>NC_086033.1:28739390-29042962 GCF_036323735.1 Rattus norvegicus | reverse complement strand
CAAAGCAGCTTCAATATTTTTCCTTCCCATGAACAATGCATGCTTATTTAAATTCTCCAGACTTTAGACAAAACTTGTTATATTGTCTCTATTTTATATTTTCAGTTTTACTGGGAGTGGTATTGTCTTATGGTTTTATTGCTGTGAAAAGGCAGTATGAACAAGACAACTGTTTCAATAAAAACATTTAATTGGGGCTAGCTTACAGTTAATGGACATTACAGATAATAGACAGGTAGAGCCCATTATCATCATGGTGGGAAGCCTGGTAATGCTCAGTCATGGTGGTGAAGGAGCTGAAAGTTCTGCCTCTTGATCCTCAGGCAACGAAAACAGGCTGGATGCACTTAGGACCTCAGAGCCCTATCTCCACAGTGCCATACTACCACTAACAAGACAACACTTCCTCATATAAAGCTATACATACTAATAGTGCCACTCCATATTCAAACACAGGAATCTATGTGGATGGGTGTACCTATTCAAACCACCACCTGTACAGTATACTTTGTAATTTTGTCCTTCTCTAAAAATGCAGTGTTCAACGTTCTTCCGTGTGTTTATCAAGCATTTCCATAAAATAATTAGTAGACCATCTATTTATCTTTTTGCTCATTTTAAAAACTAAGTTACTTCTCTGTGTATTACTAAGGTAAGGAGAGGCTTATGAATTGTGGTTTGAAGTGTGCTATCGGACAAAGGAATTGTCAGTACTTTGTTCCCATTGTGGGGCCATTTTCATGTTATCATTAATGTACTTTGAACCATAAAGATCATTTTATCTGTTTTCATTTTTCCTTCCCATTCCAGTAAAATACTTAAGACTTGCCTAGACCATTCACAAGAATCTACACCATTTTTGTTTACATATGGTTTATAGCTTTGCTATTTTATTTTTAATCTAGGATCCATTCAAACTTAGATTTTATGTATTGAATAAAATAGAGGTGTCATCATACTTAAATAGAGGTGTCATCATACTTTTTCACACAGGAACATCGAAATTTGTTCCCCAATTCTCAACCTCATGTAGAAAAAAGAAACAGGATAGCTTAAACTTACCTGCAAAATGAATAAAGCACAAACTTCTGGAGATATCACTATCCCTGGCTTCCAGCTCTACTGCACAGCAATAGTAATACAAACTGCTTGGTTTGGGTTTGTAAACAGACAAGCTGATCAATGGAGTCAAATAGAACACGCAAAAACATACCCACACACATA
This sequence comes from Rattus norvegicus, assembly GCF_036323735.1. Taxonomy (NCBI): domain Eukaryota; kingdom Metazoa; phylum Chordata; class Mammalia; order Rodentia; family Muridae; genus Rattus; species Rattus norvegicus. Next base: position 29,041,738 of record NC_086033.1, on the reverse strand, counting down.
TGAACACTTGATTTTTTGAAAAAGAAGCCAGATTCATGCAGTGGAAAGCTAGAGCATCTTCAACAAATAGTGCTGATCTAACTGGATGTCCTCATGTAGAAGAGTGCAAATAATTCCTATTTATCACCATGCACAAATCTCAAATCCCAGTTGATCAAAGACCACAACATAAAACCAGATAAACTAAATCTAATAGAACAGAAAGTAGAGAGTAGCCTTAAACTTTTTGGTAAAGAGACAACTTCCTGAACACATCACCAATAACTCAGGCACTAAGATCAACAACTAAAAACTGGGACCTCATGAATCTGAAAATCTTCAGTAGGTCAAAGGACTCCTTAAATAGAACTAAATGACACTCTACACATTGGGAAAATATCTTCACCTCCCCAGCATCTGACAAAGTATTAATATCTAAAGTATATAAGGAACTCAAGAAGGTAGACACCAACACAAATGACCCAATTTAAAAATAAGGCACAGAGCTAAACAGAACAGAGAAATCTCCTACAAATCAGAGCAACCTTGACATCCCACCTTCACCCATCAGAATGGCTAAGATCATGTAGGATGTGGAACAAGGGGAACACTCCTCCAGTGCTGCTGGGAGTGGAAACTTGTCACACCACTCTGTAAATCAATTTAGCAGTTTCTCAGAAAACTGGAAATAGTTCTATCTCAAGATCCAGCTGTACAACTCCTGGGCATAAACCCAAAAGATTCTTTACCATCCTACAAGGACACTTGCTCAACTATGTTCAAGCAGATTTATTTGTAATATCCAGAAGCTGGAAACGACCTAGATGTCCCTCAACTGAGGAATACATAAAGAAAATGTGGTTCGTTTAAACAATGGAATACTACTCAGCTATTAAAACCAAGGACATCAAAAAATTTGGAGGCAAATGGATGGAACTAAAAAATATCTTGCTGTGTGAGGTTACGCAGACCAAAAAGGAAATGCATAGTATGTACTCATTTTACATGGAGAGTAGCCATAAATTTCAGGGAAACCATATCATAATCCACAAACCCAAGGAGTCCAAATAACAAGGGAGGCTGATTGAGTCTTTCTCAGAAGAGGAAATAAAATATATATTGAAGGCGAATGAAAAGAAGGAACGGAGGGAAAAGAGCAGGAAATGGGAAATCATGTGTGGAAAAAGAGAACGGAAATCAGTGTTGGGCAGAGGTGGTGAGTGGAGAGTGGTCAGGGGGTTTTTCTAGGATGTGCCAGAGACCTGCACGGGGGAGGGGAGCAGGGGTCTGTATGTGCACCTCTAGTTGAGACTCCTAGTAGTGGGCGTATGGATCCTAAAATGGCCACTTCTTGTGCCCAGGCAGGACTACTAATGGGGGATAAAGACAGTAACCCACCCACAAAAACTTTGACCCAAAATTGTCCTGCCTACAAGATGTTCAGGGACAAAGATAGAATAGAGACAAAGGAAGGGACCAAACAGTGACTTGCCCCCAAATTGAGACCCATCCCATGGATAAGAACCAATCTCTGACACTACTAATGATGCTCTGTTATGCCTGCTGACAGGATCCTAGTATACTGTCCTCTGAGAGGCTCCACCTATCACAAACAAATACAGAGACCCACAGCCAAACATCAGATGGAGCTCATGGAGTCATGTGGAAAAGTTAGGGGACAGACTGGTAGACCCAGAAAACACAAGGTCTCTCCAAAAAAAATACAATACAAAACAAAACAAAACAACAACAGAAAAACAGAGTCAACTAACCTGAACCCTTGCGGGCTCTCAGAGACTGAGGCACCAATCAAAGGGCACACATGGTTGGCCCTAGGCCCCCTGCACATAGGTAGCAGAAGTGCATCATCATGCAGGTCTGTCAACAACTGGAGTGGCAGCTCTCCCTGAATTTGATGCCTACTGTGGATCCTGTTCCCAAAACTTGTCTGTCTTGTCTGGCCCCATTAGGAGAGGATGCACCTAGGAGGAGGAGGAGAAGGAGCCAACATAGGGCATCATATGTAATGTTTGTCTAAAATAATATATGCTATATGTAAATGAAATACATATCACACACACATATCAAGTTCTGATACTTGAAAAAATTGCTTTCTATTTTAATGATTTTCTATAGTGTCCATTAATATCCTAGTGAACATACTAAGTACCATTATTAAAAGATAAGAACCTTTGTATAATGAGTATTCTCCACCAGTTGCACTGAGATGTCTTTAGAGTGGGGGCAATCTAAATGACACCTGTCAATCAACTCTAGAGTCTTGACATCTAATTAGTTATTCTCACTAAGACATCATTCAATGCTCTAGCACTCATTGTATGTTTTAGAAACAGGATTTTAAGGTGTTTTAGAACATCTGTTTCCTAAGCATAAAATACAGGAAGCTCCTGGTCTCAGCAGAGGAAAATGCATCTGTCTCTGGCCCTGATCCCAGGTTTATGTACAGACAGGACGTGCCTGAGGAGCACTGTGCACTGACTGCACAGAAGTATGTGGCAGAGTCCCCAAGATGTGCAGCTGTGATGTTCAGCGAGAGCTGTTTGTCTTTCTTGTTCAGTAGGACAATGAATCCTTGTCCTTCTTTTACTTCTGTACTTGAGAAAATCTCCATAAGCAACTGGAGACCTGCTCCGGGCTCGTGCTTGTACCAGCAGAAATAAGAGGAAGAGCTGTCTGTGTAGGTGCAGACGATAGCGGCACTGTCTCCCTCCCGGACACTCAGGTGAGACGGGCGCTGCTCCACCTGCTCTCCTCTGCTCACACCTGTGCAAAAGGAAAGAGCAGAAGACCATGAGGCTGCCATTCTCCAGACATTGCTTTCCTTCCTACACTGATTTCAGAAAATCTGGAAAAGGCCAGTGTGCTCCACAGACTGATAACGAACACTGACAAACACCTTTTCCCCCCAAAGCTCTCACTCACAATTCAGCTGCAGCCAGAAGCACAGGAACAAAGATCCAGTCAGTGTCTTCATTGCTCTCCCTCTGGACTGTGGCCTTCAGTCAGACAGGATGCTTCTGTGATCAGCTCTGGGTCAAAGCATTGAGTCTTCTTCATCTGTCTGTACAGAGGACTGCTGATTGCAGGCTGCTCTTACGACAGGCAAGCAGAGAATCTCTTTGTGAGTTTGCAGCCACGGAGATGCTCTGCCACCTTGTGGATAGCTCCTTTCTGCTGCACCAGCTGCCCCAGTCCCCTTTATGATATTACTTTTCTTCATTTAATTTTTGATTTTATTCAAAATTTGTCTTATAGTTATAGAATGCAGAGCTGAGAACTGATTGAATGTTATCTACCTATAGCACACAGTTTAACATATTTCTATGATCTTAGAATAAATATTTCTGAGACATTCCTGACAGCTTCATGATCATACAGAATAGTTAATGCTAAGTAGAATTAGAAGACATTAAGACAGATACTCCATTAATGGATCTCACTGCTCTCCTGCCAGCCCAACCAGGATACAATGCCTGTTCAGACACTAGCCACCCCAAGATGTACAAATATGGAATTTCTGGAACCAGTGAGAACCTACACAGTGAAAAGATTTTAACACTGATAGCAATCAAACAAGACAAGTACACAGAAAATGGACACACATGAAGTGAAAGCAATGCTTTTGAGCAACTGACCCTGGAAAACACAGAGAAAGAGAGAGAGAAGAGAGAGAGAGAGAGAGAGAGAGAGAGAGAGAGAGAGAGAGAGAGAGAGAAGGAGGAGGAGGAGGAGGAGGAGGAAGAGGAGGAGGAGGAGGAGGAGGAGGAGGAGGAGGAGGAGGGAAGAGAAAGGCAGACAGTTTACACAGTAAACCATATTCCTGTCTATATAACTGCTTTTAATGTACCTAAAATGTTTTTATAATTTGTGATTTATTTTTCATTTTACTCTAAGAATTTTGAAGTTTTTCCCTGTTTGTTTTCAATGAATCATTGACTCTTTTCCCATCTCCATGTAATTGTTCAGTTTTTCTTGCTATTGACTTTTGATACTATTACACAACAATCTTATGAGAAACAAGCATTCGTTTTAATTCTTTTGTATTTGTTAAGGATTAAATTATTACCAGTAGTGTGATCTGTTTTAGAAAATGTTCCATGTGCTATTGGGAGGAACGTGTACTCTGCAGCTTTAGGTGAAGTGTTCTGTGGATGTCTGTTAGATCCATGGTGTCTTTTAATTCTGATATTTCTTTCCTCATTATTAGTTAGCATGTTCTGTGTAAAGATGAATGGGGCTTTGATGGTATGATGGTGAGCATAGTTACCTTCCAAAGACGTGTGCATATTTTATCCATCAAATGTTAACCACCAGGCTCTCTCTCTCTCTCTCTCTCTCTCTCTCTCTCTCTCTCTCTCTCTCTCAATATAACTTTTAGGTTAAAAAGTTTACAGAAGACTTAAGTTTTAAAAGAAAGGTTTATAATTATAACCTTTCATTAGAATAGTAGAGAAAACCTCTTCTGGTGAGACCCACTTATACCACCTGGGAACTAAGCTTCATGATTGTCTATGGGCACGTGAACCAGACCCACCAACAGCTCCCAGGAATCCCTTGAATTTTGCTCCAGAAATCTATCATACTCAGCTTCCTACAACAAGAAAGAAACATGGATTCCTATGCTTAGGTGCCTACCTCACCCAGAAACTTAGTAAACAAGAAACACAATCCATGGGCTTCCTTCAGAAAAGGATTTGTTTCCCCTGCTTAGGTGTGCACATCATAGAAACTATCCTCCAGTCCCTGGCCAGCCTGCTGCACTAGATCCATCTAAAACCTCTAGGAACTTCGTTCCAGCAGCCCAGGCCACAGGCTTTTGTAACAAACAGGCTACCTGACTGCTCCAGCTTAGGATAGCACATTCCATTCTGGAACATTCTGTACCAGACCCATGTGGGAAAATTACTCACCCTTAATCTTTTCCTGTACATTATACATGCCTCTACTAAGAAGAAAGGCAGATTGAACAGGATCATGGGATGGGGGCATAGTAAAGGAAGGAAAAGAAGAAGGAAGAACCATAACCAACAAGGTACTCTAGATGTGAAATTCTAACACAAAAACAAGTGAAAAACCAAGATATAGGTCTACTCCACACATCACTAATCCCATACACATTGCCTGGAAGAAATTCCAGACAAAGAATTCAAAAGAGTGATTATAAGTGTGCTTAAACAACTGAACACAGACACAAATACAGTAAAAACAAAACAAAACAAAACAAATCCAAAACAAAGCAAACAAATGAAAGAAATGAATGAAATAAGGGAGTTATCCAAGTCATGAAAACACAGTTTAACAACATAATACAATTGCTGAAGAAAACCAAACTGAAATGTTGCAGAAAATTAAACCATCAATGAAATGAGACTTTGGTGAAAAGTCTTACCAATAGAATAGATCACATAGAATATTGAACCCAAGCACTGGAGAATATGAATACATCTCAATGTCCCATGAAAATTTTACAGATTGACCGTGTCTTATGACAGAAAGCAAGTCTCAACAAATGTAGGACATTGTAATAAAATCTTGTATTATATCTCATAGCAGTGCAATAAAGATGGCTGATAAAAGCAGTGGAAACTGCAGCAAGAGCACAAGCCATGGAGACTAAATACCACACTAGTGATTGGCAATGGAGCCAAGATGGGAAATTTTAAACCCCTAGAATTCAAAGAAAATGAAAACACAACATAACAATATCTATGGGGCACACTGAGGCATTTATAAGAAGGAAGTTTATTTATTTGTTCTATTTTGAGACAGTCTCTCTATTTCTAATCCTGGTTGTCCTGAAATTCACTATGCAGTTGTGAGTTCTCATCAGGTTGGCCTCAAAGTCACAAACATCCACCTGCCACTACCTCCTGGGTGCTGGGGTTGAAGGCATGTTTACCACACCCAGCAAAGGAGATGGACCTACATCAAAACAAATTGAGAAATATCCAGTTTGTAGCTAAGTATATACTGAAAAGCCTTAGAAAGTTCTTAGAAATGACACTCCTAAAATAATAAATAGAAAGAAATAATCAAATCAGGGATGAATTTAATTAAAAGCAAGAAATGCAATTTATTTATTAAACCCAGGCTTGGTCTTTAAAAAGACTATTATGCTTTTACCCAAATTAACCCAAAGAAAGTGATAAAGTCAAAATTAATCAAAAGAAAGTGATAAAGTCAACATTAATAAAGTTATAGATGAAAAGAATACACTATAACAGACACAAAAGAAATTCATAAAATCAGAAGAATGTACTACAAACATTTATGTTTAAGTCTTTTTAGAAAATCTAAAGAGAACAGATCAATTTCCTAAGACTTACCAAAGTTAAATCAAAATGAAGTAAAAACATTGAACAAGACATTTTACAATCTACAAGATGAAAGCTGTAATTAAAATCCCCTATCCAGGAAGGGAAAAGACACATGCTGTTAATCCTACAGTAGGAAGGCAGAGACAGTTGAATAACTCTGAGTTACAAGCCAGCCTTGTCTACATAGCATGTTCCAGGACAGTGAGTGCTACAACACAGAAAGACTTTGTCAAAACAAAACACAACAAAAACTAAACCAAACAAACAAAATCCTTTCTCCATCTAGAAAAAGACAAAGGCCAGATGAATTCAGCACAGAGTTCTATTAGACCTTCAGAGAACTGACACTGTATTCCTCAAATTATTCCATAAATCCACAAGAAAGGGATATTTCTAAATTCTTTTAATGAATGCAGTATTACCCTGATACCAAATCCAGAAAAAAAAAGTTAACAAAAAGAAAAAAATTTGACAAATCTCCATAATGCACATACAAGCAAAAACTCTCAATGAAGGACTTTCAAATCAAACTTAAGAACTCTTCAAAAAAGAACACATCAACCGTGATAGACAGGCTTTCTCCTACAAACTATAATTAGATCCTTATATGTCACTCTGAACAAAGCTCAATTCCAAGTGTATTGAGAGCCTCAGCATAAGACCTGACATCCTGAACTATTAGAAGGGAAAGTAGGGAATTTGCTTCAACTTAAAGGCACTTGCTGAACAGGGCTCCAGTGGCACAGGCACCAAGACTGTCAATCAATGATCAGGACTCTGTGAAACTGGAACCTTCTACACCGCACAGAAGACCATCATGTGAGTGAAGAGGCAGCCTAGGGAATGGAAACACCTTTCTCAGATACACACTGCAGAAGACAAGTACGAAAGAGCAAGACAGAAACAACCTAATAAAAATGGCATTTGAAATAAAGATAGTTTTTAAAGGAAGAAATACAAATATAAATTTTTTTATATATCAAAATCATTACCCATCAGAGAAAAGAAAATTAAAGCTAATTTTTTTGTTTTTTTTCTTGGATATTTTATGTATTTACATTTCAAATGTTATCTCCTTCCCTCCTCCTTCTATACTTCCTCCTCCTCCCCCTGCTTCTATGAGGATGTTCCCACTCCAACCCACCCACTTCAACCTCAACACCCTGGCATTCCCCTAAATTGGGGAAACAAGACTTCACAGAACCAAGGGCTTTTCCCCCCTATTGATGCTGGACAATGCCATTCTCTGCTACATATGCGGCTGAAGACATGGGTCTCTCTATGTGGACTCATTCGTTGGTGGTTTAGCCCTGGGAGCTCTGGTGGGATCTGGTTGGTTTATATTGTTGTTCTTCCTATGGGGTTGCAAACCCCTTCAGCTTCTTTAGTCTTTCCTCTAACTCCTCCACTGGGGTCCCCATGCTTTGTCCAGTGGTTAGCTGCAAGCATCCTCATCTATTTCAGTAGGGTTCCGGCAGAGTCTCTCAGGAGACATCCATATCAGGCTATTGTCAGCAAATACTTTTTGGCAGCAGCAATAGTGACTTAGTTTGGTGGCTAAATATAGAATGGATCCCCAGGTGGGGCAGTCTCTGGATGACCTTTTCTTCAGCCCCTGCTCCACTCTTTGTCCCTGTATTTCCTCCCGTGAGTATTTTGTTCTCTGTTTTAAGAAGGATTGAAATATACACATTTTGGCCTTCTGTCTTTTTGAGCTTCATATGATCTATGAATTTTTTCGTAAGTGTTCCAAGCTTTTGGCTAATATCCACTTATCAGTGAGTGCATACCAGGTGTGCTCTTTTGTACTGGGTTGCCTCACTCAGGATGGTATTTAAATTAAAACTGTTTTAAGCTTTAGTTTTATTCCAGTCAGAATGGCAAAGAGAAAAATGACAGATGATGATATGGAGTCAGGGGGATTCTTAATCACTTTTGGTAGTGTAATCTAGTGTCACCACTATGGAAACTAATGTCAGTGTTACTCAGAAAAGTTAAAATAGCCCAACCATATGATCCAGCTATACCACTTCAGGACAGATTCTCAAAGGACACTATATCCTTACTACAAAGATAACTGTTTATCCCTGTTCATTGCTACACTGGTTGCAATAGCTAGGACGTGGAAACAGAGTAAGGGTCCATTAGTGACTGAATGGATAATTGGCTGTGATACATGCAAAAGATTATACAATCAAGCCATCCAAAATTACCACATAGATGGGGGGAAGGCTCATGGAGTCAGTATTCTTCAGTCATGTTGCCATGGACATCTACCGATGATCTAGGACATGGTTCCACAATCATCCACATACTGAAAATTCTAAGTAGACTCAGTAGCTCTAAACAAAGATAGGACTTGAGGTTTATGGGGAGGGTGTTATGAGTTGAATAGGAGAGGGTTTAGAAATTGGGGAATGAGGACTGAATTTGATTAAACATAAGTTATATATTATGACATTCACAAGTCACAACTAAAAGATAGACAAGATAAAAATAAAGCAGGAGAATCATTAACTAAACAAACTAATGTTAACGATGCACCTCAAGGTCCTAGAGAAAGAAAGAAGCAAAACCTCAAAACAGAAGGAGTAATAGAACAGAAGTAATTATAATGCAGAACATGAAATGGAAGGTATAGGACAAAAATTAAAAATAAAACAAAGATAGTTTGTTAAAGGAAAAGATTGAAAATCCTTATCCTCATTAACCAAGAGATGGACTAACACAAATTCATAAAGCTATAGGTAAAATGGGTGGTATAAGAGTTATACATAAATCCTGTGGGCTGTTAAGGCTGTTTATTTTAAAACTATACTCTAAGAAGCTGAAAATATAAAAGTAGATGAAAATATAAAAGTAGATAATTTCCTGGATATATATATATATACATATATATATGAATTGCCGGATTTACTTCAGGAAGACCTAAACCACATAAATAGATCCATAGCAGGCAATGAAAGCGAAGCAACCAGAGCCTCCACACAGAGAAATGGTCAGGACAGGACACCGAATGCCAGATTCTCCCAGAACTTTAACAAACTATAACCATGCTTTTCAACATGTTCCATTTGTAGAAACTGAAGGAAATCTATGAAAATATCCTGTGATATCTGCTTTACCTGCTACAAAACTCAAGTCACACACACACACACACACACACACACACACACACACACACACACACCAGTGGAATTGGACTTTAGGACTTAGAAGTAAAACAACACAACTCTAGCACATGCAATGGTGAAAAGACATTTTCTTCAGTAAATGGTGCTGGTGAAAAACAGATTATGTAGAAGAATGAAATGATGGCTGTCACCCTGTGCAAAATTAAGTACAAATTAACCAAATTTAAGACAAGACCTTCAAACACTAATTACTGAAAAGATAAGACAAGGGAAATCACATTAAGAATATACCAGGTTTTTTTTTTTTTACTATGATTGTATCTTATGTACATTCTGGTTTTTGTTAGAATTGCAAGTTTTACAAGATTAATTCATGTAAACCAACACAATTTCAAAGCCATTTTTCATAGACAAAGAGAAAAAAAACGATCTACAAAATTTGTATGGAGGTACAAAAGACCAAAGAGAGCTAAAGCGATCACAAACAACAAAGATGGTGAGGGAGTTACAGATTTCAAATGTACTACAGAACCAAACAATTAAAATGGCAGGATGAAGATGTATAGACATAATTTCACTGGAGATCCAAGATTAAAGGAGTCAATGGTGAACAGCAGGGAGTGGCCTTTAATGAGGGTGCAGCCTCAGCAGAAGTAGAGACTCTGACATGTTGAAGACATTAGGACTTGGCTGTGGGACAGTCAGTCATCAGGTACAGTGGCAGCTGTAGGGTGGGCCCACCTTGAGCCTATGAAAGAAGCCACATGTGCTGTGCCTGGAAAACCTGTTGAAGTGGAGATAGCCAAGCCCCTTGGAGCTCAGAAAATCATGAGTGAGTTCCAGACACCAAACAATGAACATTCATGCTGGTGAGCTTATCTTTAATCTGATTGTAGCTGTTCCCTTGTTTTAATTTGTTCTTATTGTGCAAGAATCCATCCTTAAGATATTAAGTTGGATTTTAACAGCGTTTAAAAGGTCTCTGAAGATGTGAATTGTTTAAAGAATGAGAACATTTTAAAGTCATACTCCGTTATATATTGTAGCAGTAACATGAAATCCTAGGAATCACCAAGAAAGGAAAGGTTATGACTTAGTACTGGTATGCTTATGTCAAATACACAAGTGTTCCACTGTGGCATTTATATTAGGCAACTCAATACAATCTACAGTCATTTGGGAAGAAAAAAACTTTAACTGAGCAATCTCTTCACTCAGAATGGTGTCTAACCATATCTGTGTAGTGTTATCTTGATTAATAATGTCTGTGAGCAGGCCCAGTCCACTACAGATAGTCCTCCTTGGACAGGTGGTCCTGTCTTCTCTAAGAAAGCTGGGTGGGCCAGAAAGCCAGAAAGCAAAATTTTTCTATTATCTCTGCTTCAGTTCTGGCCTCCTGCCTTGAGTTTCTGCCTTAGATTCCTTGTAGGACAGGCTATAATTGGCAAGGTGGAATAATCCCTTGTTGATTTATTTTTATCACAGCAACAGAGACACAAGCTAGGACAAAATGTTTATGTTTATTCCCATAGGCTGCCGGTGGTGTCAAAAAGCTTCTTTTTGCGTTGGGCACCATTCAATGCAGAAATCAAAGAACTAAAAATAAACAACTGAGAGTGTTCAACCCTAACTGGGACATTTTTATTAGCCTCTCTGATAAAGGCTCACGGAACATTCAAGAAAAGGAGGTAGAACAAATATCAAAGCTGGGTGGTGGTGGAGGCACGCACCTGTGATTCCAGTACTTAAGTCAGGTTAATCTCTGAGTTTGAGGCCAACTTGATCTACAAAGCAAGTTCCAAAACAGCTGGGGCAACAGAGAAAAACCCTGTCTCAAAATATTGTGAAAAAATAGATAGATTAGGTAGATAGACAGACAGACAGGGAGGTGGGGAAGTAGATATAGAGACAGAGATCTGAGAGCCTGAAGATAGGAAGGATTGCTGGGATTGCTGTTTTTCCAACATGACATGGCTGTCATAGTTATGAATTCCTAGCATATGTGATTTCTTACATGACCTTTCCTTACATGAAACTAAGCCAGCCAAATATGCTACATGAATAGGGAACTGCTTCGTGGGCCTTACTCCATGCAGAGGACTATTGTCAGCTGATAACTTCTGGAGAATGGCAAATAACACTTCTTTGAAGATGTAGGCATTTGTAGGTTTCCCGTGCACACACCAATATAAATATTGACCAAACTTAGTGGAATTGGTATCTGTTGCTATGACCACAACAAACAAACAAAGTAACAACTTGGGAAAGAAAAAAGCTTTATCTTAGCTTATAATTCCAGATGATAGTCTATCCCTGAGAGAAGTCAGTGCAGAAATTTGAAAGCAGCCCTGCCTGCTATTTTATCCAGTATTACCTCTGGCCACTTTCCAGCCAAAAGGATAGAGCATGAACAAAGATGCTGTTTACTATCTGGCCTGCAGGTCACCTTGTACACAGAGATTTCTTAGACAATGTAGGACCATCTGGCTAGGATGATCTGGCCCATAATGGGCTGGACCTCCCAGCAGTTATTAACAGTCAAGACAATTTCCAAAGACAAATCTCTGAAGGTCCCCATTCAAATAGGACAAATATTCACGGTTCATCAAAATACAAAGAATAAGGTGATAAAAGCTGCAAACAGAGGTAGAATCAGTTTCCTCCAGGAACAAACTCCCACATAGGTTTTCAAATCCTGTCTCATCAGGCCTAAACACATGTACATATGAACAATACCAAATGGATTCAGTAGGTTGCATGTACTATACATATATATGTGTGTATGTATATGATGTATATATATGATGCATATGTATATGATGTATCTGTACATGAGGTATATATATGTGTGTATGTGTAAATATAATGTATGTATACATATATATGGAGAAAAAGGGAGAGACAAATGCAGACTGGGAACATTTGGAGGAAGATAACACTAGTAGGAGTAGGGATGGAACAGGGATGGTGCTGAGGTAAATATGAGCAAACGATGATATATTTGGATGAAAATGTCATAAAAACACATTATTGGGCACATTGACTAAAATAATTAAGATTCTCTTAGTGACTATAATTTCTCCCCCTGTGAGAACTCTAACAAATACTTAATTGCAAAGGAATGCAGCGAAGCACAGATGTGTCGTTCATTAAGACAGCATCACAACAAGAGCACAGGAAAGCCAGGCTGTGATGGGCATTTTGTGGCACTTGACAAGCATTCATTTCCTCATACACACAATTTCCTTTTGTGTAATTGACTTTTTACACTTTTTGACATGAGTTACTAAGAATTGGCAGCCATCATAGTGAACTTTGCAGTAGATATTAAGAATAATCATATGCAGGAATGAGGAAATCAAGCACAAAATTCATGAAGCAGTCTGCTCAAGTTCCCTCAGCTACTAAGTGGATGGTTCAGAACTTGAACCCAAGCCCTATTCTGAACATTGCTATGCTGTCCCAGGACAGAAGATTCAACAACTTTGGCATGTCTGCTAAGTACTAAACAAGAAAGCACATGGAAACCACACAGCACAGAAGCACCCCTACTTCAAAAGCTTAACTGGATTTGCTTATCATGCACTCCATACAGACTAACAGGCATGCTCTGAAGTTCCAGTGTCTCTCATAAGACAAACTCATAGAGTCTTCTGAGGTCTGTTTGACAGTGCATCCTAATGACAGCTTTCATGGCTTCTCACAGATATCTGTGATCAGTCTCCTGTCCTACCGCCAATGGGGAAACTGTTCATTAAGTTGGAAGGGTAGATGCACGATAGAAGGCAACAAGAGCTCACTAGGATACACTACCTACAGCAGCTTCTTCTCCATCAGTGCCTTGTTCCTAGATCTCAGGATATTTCTGTAGTACAAAGAAGGTCAACATATAGGCATGAATTTCACTTAGCAAAGAAAAATGCCCCATCCTGGACAACAAGGCAAGCCCCGTACCTTAAGTAGTCTTCTGCTAACCAGTGCAGAACGTAGATGAAGCATACTTGGCACTGCTACATGAATCACCATTGTATCTGACAGCTGTAGATAAAATATAACCTTCTTCCTGGATCCTTCACTGCCATGATTGTCACAAAATTCTAACTTCAAATCAGCAATGATAGCTACCACTAGGTGTTCTTCCAATTTAATTCATGAGCACTAGAGGTCAGCCAGGAGCTCAGCTCAAATATCAAATACTTCAGTTAGACCTCTGGTGGTAGATTTGGTCAAAAACATTTTTTCTTTGTCAGAACAAACACTGTGTGATAATTTTTTGGATATTTTTTATTTACATTTCAAATGTTATCTCCTTTCTCCCACCCAACCACCCAACACTTCCCACCTCCCCTCCCTGTTCTGATAATCCCCTACACTGGGGGGGTCTAGCCTTGCCAGGACCAAGGGCTCCTACCTTTGGTGCCCAACAAGGCCATCCTCTGAATTTGCAGAGGAGACATGGGTCTGTCCATGTGTACTCTTTGGATGGTGATTTAGTCCCTGGGGGCTCTGGTTGGTTGGTATTGTTGTTCTGGGGTTGCAAGCCCCTTCAGCTCCTTCAATCCTTTTTTCTAACTCCTCTAATGGGGACCCCATTCTCAGTTCAATGATTGACTGTGAGCATTCGCCTCTGTACTTGTCATGCTTTCACAGAGACTCTCAGGGGACAGCTATATCAGGCTACTGTCAGCATGCACTTCTTGGCATCAGCAATATTGTGTGGGTTTGGTGGCTGTATGGACATGGACTGGATCCCCAGGTGGGACAGTGTCTGGATGGCCTTTCCTTCAGCCTTTGCTCCAAACTTTGCCTCCGTATCTCTTCCTATGAATATGTTTGTTCCCCCTAAGGATAGAAGTATCCGCACTTTGGTCATCCTTCTTCTTGAACTTCATGTGTTCTGTGCATTGCATTTTGGGTAATTCAAACTTTGGGGCTAATATCTACTTACCAGTAAGTGTATACCGTGTGTGTGTGTGTGTGTGTGTGTGTGTGTGTGTGTGTGTGTGTGTGTGTGTGTCTTTCTTTTTTTGTGTGTGATTGGGTTACCTCACTCAGGACATTTTCTAGTTCCATCCATTTGCATATGAATTTCATGGTCATTGTTTTTAATAGCTGAGTAATACTCCATTGTGTAAATGTACCACATTGTCTGTATCCATTCCTCTGTTGAGGGGCATCTGGGTTGCTTCCAGCTTCTGGCTATTATACGTAAGGCTGTTATGAACATAGTGAAACATCTGTACTTGTTATATGTTGGAGCATCTTTTGGGAATATGCCCAGGAATGGTATAGCTGAGTCCTTAGGTAGTACTGTGTCCAATTTCCTGGGATATCGAATCACTGAGAGGCACCCAAAGAAATGTTCAACATTCTTAGTCATCAGGGAAATGCAAATCAAAACAACCCTGAGATTCTCCCTCACCCCAGTCAAAATGGCTAAGATAAAAATCTCAGGTGACAACAGATGCTGGCAATGATGTAGAGAAAGAGGAACACTTCTCCATTTCTGGTGGGATTTCAAGCTGGTACAACCACTCTGGAAATCAATCTGGACGTTCCTCAGAAAATTTGGAATACTACCACCTGAGGACCCAGCTATACCACTCCTGAGGAACCGTTAAAAAGGACAACTACAAACAAATTCATAGGATATTACACTTATTTATTCATTAAAATGTTCTTTAAATTTGTGTCCTTGTTGACTTCTCAGGCTTTTGCTTCTTACAGTAAAGAATATAAATTTTGCGTCTGCTAAGATTTTGTCGCTTGCATTCAGTGAGTTCTCTGAGTGCACATTGGCTTCCCTTCCCTGCCTGGGATTCTCTTGCCAAATTCAGAGAGGTGGACTTGCAGAATCTCTTGCTATGAAGTTTCTTTGTTGGTTTTTAATTTAGGAAGACTTGCTAAAGTCACAGTGAAACATTGAAGTCTAAGATCATTACTGATTAGGGACCCATGTGACATTTTCTGTCAATTAGAGTTTATATTGTTGAACCGGGAGCCATGCTCCGTGTACTCACATGCACAAGACTTACCCTCTGTGGCTATGCAGTGGCTCTCCTCAGCTCTCTGACTAGCTGTGGCCTGAAGTCTCCTTTGTCAAATATGAGACGTGCAGTGCCATGTTTACAGCTGTCAATTACTTCCGATGCTGATCTCTATGGTTGGACTTTCAGTGTTTGATGTTCTTAGCTGTGGGAAGTGTTTCCTGGAGACACAGATAGTATTCTTTGTTAATTCCCCCAGGTAGCCTATGGTTTTTAATTGGTGAATTGAAGTTATTTATCTCCTTTATCATATACAGTTTATGCAAATTAACTAGAAACAGGACCTGGAACATACACTCCCTAATTAAAAGCAATCACTGCTTTTACAGAGGACTTAGATTCAGTGCCTGACATCGACGCGGTAAATCCTTTCCTTCGATAACTCCAATTTCCAGAATCTAATATCCCCTTCTGGCCTCCATGAGCACCAGACTTCACCCAGTACACATATATACATGCTGACAAAAAGGTTACACACATGATCTAAAAAATAATCTTTAAAAACATATCTAGAAACACATTTCACAGAATTTCCTTCTCCATGTTGCTGTGTTTTGGGGGTGGACATGGAAAAGGCAGCTGTAGAAGACTTAAGAAACAGGTGTGATATATTTAATTATTTTTATATAGCCCTGCAGATTCAGGCCCCATAAATATTTGATGTCCATTAGATTCCAGCTCACTTTACCATTAACTCTCTACTCCTCACTTCTACAGCTTTGCTTTATTCAGGTCGAGTCTGTGTGTATCATGTTGGCAAATGGCATGACTTCTTCTGATGCTCCCCCAAACCAGAGAGACTGAGGAGGTGAGGGAGGTTTATCCTTCTAGATTCCATTGGCTTTTTGGGTCTCACTGAATTCTCACAAATCTCAGGACAGCCAGGTGCTATGCTCATGTACCTGTCCTCCCCAACTGCTGACCTTCAGTACCTCAGGCTCAGTACTAGATACAAAGGTAAAGATTGGTGGAGTAACCCAGTCACCACCAGTATTTCATGGAGAGAAATCCTTATAGTCTGTCTCTGATTACTTCACTCATGCTGGATCTCCTTCTGAGTGTAACTTTCTCCAGGAAATTATGCTCTTTGCTATTCCAGATGCCTCCTCTGAGGAATGTTCTGTTAACAAATTAAAGAGAAACTTCAAATTATTGTGGTGCAAGATTTCCAAGTGTAGAAAATATTACACATATTCTCAGTGGTCTATTTTTAACTCTGTTTTAAGACAATGTAGTATAGAAAGCTGCTCACCATAATTCTTTCTCAATTGCATGGTCTGATGTTTTATTTAGAAACACAGTTCTGATGCAGACACAGACAGAGCATCCACAGTTGAGATCTTCTTGTTCAGGATGTGCAGGTGTGCGTCTCAGCTGGGCTCCCTCCCTCAGAGGGCTTCTGTTTAGGGAGCCCCAGTTTTTGTTCAGCTTGTGCTGTCACTTCTAACACTGTGTCAAATCACTGAGAGCACAGAAATACTTCCCTGAATCCTCTGGCTGAGAGGCTGAAATGACAAGGCTGATGGACTTGAGTGATTTCTGGAAGACTAGAGAATAGCGGCCACTCCTCTCTTCTGCAGTAGAAGAAGAAATTTGGTGAATAAGGAAAATTATATCTCCACTAAGATGCTGCTTGTACCAAGAAAGATAATATGCGACATAACTTGTCTCATATGAACAGTCCAGGGTGACTTCTTCCCCCTCCTGCCTGCTTGCTGTTGACTGGACTTGAGTCACTTCCTGGGCCACATTACATCCTGCAAAACAACCAGAAGAATGAATTAAAAGCTTGTCCTGTGACAGTGTGAACCAAACATTGTTGGAATTGGGCACCTTAGGACCCAAGGAGAAATCTCATTGAATACATATTGCTCTGGCTTCCCTCCAATCCCTCCTGTCCCGCATGTCTATAGGAACTGTCATATGCCTGGGGGAAGGTTTCCGATTGAATACACTTAGTTATCATGATGCATCATACCAGACAAAGCCAGGGCCACCAGCACACAAAGCAGTCTGTAAGGAGTCATGTGGCACATGTCCCTCTGCATGAGTGTGTCTGTTCTCTCTCAGCTCAGCTCTCAGTCTGAGCAACAGGCAGTGTGCACATGAACTGCCTGTGTGTCTTATTTTACCTCAAGCAGGAAATGGGGTTTTGTGTGATCATAGGCCACAAGTTCCATATACAGTGATCAAATGTGTAGCTCACCACAGACTTTTAGTTGCTTCCTTGTTTTTCTTAGCAGTCAAAAGAGGCAGCACTTAAAAAAGGGAGCTTCAGAAAACTCGTGCCTGCTGAGGGTATAGCTGCTTTACACATGTGGGTGCTACTCTATTGTCAAATTAAGCTTAATAAAAATAATAAGTTCTCAAGGATCTCACAAATTTCCCCATGAACCACTGGGATCTGAAATAATCTTCCTCTCTTAGTGAGTGTGTTGGTCTATCTAAATTCTGCAATGAACAAAGTTAGTTTTAAATCACATGGTGAAGGATAGTAGATCAGAATTATTAAAGATCCCTGTTTGTTCATAGTCTGTAAAATAGTATGAGGAATGACATAATAATCTTTAGAGGCTAAGTAGATGCTCAGTGTGTCAGGGGTCAGTTATGAATCATGAGGCATCTCCAGCAGTCACACATGAATTCAGTTGCTGTGGGTGCACCTGAAGTCTGAGCACTAAGAAGCAGAGACAAGAGAATCCTGGAATCTCACTGGTCAGTCAGTCGGTGGGCTTCAGTCTCAGTGAAAGCCTCAACCAAAGAAATCAATCAATCAATCAAACAAGCAGTTATTCAATCAATAAATGTACAAAGCAATAGAGGAAGATACCCAATGTTGTCCACTGGTTTATACATACATACACACACACACACACACAAACACACACACACACACACACACACATAGACAGGGAGACAGATGAACGGAGAGACAGAGTTACATACATACACACACACACAGACACACACACACACACACACACACACATATATATACATGTATATATACACAAACACACATATGCACATATAGAGACAGATGAACAGAGACAAGAAACATAAATACAGAGATGGGGCAGGGAAGATTAACAAACAGACATTATACCAATTAAAAAACCCACTGTAACAAAAAAATGATTAGGTTTTAAAAGTCTAACATCAAGTTTTATTCAGAAGGTATGTTCATTTCTCTCCAAACAGAGAACTATACTTATTACATGTCCTTGAAGTTTCTGTCCCACTGACATGAAGGATTCAGTCTTGCTTGTTAAATTCTGTGTACTATTAATTTACAAAACGATCTCATAATAAGCTTGCCAGGTCTCTCTGTGACTCAAACCTATTACATGTCCATGCTACACATAAACCATCTGTACTTAGAAACATGCTAATTCCAGGTGACTTGGTGGTGGAATTTCTGTGTCCTGCTGTATCCTATTCTGAATGTAGCTCTTCATCTTCCAGGTGTAGTCGTTAATCCAAGAAGCAATCAAAATAGAAAATGCAAACAAGGTCTCTGAAACAGTTACAGGCCTTTACATGAGATTAAATGATCAAAAAGCAAGTACATCAGAGACTACTGAGGACTCTGAGGTATCTTCCTCTGTCCATTTCACTGCTGAGAGCTGAGATCACATGCCCTGGACTGCAGTCTCTGTACTTAGCAGGAGACCATGGGAGCCACAGCAGCCTGGGGAGCTCAGGATGGCAGGGCTCTGCCCTGCTCTAGTTCTCCACAGAGCAGGTGGATGTTCTGCTGCATGACCACAGCCTCTGAGATGTGGCTTTGGAGTACACTGGGTTTGAGTCCTGGGCTAAACAACTGGTCTTATTCTAAATGCTCCTGTGTCTTTCCTTGTGATTTATTGATAGACATACTTCCTAGTGAGGATAAAGTTTAAGATTGGTATAGAGACAGCTCATCAGTGAACAGCACTTGCTGCTAATAATAAAGGTAGAAGCTCAGCTCCCAGGACATTTGACAGGCTAAGTGTCCTGCAAAACCTCAAACTCCAGCCTTGAGGCATTGGCCACAATCTTTTGTCCTTCACATGCACACAGGAGTGACTAACCATGTATATACACAAGGCTTTGTGTACTCACACAGATGTGTGTGCTAGTATACACACACACACACACACACACACACACACCCAAACACAAAACCAATCAATCAATCAATCAATATAACCTTTTAAAAAGAATTGAGCTTAATATTCAAAAATAATAAAAAGAAGTTAGTAATTCAGGAAAATTGGAATAATGGTGTGCTTAGTTCAGAAGTGGGGAGGAAGTTCAATACACACATACACACACACACACACACACACAGAGAGAGAGAGAGAGAGAGAGAGAGAGAGAGAGAGAGAGAGAGAGAGAGAGAGTATAAATGCCACTGAGGATATTTTAAATAGCCTTAAAGATACTGATTGTTTCATGTTTACCAGGATTACATTCTGTATTTTTCAATGAAGTTATCCCACTCAAGGTGACTATACCCCTCAAGAGACAGATCATCTAATAAGTAACCAAATGCCAGGCATGAGAACCTTCTTTCCATATGTGGATCATGGGAATCCAAGAGGCTCTAGGAAGAGTACTGGCTATTCCTGTTGCCCTTGGATCCCAGAGATTGAAGTCAAGTCCCTATTGAAGATACAGTGCACGTTGTTCATAGGACTGTAAAGACTTGAACTGGATCTGACCTGAAAACCTCACTGCTGACCACTAAACTTTCATAACATCAAAAGGTGCCATTCAAGTTCCAAAGCAGGGAAGACACCAATAGTTCTACATTGATGTGATCTTTATGAATCACATTAGTGAACAACCCTGCAAGGTACTTAGAAAGGTGCAATGGTGGCACGAGTATCTTGGTTGTAAACAATGCCTCTCTAATGGGACTTATGACCCACTCAACAAGAGGGAAATCAGGCTTGGTACTAAAAGGTATTCAGACCTCATGAAGTTGGGTCTTAGAGGAGAATCTACTATTACCACTTACTAAACCAGAAACCTTTTAATTAAACTGTAGACTAAATACTCCTCCTTATGCCCATGAGTAAGTGTAGCTCACCTGTTTCTCAAGGAAGCTTTCCTTTGCAGCAGATGGAGATGGTTATAGGAAACCCCTGGTCAATATATGGAGAACAAGTGATCAGGGGATAGCCAGCCCCTTGAATACATCTACAGCAAGACGCTGTCTCTCTCTCTACATCTACATCTACGTTGAATTCTCAGAAAACACTGGAGAAAAGAAGGCAGCAAGAAAGTCTAAGAGTCAGAAGGCCAGGAAGTCTGCTGTAAGACTGTCTGTTAGAAATTATAGGGAAGCAATGCTCTTGGTTGATACCACAACAGATTGCATAACTAGTCCTGAACAATGATGACGCCCATAGACATAGTAAATGTCCTGGGGCTCCATCCCTAGACAAAGAACTACAGACAACTGAGTACAGGGACAAATGGACATCCCCAGGGAGGAGCATTTGATGAATGCTACAGCATCAAGTGGTCAGCACAGAAATCATATGGACACAAGCAACACCAGACTCAACAGGTTGTTTTTATATAGTCATGTACACACACTAGAGGGGTGTGTGTGCGCGCGCGCGTGTGTGTGTGTGTGTGTGTGTGTGTGTGTGTGTGTGTGTGTGTGTGTAAAAGGGTAACCATAGAAAAAGTGGCCATGTATTTGAAGTTATTATTGGAAAGCTTAAGTGAAGCTGGAGGTGGAGGACACAGAAGGTGTTTCAGGGAGGGAAGAGGAGGGGAAAATGAGGTAAATATGTTTTAATTAAAATAAAAATAATAACTAAAAATATCGAAGTTAATAAATCAATCTGTGATCTGTGATAAGGCCTGAGGGGACATCTCAGAAATAAATTTTTTTAATTTTTATTTATTGGATCATAAAACAAGTTTTTCATGCAATATTTTTAATCATATTCTTTCCCCTTACCCCAACACCTCCCAAATCCTTCCCCCTACCTTCTACCTAACCCAACTCCATGATCTCTCTTTCTCTCTTTCTCTCTCTCTTTCTCTCTCTCTCTCTCTCTCTCTCTCTCTCTCTCTTTCTCTTTCTGTCTCAATACCATTATTTTTTTAAATGTAATAGATTAACAAAACAGTGAAAAGACAAAACCAAAACTAAACAAAAGCACAGAGAGAATGTGGAATCCATTATGTGTTAGGGGTCCTGCCCTGTAGTGTAGGTGGAATGCAGACTACCATGCTAATTAGGGTAATCAGGATTATAAGAGCCCTTTAATTTTTGGTTAGTGACCAATAAAATGGTAATGCCTTACAGTCTCTTGGTGTCAAAGGTCAGGCATACAGCATTTTTATAAAAACCATGAAAGACCAAGTTATATCAAAGTTCAGCTAGTGTCTTAGTAACTTTGTAACTTTTATTTTGACAGAACATAGTAGGAATTTCAGGCACAATACAACATTTATTTTGACTCTGTCTTCAATTATTTTATCTCATATTTAGTCAGTGTAAATATCATTTTGGTCAATATGTCTGGACCAAGGTCAGGGTTGCAGAGATTCCCAATGTGTGGTCAAGGCTGATGCGACTGAGAAATGTGAAAACAGACATAAAACTGAGTTAGGAGACAGAGCTGCCTCACTGATGTCGTGGTTGACATGGAAGAAAAGTGGTTTCTTTAGCACCAGGAACCAATTGCAGCAGCTTCTTCCCTTTTGCAATCAACACTTTTGTTCCTATTACATGTTTATTCAGGTTTTCCCTCCCATAACTCCTGTCATGTCAGTTTTGCTTGGTTTTGGCATGTTTAAATTTATTGGCCTGTTTGTTGTTTTGATTATTATTTTGTGGGTTTTGATTTTGTTGTTTGGGGTGGGTGATATTTTTGTTTTATTTTGATTTTTGAAACTGAGAGAGGGAGAAAGAACATGAAGTTGGTAGACTGGAAAGGGGAGTTGGGAAGATAAGCATGAGTCCCCACTCTATTGCCTAGACTCACTCAACTGTCAACTGTTCTGAGTCCAGTCTGATTAAAGGTGAAACATGATCACCAATCCTGGCTTTTCTGCAGAGACAAACCAGAAATCCTTACCCTTCCTTCCTCCTTACCCCCAAACCACTGGGAATTCACATCCACGAAACATCATAGAAAAACAAAATCAAAACAGATTTGTGAGACTGAACTGTCACGTTGGGTCCTGAAGAGCCAATGGCCCCGACAAAGGCTTATCCGATGACACAGCTCTGGGAATCTTGGTAGGAGTCTGGAGAAGGAGAAGCATGAGAGTGAGGAGCTTCAGTATCTAGATGTTCAGTGATGCCATTCACTGTCACAGGAGCCTATAGTTGGTGTTGTTCTTCAGTTATTGTTAGAGTTTTCAGAAAAAGAAAACTCCTCTGTAAATCATCTTTCTCTCACAAAACCATGACTATGTCGGCATTGCCCCAAATAACATTTCTTTCTCTACACAGGGGTGCGTGGCCAGCAGAAGGAGAGACACTGAAGCATGGAGACCCCCACACACAATTGACTGCAGGCTGAAAATGCGTCTGGCAAATGAATTTATGTCAAACCTCAAACTCCAAAAGCAGACGTTTGCTTGCCCACTGCAGGAAGAAACCGAAGTGGTTATTGTTATGTTATACTACATCAATCTGTCAAAACTCTCTCTCAGCTCTCTTTAAATAATTTCCAGCCTTTCATTCCAGAGGAAGCTCAGGGTTTGGCCTCAGGGTACCCAGAGTTTCCAAATTCTCTGTGGTACATCCTTAAGTATGCATTCCTTCTCCTGCTGATGTGCAGCTCAGTGTTTGCATTCTTTGAATCCTACCCCAATCAGATGCAAATACTGTTTCCAATTTCTGACTCTAGTTTAAAATGTGACAAGGATAGAAGATTCTGAAGGACATGGGAAGGTCACTTACTGGTATTTTGAGATATATCTTCTATGCTTAATGCCAACTGGCATTATTTTCCTTTGTAACTTTGCCTTTTTGATACTGAAAATCTATTCACTGTGGATGAGAAAGAGAATTTATATCATTCACATTCTTAAATTAAATATCTTCCACAGTGCTTTTGTTCATTTTGTTTTCCTGAGACAGAGTTCCACTGTGTTGCTAAGTCTAGATTCCCAGTCCTAGGCTCACATTCCTCCTCACTTGGCTTCCACCTTGTCACATCAACTCTGTGACAAGAAAATATTTAAACTTGTAAGACAGTGGAAGTTTTTCCATTAGAAATCTGGTTGGCATTTCTATAGCACCGAATGAGTAAACCTTGCAAACTGTTATGCGATAAGAGGTCCTTTTTCAATTCTGTGCATTGCAGATGGCCATAAAGTTGGGAGCTGATTTTATACGTAGAAATTTTACACCCATTTTATATTTGTTCATCTATGAAATATACATGTGAAATTATTTCTTTAGTGAAGGTTATGCATTTTCATTAAGTGAGGAAATTGAACTCTTCCTTCCCCACTGATGTCTTCTGTCTGTTGTAGACATGACTGCATCCCTGTGAATACCTCCTGCTTTGCGTACTTGAATTTGTTGGAGGTAGATGAGGCAAAATAAGAGGAAGTGGTCATGTGAATCACCGCTTCTCTGGTAATCACAGGAAATTAAGGTAAAAGAAAACTCTATGTTATTCCTATCCCAAGAGCCAAAGTCATTGCCTCTTGACACTGCACTGTAACACCACACATTTAGAACATTGTTGACAAGAGTGCAGGGAGACAGAGCCTCTGTAATTTATAGTTGCCACAAACCAATCACACAGAGAACTATTTATACAACCACTCATCTAAACTAGCTAAGGGAATAGATGGAAGATGCCAGCTATTCTTGAGGGAGATGGGAGAAAGCAAGCCATGACTCTAGCTTGGCCTGTCTCTGGACCAATGGTCTAATCCTTACACTCACTGAGTGACCCCTTCACCTGCTCCTGCAAATGACAACTCCTGTGCATCTCTGCCAGGCTCAGCCCACAGCAGGGCTTTGCTGGAGCCTCAGCTGCAGGTTTGGGTCTGGGCTGCAGGTGTGTGGAGAGCACTGTGTACTTGCCACACAGAAGTAGGTGGCTGAGTCTCCAGGCTGAGAGTCTTCAATGTGCAAGGAGAACTGTTTCTTACTTTTCCTGAAGAAGACTGTGAATCGTCCATCTTTCTTTTTATTGGACACTGATCGTATGGCTATCAGGAGTACAGGGCCTTCCCCAGGGAACTGCTGATACCATTGGAAGTAGTCAAAAGCACTGTACTCATAACTACAGTTCAGAACTGTCGTTCCTCCTTCCCAGACTGTCAGAGATTGGGGAATTTGTTTGACCTGCTGCTGCTCACGTCTCTCCTGCTGGCCACTCACCCCTGTGTAGAGAAATGACAACTGTTGTTAGCTTCCCAGGAATTACTTCCTGCTTATGATAGCATGACTTCCTGGTGCCCCAATTCTCTTGTGCCTCCACATTAATCCCATATCCTTGGGTTTCTCCTCCATGACTCACCAGCCAGGTGAAGGCCTAGGAGTAAGAATGATGCTGTCAGGATCTTGTCCATTCGTCCTAGACTGAAGCTTGTGCGGAACTCAGGTGGCCTTTTATCTCCCCACAGAGAACTGTCTCCAACTTCACAGGTACCTCAGTTCTTTCAGCAGGCTCCACCCTTCACAACACACTAGTCTAAGGCTATTTCTGACAAAGGAAGCACTTCCTTTTCTGCTCGAATTTAGTTTTGATGAAAATTGAGTCATGAGGATCACAAATGCCTTCTTTATAAGGACATTGCACAGGGTGGTAACAATGTGTGCCATTATGGCTGCCAAGTAAAGCAGTATAGACATTGATACATCCATAGATCAGTGCTTGGCTCAAACATCATCAAAGAAGTCTTCTTAGAGCAGATGGGAATTAACACAAAGCCCCACTGGACAATGTACATAGAGTGTGAGACTTTGGAACACTCAGCTCTAAATGGGACGCTCTCATCAATGTACTCCCATCAAAGTTCATGAATCTATTTACAAGACGAAGAAAGACCATAAGAGCCAGAGGTTGTGAACAACTCCAAGGAACAGTATATTCTAGACACAACAGGACTGAAGCACATGTGAATTTACAGAGATTGTAGTAGCTTGCAGGAAACATGCAAAGGGTCAGAATAGGAAAATCCAAGCACCAGGAAAGGGAAGTGAATTCGGGATGTCGCCATTAACGAAGATGCTCTTTGCAATTAATAGTTGTGTGTCTAGACAAGACAATGAAAGAACGAGTGTGGACAATGCTCCCAATTCAGTCAGAGAAGATCCTGACTGAGGAGATGTTTTAACTCTCTTCAAATCGTGAGTAGATTTCCCAGTGGGAAGGATATATAACAATTCTAGGCTCAGGTCATATCAGTGTGGCAGAATAACAGACAAGGTATGGGTGACAGCTTTGCAAATGTACATTAGAGGACTTGATGTGGCCCTGGTCTTGAATCTGGTAACATTTAATTCTAAAGTCTTATTTGTCAGTCCTATGATCCTGGGATAGACAGATGCAATATTTTCAATTAATTTCAGTTTGCCCCAGTGAAGTATTATCAGGTCTATCAACCTTGTTCCATAGTCGGTCCAGTGCCTTACAAAATTGGATCTATGATTGAGGTTTTGTTTTGATTTGTGTTTTTGTTTTGGTGTGGGCTTTCTGACTCATTTTGTTTTGTTTTTATATTTTCTATTATTAGTTTTTGTTTGTTTATTCTGATGTTTATATTTTTAGTAGAAAGAGAGATAAGAAGAAAGATCATAAATTCAGGTAGGTAGGGTTGTGGAGAGAAGCAGGGGAGCTGAATTATGATCAAAATAAGTTTTATTAAAAGTTTAATAAAATTTTTAAACAGTAATAAAGATTACAAAAAAGGAAATTACCAATGATTGAGATATTCTACTTGTAGATATTTCTCAATGCTAGAGAGATAATACATATGCATTTTACCACAGCAAGGCCATGATAGCCACGATGCAGAACCAGCCTGGTACCACCTGTCACCAGATGAACAAGATACTGCACATGAGAAGAGAGAGTGTCCTCAGCCACGTGAAGGAACAAAATCCTGTCATTTGTAGGAAAATAGAGCTGGAAGATACGATGTTAAGTAGCATTAACACATAAAGAAATAGATCATAATTTGTTTTTATGTGTGAAAACTAGAAAAGAAAAAAGTTAAGGTGATCTGAAGACAGAAGCAAGTTAGGTTGAAGATGAGGCAGACCTGCTATGCATATGCTGAGTGCCCAGCTGCCCACTGCATGGGCAGTGCTTGGGTGTCTTTCATGACATGCCCAGTTCCAATCTTCTACAGAGAACAGAAAACTGAGGCTCCCTAAGACACCTGTGTGTCTAGACAAAGTCCATGAAGGAAAGGGTGTGGACCCTGCTTCCTGATCCAGTCAGAAAAGATTCTGATTGAAGAACAGTTTGAAATGGCTTCAAACCATGAGTCGATTTCATGTGGAAAGGATATGTAACATAGATCTATGTGTGGGTCATGTTAGTATGGCAGAAGAATGGGCAAGGTATGGGTGTCAGCATTATAAATGTACAATAGAGAAGTTGATGTGGCACTGGCCTCAAAGGATAGCATGAATCTAATAGTGTTCGCTTCTAAAGTACTTTTGTCAACCCTATGAGTTTGGGATAAACAAGCACAATATAGTTAGATGGCCAGATAGGTGTGTGTATTTGTTTCTCTCTAATTCTATTTAAACAAGTTAGGAGATAATTTATTTGCATGCAGTTTTTAAAATTTAAAATGTCTTTATATAATTTACCTCTTTCCTCTCTTCCCCTCAATCTCTTTCATAACCCTACCTCTGTTCCCTTCCACAAATTCATGGACCCTTTAAAATTGCGTATATATGCAAATAAATATGCAAATGCACCCTGAGTACATATTCTCACTGATTCATTGATAAGTACTTAGAGGAAACACACTTCATCTCCTCTGATAGAGCACTGCCCCTCTGTGGCCAAATACAGAGCTCTTCACTCAACAGTTTCCAGAGCTTCCTAGAGTTTCTACGCAGAGACCATTATCTCACTAACTTTTCCTTTGGCACCAATATTCCTTCCCATGGAAAGAGATTTTGTTCTGTTGAGAGCAGCTGTCACACTTTCTCTCCTACACTGAGGCGAGCCGCAGAGGGATCTGGAGAATTTGCTTAAGATGACTGGACATGCCTGGGAAGAACGATCCTTTGCAATGTGATGTCTGTGCCATACCTGCTGTGCGTGAGGTTTCTCAGAACACACAGTGGGCCCTCAGGCACTGCATTTCTGATTAGACTCCTTCTGAATTCAGAACCTGGGGAGGAAGCAGTAAAGAGAAAAAAGTCAGCAAAACTGAACTAGAATAGGGCAAGGAATTTAAGGAATTTAAGACCCTTAAAAGAAAAATTGCTGGAAATAAAAAGTAATGAATGAAAACACACAGTGGAAAGCTTTATTAAAATACTTAACCAAACAGAATGAATAAATAAAGGAGCTATTACTGAATGGTTATTGCTGAGATTAATATTATGGATCGGGGGAAGGTGATGAATACTACATTCAAACATTACTTAGGAAGTTAAAAGAAAAAAAGAATGAGCATGACTAAGACTTCTGGGAAATTCTCTAGAGACTAAACTCCCAAACTCATGGGGGGAAAAGGACCTGATAAAAAACACTAATATCATAGAGAGACTATTCAAAATATTATGACAGAAATATTCCCAAATGTAGAGAAAGAAGCAAATATTTGAAACCAAAGGTCCTTAGAACCCTGAGTATCCATGAACAGAGAAGAACCAGTCTAGATAATATTTTAGTCAAGATGTCAAAAATACAAAGCAAACAGAAAATGTAAAAAGTTGTAAGGGGGAATATCACTCTATACAAAGACAGAAATTCCAGAATAATACTAGAGTCTCCTTCAAAGCAGAAATTAATATAATTGAAGCACTGAAAGCAGATAAATGTTAAACAAGATTTCTATTCTCTGAAAATTAACTTTTAGCACTGGTGGAGAAACAAAGTCATTTCAAGATAAACATGAGCTGAGGGCGCTCACGGCCATCAAGCGACAATTGTAATAGATATCAAAGGAATAATAAATACAATGGGATAAGAAAGTCTCAGAGAGAACGAACAAAAGATCTCTACTAAGTCTCTTTCAGGTCAAGACCCCGATAAACTGTGAAGTCAAATCTTAGAATCTGAATATTTACAACCTGGAGCATAAGCTTTGACCTTGAGCATTTTAGGGACATTCACAATCCTCTCTGTACAAGTTCAAATAAGTTAGAAAGTTTACGTGCTGTATGACAACTGTGAAGGAGCCGTGGTCACTACACTACTGTTAGATCAGACATATGGTGGCCATAAAGTTGCTAGAGATAAGGCATCAGCTTCTGTTATTTTTGTTACTTGAAAGTTTCATAGAATGTATTTTGGTCATATTCTCCCCACTTTACCAACTCTTATAAGACCCCTGGACCTACACATCCTGCTTTATGTCTTAAGGAAAACACTTTAATTAGTGCAGATTTCTATCAGACCTTCATAGAAGACCTCATACCAATATTATCCAAACTATTCCACAAAATTGAAACAGATGGAGCACTACCGAATTCCTTCTATGAAGCCACAATTACTCTTATACCTAAACCACACAAAGACCCAACAAAGAAAGAACTTCAGACCAATTTCCCTTATGAATATCTGCGCAAAAATACTCAATAAAATTCTGGCAAACCGAATCCAAGAGCACATCAAAACAATCATCCACCATGATTAAGTAGGCTTCATCCCAGGCATGCAGGGATGGTTTAATATACGGAAAACCATCAACGTGATCCATTATATAAACAAACTGAAAGATCAAAACCACATGATCATTTCATTAGATGCTGAGAAAGCATTTGACAAAATTAAAACACCCCTTCATGATAAAAGTCCTGGAAAGAATAGGAATTCAGGGCCCATACCTAAACATAGTAAAAGCCATATACAGCAAACCAGTTGCTAACATTAAACTAAATGGAGAGAAACTTGAAGCAATCCCACTAAAATCAGGGACTAGACAAGGCTGCCCACTCTCTCCCTACTTATTCAATAGAGTTCTTGAAGTTCTAGCCAGAGCAATCAGACAACAAAAGGAGGTCAAGGGGATACAGATCGGAAAAGAAGAAGTCAAAATATCACTATTTGCAGATGATATGATAGTATATTTAAGTGATCCCAAAAGTTCAACCAGAGAACTACTACAGGTGATAAACAACTTTAGCAAAGTGGCTGGGTATAACATTAACTCAAATAAATCCGTAGCCTTCCTCTACACAAAAGAGAAACAAGCCGAGAAAGAAATTAGGGAAACAACACCCTTCATAATAGACCCAAATAATATAAAGTACCTCGGTGTGACTTTAACCAAGCAAGTAAAAGATCTGTACAATAAGAACTTCAAGACTCTGAAGACAGAAATTGAAGAAGACCTCAGAAGATGGAAAGATCTCCCATGCTCATGGATTGGCAGGATTATATAGTAAAAATGGCCATTTTACCAAAAGCGATCTACAGATTCAATGCAATCCCTATCAAAATACCAATCCAATTCTTCAAAGAGTTAGACAGAACAATTTGCAAATTCATCTGGAATAACAAAAAAACCCAGGATAGCTAAAACTATCCTCACCAATAAAAGGACTTCAGGGGGGAATCACTATCCCTGAACTCAAGCAGTATTACAGAGCAATAGTGATAAAAACTGCTTGTTATTGGTTCAGAGACAGACAGATAGACCAATGGAACAGAATTGAAGACCCAGAAATGAACCCAAACACCTATGGGCACTTGATTTTTGACAAAGGAGCCAAAACCATCAAATGGAAAAAGCATAGCATTTTCAGCAAATGGTTCTGGTTCAACTGGAGGTCAACATGTAGAAGAATGCAGATCGATCCATGCTTATCACCCTGTACAAAGCTTAGGTCCAAGTGGATCAAGGACCTCCACATCAAACCAGATACACTCAAACTAATAGAAGAAAAACTAGGGAAGCATCTGGAACACATGGGCACTGGAAAAAATTTCCTGAACAAAACACCAATGGCTTATGCTCTAAGATCAAGAATCGACAAATGGGATCTCATAAAACTGCAAAGCTTCTGTAAGGCAAAGGACACTGTGGTTAGGACAAAACGGCAACCAACAGATTGGGAAAAGATCTTTACCAATCCTACAACAGATAGAGGCCTTATATCCAAAATATACAAAGAACTCAAGAAGTTAGACCACAGGGAGACAAATAACCCTATTAAACAATGGGGTTCAGAGCTAAACAAAGAATTCACAGCTGAGGAATGCTGAATGGCTGAGAAATACCTAAAGAAATGTTCAACTTCTTTAGTCATAAGGGAAATGCAAATCAAAACAACCCTGAGATTTCACCACACAACAGTGAGAATGGCTAAGATCAAAAACTCAGGTGACAGCAGATGCTGGCAAGGATGCCCAGAAAGAGGAACACTCCTCCATTGTTGGTGGGATTGCAGACTGTTAAAACCATTCTGGAAATCAGTCTGGAGGTTCCTCAGAAAATTGGACATTGAACTGCCTGAGGATCCAGCTATACCTCTCTTGGGCATATACCCAAAAGATTCCCCAACATATAACAAAGACACGTGCTCCACTATGTTCATCGCAGCCTTATTTATAATAGCCAGAAGCTGGAAAGAACCCAGATGCCCTTCAACAGAGGAATGGATACAGAAAATGTGGTACATCTACACAATGGAATATTACTCAGCTATCAAAAACAATGACTTTATGAAATTCGTAAGCAAATGGTTGGAACTGGAAAATATCATCCTGAGTGAGGTAACCCAATCACAGAAAAACACACATGGTATGCACTCATCGATAAGTGGCTATTAGCCCAAATGCTTGAATTACCCTAGATGCCTAGAACACATGAAACTCAAGACGGATGATCAAAATGTGAATGCTTCACTCCTTCTTTAAAAGGGGAACAAGAATACCCTTGGCAGGGAATTGAGAGGCAAAGATTAAAACAGACACAGAAGGAATACCCATTCAGAGCCTGCCCCACATCTGGCCCATACATATACAGCCATCCAATTAGACAAGATGGATGAAGCAAAGAAGTGCAGGCAGACAGGAGCTGGATGTAGATCGCTCCTGAGAGACACAGTCAGAATACAGCAAATACAGAGGCGAATGCCAGCAGCAAACCACTGAACTGAGAATAGGACCCCCATTGAAGGAATCAGAGAAAGAACTGGAAGAGCTTGAAGGGGCTCGAGACCCCATATGTACAACAATGTCAAGCAACCAGAGCTTCCAGGGACTAAGCCACTACCTAAAGACTATACATGGACTGACCCTGGACTCTGACCTCATAGGTAGCAATGAATATCCTAGTAAGAGCACCAGTGGAAGGGGAAGCCCTGGGTCCTGCTAAGACTGAACCCCCAGTGAACTGGATTGTTGGGGGGAGGGCAGCAATGGGGGGAGGATCGGGAGGGGAACACCCATAATGAAGGGGAGGGGGGAGGGGGATGTTTGCCCGGAAACCGGGAAAGGGAATAACACTCGAAATGTATATAAGAAATACTCAGGTTAATAAAAAAAAATACTCAAGTTAATAAAAAAAAGATTTACATAAAAAAAGAAAAACACTTTAAGAAATGTTTTTGACCCAGAATTATTCCTGACTAAAAGAAAAAAAAAACAAAAAACAAAAAAACAGGGACAAAACTAGAGCAGAGACTGAAGGAAAGGACATCCAGTGACTGGTTCAACTTGAGAGCTACCCATGGGTGTGTCTTCTGATTGTTTTGTCAGATATTAGAGTAGCTACACATCCTTGTTCATGGTTCCATTTGCTTAAACTATTTTTCCCTCTTTTTCTCTAAGATGGTGTCCACCTGTCCTGAGGTATGTTTCTTTCCTAAGATGGTGTCCACCTGTACTGGGGTGTATTCCTTAGAAACAGCAAAAATGTTGTACCGTGCTTTCTGATCTAATCTGTTAGTTTGTATCTCTTGTATCATTAGGGAGTTGATATCATAAATGTTAAAAATTATTGAAAATTTGTATTAACTCCTGTAAGTTTTGCCTTTGTGGCTTTCTGTTAGACATATTTTGATTCAATGTGATGAAACTGTTTAATCTTCTCTTCAAGCTTAAGAACTACCTCCAGCATCTTCTTTTGAGCTGGCTTAATGGTTATATATTATTCAAGACTATTGTAGAGTGTCTTCCCTTTTCCTTCCACTCTGACTGATACTTCTGCTGGGTATAGTCTTGACTTGCATCTGTGGGCTTTCATAACTTGTAGAGCATCTGACCAATGTTTTCTGGATTTCATGATCTCCACTGGAAAATATACTGTTATTCTGATAGGTTTACCTTTGCATGTGGCTTGATCTTTCTCTCTTGTTTCTTTCAGTATATTTTCTTTGTTCTATAAATTTAATGAGTTGGTGGTCATAAAATACAAGGGTTATCGTAGTTCTATTTGGTGCTTTGTATGCCTCTTGGATCTTGAAAGGCACCTCTCTCCTTAGACTGAAAAACTTTTTATCTACTATATTGTTGAAAATATATTTTGTGCATTTGATCTGAATCACTTTTCCTTCTATACCCATTATTTATATGTTTTTATTGGTCCAGAATTTCTGTGTGGGTCTATTTCTTCTCATATCCTCATCCTTCCCTTCCTCCTCCTCTGAAGGGCAAGTGGGCTCACTCAACTGGTAAGATTGAGTGAGCTCAGACCCCAGGAATCTCCGAGACTTGAGATCAGCAGGAGTCAAGTCACTTCCTATCAATTTCAGTACCTGCTCTGGAACATATAACCACAACACCTCACTGAGAGGACCATGGGCAATCAGTCACATATTGGGGAAGAATTCTCTCTCCTAAAACATTCATTGCTGGGCCTTGAACCTACCTTGCTGCAGGCCAGGCTCAAGATTCTGCTGCTGCTGCTGCTGCTGCTGCTGCTGCTGCTGCTGCTGCTGCTGCTGCTGCCACCTCTACTGTTGATGTTGATGCTGCCATGGTAGCTGATGTGAGACCCGTGATCCCAGCTATCTGTTCTCTACAAGGTGCCCAGACCTCCTCACTTCTCTTCCGAGTGCTATAACACTCCTGGGATTCCTGCCAGATTCAGTGCCATGTGGAACCCATTTGTCTCATTTTGTTTCACCCTCTGAGTGGACAGGAGACTATGCTCCTTTTCTTCTTCCTCTTCCTCTTCCTCCTCCTCATCCTCCTCTTTCTTCTTCTTCTTGACATTTCTTTTTCTGAGTAATTCAATTCCTCTGTCTTCAAGACTTGACATTCTTTCTTCTAATTGATCCACTTATTTGTGAAGCTTACCTCTGTGTGTAATATATATATATATATATATATATATATATATATATATATATATATATTACAGTTTCATTTGTGTTTTTTCAAAGCATTTACTTATTAAATTTTTATATTTTATATCATGTGTCGATTCAATATTCCATCAAATTGTTTATGTTTTTGAGCCTTCATTCCAGCATTTATCCATGTTCTCTTGAGTTCTTTGATCATGTTGGTTATTGCTATTTTGAAAACATGTCTGTGCATCATCTAAGTCACTTTTCTTGGGGTATGTTACTTATGGTAGCACTAATTTTTGGTAGAGTCTAATTGTATTTGCAATGGTACTTAGACATCTGGAGTTAGGTCATTGCTACTTAGTTTTGGTATAGAAATATTATCTTTATTCTATGAAATTGGTGTTTGAAGCTGTGTCTACGATTATTCCAAATAGCTGTATGGGGTTTAGGTTTCAGTCTGTGGAGAAAACCAGTGTTAATGTTCAAAGAGGGTTTCAGAAGTAGTCCCAACTCAGCTCAAGCTAAGTGAGACTTCTTAACATAGGAGCAGAACTTCTGTAGGGTTAAAGGAATTTCACAGTGAAACTTCTGGAGTTCAGAATATGTACTCTGGCCTTTACCACAAAAAATTGGCATTGGTAGAATGGCTGATTCCTCAGGTAATGAATATTAGTGAGTTGGGATTCCCTGCAAAAAAAAGGGGTGAAGAAAGAGGATTGAAAGATGTGGGGCACACAGTCCTCAGATGAGTGAAAGGGTGGGTCTAGTGTTCCTCCCCAGAGAGGACATTTCTTTCATTTCAGTGATGAGTACAGTTGGTAGGGTGACTCCAGTGTCTAGCTAGAGAAAGGGTATAAACAATGAGAGTGGGTAGCATTAGTGTAGATAGACAGAGTTGAGTTTGGGGTGAATCTAGTCTCCCTGGTTGAGGATGGGGGCAAATATATTCAGTGGGCCTGGATGTGTTTATTTGAAGGAATTGGCTGCCCTTACCTGATGGGGGTATGCCAAAAGATATGAAGGAAGGCAGGTGTGTTAGACACTATGTGTACCTAGCAAGTAGTGGGATTGTGTGGAGTTGCTGGTCTAGTGTTTCTGACTAGGGAGGGGTAATCATTGCCTTGCAGTGATGGGTAGGATAGTGTTTTAAATCTGGTGACTCCCTGAAGTAGAAGTTAAGGGTGTACAGTTAGGAGGAAGGGGTTGGCAGGGCTGGGTAGCGCTCAGTTAAGAGAAGTCTAGGCTACTCAAATAGGGATGAAGCTTAAGGGTTATTGGTCGGGGATAGTGAGGCTAACAGAATGGGATAGATATCCCTACAAAAAGGCAGTATATGGAAAGGGTCACAGGAAGGCAGCCAAATAATCAATTTCAAAACCAGGAACATAAATTCGTGCCAGAGTGATTTCCTCAGTTGGATCTTAAGTAAAATAAATGGTATTCATTAGGAAGATAAAACACTTACATTATACTTAATAACAATTTTCCAAATACATAAAGCAAAAACTGACTGAGCTTCAGTAGAAACAGATCATTTAACAAGAACAGTCAGAAACTCCAGTACTTAACTGTTAGTAATAAATAGGAACAGTGAAAAAATAACAAAAAGAAAATAGACGGTAGCAACACTATCTCTCTGTTAAGGTCTAGGTAAAGTATTAAGGCCTTTCTTAGTCAGGGTTCCTATTCCTGCACAAACATAACTGAGAAGCAAGTTGGGGAGGAAAGGATTTATTCAGTTTACACTTCCACATTGCTGTTCATCACCAAAGGAAGTGAGGATTGGAACTCAAGCAGGTCAGGAAGCAGGAGCTGATGCAGAGGCCATGGAGGGATATTTCTTACTGGCTTGCTTCCCCTGGCTCACTCAGTTTGCTCTCTTATAGAACCCAAGACCACCAGCCCAGGGATGGCACTACCCACAATGGGCTGGGTCCTCCCACCTTGACCACTAGTTGAGAAAATGCCTTACAGCTGGGTCTCATGAAGGCATTTCCACACCTGAGGCTCTTTTTCTGTGATAACTCCAGCTTGTGTCAAGTTGACACACAAACTAGCCAGTACAGGACTAATGGAATGTTAAGGCCTAAGTAAAATGTTAAGGCCTAGGAAACAGTTACCTGGCTAG
The DNA here is from genome assembly GCF_036323735.1 of Rattus norvegicus. Taxonomy (NCBI): domain Eukaryota; kingdom Metazoa; phylum Chordata; class Mammalia; order Rodentia; family Muridae; genus Rattus; species Rattus norvegicus. Next base: position 29,005,694 of record NC_086033.1, on the reverse strand, counting down.
GCTGTCATTATAGGGAAAATTTCTCTGCTGTTACTAGGAAACTTTCTAATGCCCAAGGTGATTACTTATTCTGTTATATTCTAATCTCTTGGGAACCATCATGATAGAATCAGTAGAACTGTTCGTATAGTTACTCACTGTAAACTTGGACCTGAACTAACCACCCAGCAGCTCTTCCTGCACCTGTGTGTAAGCTTTTATGGTATTAGCTTTTATAACCTACCAGGGGCATGGACCCCTAACATAAGAGATAGAAGAAACTATTTAAAATGAGATTTGTATTTTGAGTAGGGATTGAGTAGTTTAAGTTTCCAAGCCCTCCTTGGGACTAACATACTACTTGGCAAAAAGAAACATGAGTGTTAGACAAGTCCCATCCTGGTAGACAAGTGAAGACATGGATGTTAGAAAAGGCAAGTTCCATGCCACAGTTGAATACCCCAACCAATCGGAGCAGTGTACAACAATGAGCTGTCCCTAAGGAAATCTCCCTATATCCTGATTGGTGGAAAAACTTGGCACAGGTGTTTGTAGATCTCAGGCTCTAAAAGCCCTGAAGGACCTGCACCTGGTGTTATGGTTCAATTCCTTAATCAGGGCTGTGACTCTGGCATGTGCTCAATGAACTATTCCTGTCTGACTGAGGTTGGTGTTGATGGGGATTGTGAGAAATTACTGGACCCCAACACTCATAAATATCCATTCAGCCAAGAACATGTTCTTAAACATGCAGGGGCCATTCTTCAGAATAGGGCAAATTCCTGGTCCAGAGAAACTCCAAGGATATGCACAGAACTTAGGTAAGGAAAAAATACAGTGTGAATCTTACTCACATCTGTTTAACAGTATAGACGCGTTTGGGGGATGCTTTCCCAGTGCATCAATAGGCCAAACGCACGTGTCCATCCTTGCCATGACCCACTCTGCTCAGGACTGAATGTGTTTGAGGCACATCTAAGCTACATCACTGTCCACAGCAGTTTTCCATGGATGTCAGCCTTTGCCTGTTTCTCCTTTTGCTCCTTACTCTTTACAAGTTCAGCACACTGTGGCTAAAATGTTTACATTGATTCAGTAATCCCATCAGCTTCTGTTAGTTCTAAGTTGAAAATTTCTACTTCAGGAGGAAGTTTATATGGAGAAATGAAGCTAAAGGGCAAAGTTTTGAACCTATGCGGTTCAAAGTTTAGATGAGGGTGAAACTCTACAAACACGGGAAAGAGGCATTAAACTAGATACATATTCTGTGGTGTCTTCCTGATGTCTTGTGACTAAGAAGAGATATAACCACTCCGCTGAGGTTTGTGTACAGGCTGCAGGTGTGTGGGGAGCACTGTGCATCCATAGCACAGAAATAAGTGCCTGAGTCTGTGGTCTGGGAGGAGGAGATGTGCAAAGAGCTTCGTCGTTCCGTTGTGACTGTCGTGGATGTCAGTCTTCCACTCTTCTTTGTTCCAGAAGGATTGTAAAAGAGGCTGACAAGGCTTCCCGGAGGACGTTGGTAAAACCACTGCAGCCTGGTTGCTGAGGTGGAAAAGTTGCACTGCAACTCTGCGTTCTCTCCTTCCTGCATAACCAAGGACACAGGACTCTGCTGCACTTGCTGCCCCTTCACCCCTGATTAGAAACAGAGAAAGAGACACAGATGGCTGTCATTGCAGTGTCCACAGAGCCCTGAGCACACCCATGTCCTCTGAGAAGGTGGGAGCTCTGGAGGACTCCTAAGCTGCACCCCCACCCCTCCATGTGCTGAGTCAGATCCTCTCAGGAGCCCTGAATGCTGACAGCCAGACTCACAGCAAACCTGGGTGCACAGAAGCCCCAGCAGAGAGCGCAGCAGCCTCTTCATGGTGCTTGTGTGGCTGCTGGAGACAGAAGCAAGTAACCAACCCCTGGGCTGTGGTGTCAGGGTGGCTGTTGAAGTGTCCCCTCCTCCTGCAACCAGTCAGATCCACCCAGGAGCCCTGCAAGGCCACACCCTGCTGAGTTCCCTCCCAGCCTTGAGAGCCTGAAGCTCCTCCCAAACCAGACCTGGCTGAGAGTCTCGGTGGAGGAGGTGAGGGGAGATGGTTCTTTGATGATATCGGGACCTAAGACAATCGAGGAAACTCTGAGGAGGAGGGGACCAGTTTACCCTAAGAATAAAGTGTCTGGACTGTATCAACAAGAGCCTGAGAAGTGGTGTACAAAAGAACAACTGAATATTATATCCAGAATATGGGTGCATGCTCTGACTAAAATGTTTTCCTTGCCCTATAAATTGATTTAAAGGAGATTCTCCAATCACATAGAGTAACAAGATAATAATTATTATGTAATATAGATTTAATGATCTCCTTTTCTTGGAATAGATAAGGCAGGTGTATTTGGTCACTCCTTTTACAACCCAAGTTTGTGGTAAATAGTGTTAAAGGGCCTGTGAGGAGGAAGTGGGAAGAGAAAACAAGCCTGTCTGTAAGCTCCAGAGGAAAAGGAGCAAGAAGTGCTGGTGTGCTGTTGCACTTGGTGATTGCACAGAGCAGTGTACTTCCCACTTGTAACAACGGAAGTACGCATTTTAAAGTTTTTCAGAACATGACAAAATCCCTGAAAGTGCCCGAATGTCTTATTGATCAATTCTCAGGTGGTTTGTGTCCAGCCTGCACTCATGACTCAGTGCAGAGAAGCATGCAGCTGCCTCAGTCTAATGATCAGGAGAGTTTTTTATCTTTCCTGCACTCAGTCTGAAAACCCCCATGCCTGATACAAGTTGACTTCCTGGTGTGAGCTTCAGGAGGCAGTGGAAACCCAGGTGAGGGTGTCACACATGCAGGGAAGGACCCTGAGGGACTAGGGATGAGCAGCTGCCCCTCAGCTCCAGAGCAGCTGCTGCACATGCACAGGTGCAGCCATCATGCTGGGGCGCCCCTGGGCTCCGCACCCTCCTGTAGCTTCAGTGCTGAAGCTCCTGTAGCTTCAGAGCCACAGCAGGGTCTCTGTTCAGAGTGAAGCCACACAGTGTTCTTTCTCTGAAGATGGACTAAGATGAGTGACAGTCACAGAGCTGTCCAAGCTTCAGGATGCCCAGCAAGGTCACCAAGAGGAGCAGAAAGCAGCTGACTCCTGTCAGGGATTCTCTAGAAAACAAATATAACCAGGACACCACCAGTGCCCAGAGAAGAGCACAGAGGTTGCTCTGAGCTTGAGGAGATATTGGTTCCTTCACTACAGGGAGATTGAAGGGACTGGCAAGAAGAGCAATTCTTGGCGATGATCTTCCTCTTGTATCTGAGATTTTTCTTCCATTGCTACAAATCCTCTGACTAAAATATGCCTAGTCAGGACTATGGCCATTGCAGTAGAGTACAGACATAGATTTATCATAACCTACTTTATAAGGATTCTTTTTTTTTTTTTATTAACTTGAGTATTTCTTATATACATTTCGAGTGTTATTCCCTTTCCCGGTTTCCGGGCAAACATCCCCCTCCCCCCTCCCCTTCCTTATGGGTGTTCCCCTCCCAACCCTCCCACCATTGCCGCCCTCCCCCCATAGACTAGTTCACTGGGGGTTCAGTCTTAGCAGGACCCAGGGCTTCCCCTTCCACTGGTGCTCTTACTAGGATATTCATTGCTACCTATGAGGTCAGAGTCCAGGGTCAGTCCATGTATAGTCTTTAGGTAGTGGCTTAGTCCCTGGAAGCTCTGGTTGCTTGACATTGTTGTACATATGGGGTCTCAAGCCCCTTCAAGCTCTTCCAGTTCTTTCTCTGATTCCTTCAATAGGGGACCTATTCTCAGTTCAGTGGTTTGCTGCTGGCATTTGCCTCTGTATTTGCTGTATTCTGGCTGTGTCTCTCAGGAGCGATCTACATCCGGCTCCTGTCGATCTGCACTTCTTTGCTTCATCCATCTTGTCCAATTGGGTGGCTGTATGTGTATGGGCCACCTGTGGGGCAGGCTCTGAATGGGTGTTCCTTCAGTCTCTGTTTTAATCTTTGCCTCTCCCTTCCCAGCCAAGGGTATTCTTTTTCCTCATTTAAAGAAGGAGTGAAGCATTCACATTTTGATCATCCGTCTTGAGTTTCGTTTGTTCTAGGGATCTAGGGTAATTCAAGCATTTGGGCTAATAGCCACTTATCAATGAGTGCATACCATGTATGTCTTTCTGTGATTGGGTTACCTCACTCAGGATGATATTTTCCAGTTCCAACCATTTGCCTACGAATTTCATAAACTCGTTGTTTTTGATAGCTGAGTAATATTCCATTGTGTAGATGTACCACATTTTCTGTATCCATTCCTCTGTTGAAGGGCATCTGTGTTCTTTCCATTTTCTGGCTATTATAAATAAGGCTGCGATGAACATAGTGGAGCACGTGTCTCTTTTATATGTTGAGGCATCTTTTGGGTATATGCCCAAGAGAGGTATAGCTGGATCCTCAGGCAGTTCAATGTCCAATTTTCTGAGGAACCTCCAGACTGATTTCCAGAATGGTTTTACCAGTCTGCAATCCCACCAACAATGGAGGAGTGTTCCTCTTTCTCCACATCCTCGCCAGCATCTGCTGTCACCTGAGTTTTTGATCTTAGCCAATCGCACTGGTGTGAGGTGAAATCTCAGGGTGGTTTTGATTTGCATTTCCCTTATGACTAAAGATGTTGAACATTTCTTTAGGTGTTTCTCAGCCATTCGGCATTCCTCAGCTGTGAATTCTTTGTTTAGCTCTGAACCCCATTTTTTAATAGGGTTATTTGTTTCCCTGCGGTCTAACTTCTTGAGTTCTTTGTATATTTTGGATATAAGGCCTCTATCTGTTGTAGGATTGGTAAAGATCTTTTCCCAATCTGTTGGTTGCCGTTTTGTCCTAACCACAGTGTCCTTTGCCTTACAGAAGCTTTGCAGTTTTATGAGATCCCATTTGTCGATTCTTGATATTAGAGCATAAGCCATTGGTGTTTTGTTCAGGAAATTTTTTCCAGTGCCCATGTGTTCCAGATGCTTCCCTAGTTTTTCTTCTATTAGTTTGAGTGTATCTGGTTTGATGTGGAGGTCCTTGATCCACTTGGACTTAAGCTTTGTACAGGGTGATAAGCATGGATCGATCTGCATTCTTCTACATGTTGCCCTCCAGTTGAACCAGCACCATTTGCTGAAAATGCTATCTTTTTTCCATTGGATGGTTTTGGCTCCTTTGTCAAAAATCAAGTGACCATAGGTGTGTGGGTTCATTTCTGGGTCTTCAATTCTATTCCATTGGTCTATCTGTCTGTCTCTGTACCAATACCATGCAGTTTTTATCACTATTGCTCTGTAATACTGCTTGAGTTCAGGGATAGTGATTCCCCCTGAAGTCCTTTTATTGTTGAGGATAGCTTTAGCTATCCTGGGTTTTTTGTTATTCCAGATGAATTTGCAAATTGTTCTGTCTAACTCTTTGAAGAATTGGATTGGTATTTTGATGGGGATTGCATTGAATCTGTAGATTGCTTTTGGTAAAATGGCCATTTTTACTATATTAATCCTGCCAATCCATGAGCATGGGAGATCTTTCCATCTTCTGAGGTCTTCTTCAATTTCTTTCCTCAGTGTCTTGAAGTTCTTATTGTACAGATCTTTTACTTGCTTGGTTAAAGTCACACCGAGGTACTTTATATTATTTGGGTCTATTATGAAGGGTGTCGTTTCCCTAATTTCTTTCTCGGCTTGTTTCTCTTTTGTATAGAGGAAGGCAACTGATTTATTTGAGTTAATTTTATACCCAGCCACTTTGCTGAAGTTGTTTATCAGCTTTAGTAGTTCTCTGGGGGAACTTTTGGGATCACTTAAATATACTATCATGTCATCTGCAAATAGTGATATTTTGACCTCTTCTTTTCCGATCTGTATCCCTTTGATCTCCTTTTGTTGTCTGATTGCTCTGGCTAGAACTTCAAGAACTATATTGAATAAGTAGGGAGAGAGTGGGCAGCCTTGTCTAGTCCCTGATTTTAGTGGGATTGCTTCAAGTTTCTCTCCATTTAGTTTAATGTTAGCAACTGGTTTGCTGTATATGGCTTTTACTATGTTTAGGTATGGGCCTTGAATTCCTATTCTTTCCAGGACTTTTATCATGAAGGGGTGTTGAATTTTGTCAAATGCTTTCTCAGCATCTAATGAAATGATCATGTGGTTCTGTTCTTTCAGTTTGTTTATATAATGGATCACGTTGATGGTTTTCCGTATATTAAACCATCCCTGCATGCCTGGGATGAAGCCTACTTGATCATGGTGGATGATTGTTTTGATGTGCTCTTGGATTCGGTTTGCCAGAATTTTATTGAGTATTTTTGCGTCGATATTCATAAGGGAAATTGGTCTGAAGTTCTCTTTCTTTGTTGTGTCTTTGTGTGGTTTAGGTATAAGAGTAATTGTAGCTTCGTAGAAGGAATTCGGTAGGGCTCCATCTGTTTCAATTTTGTGGAATAGTTTGGATAATATTGGTATGAGGTCTTCTATGAAGGTTTGATAGAATTCTGCACTAAACCCATCTGGACCTGGGCTCTTTTTGGTTGGGAGACCTTTAATGACTGCTTCTATTTCCTTAGGAGTTATGGGGTTGTTTAACTGGTTTATCTGTTCCTGATTTAACTTTGATACCTGGTATCTGTCTAGGAAATTGTCCATTTCCTGAAGATTTTCAAATTTTGTTGAATATAGGTTTTTATAGTAAGATCTGATGATTTTTTGAATTTCCTCTGAATCTGTAGTTATGTCTCCCTTTTTATTTCTGATTTTGTTAATTTGGACGCACTCTCTGTGTCCTCTCGTTAGTCTGGCTAAGGGTTTATCTATCTTGTTGATTTTCTCAAAGAACCAACTTTTGGTCCTGTTGATTCTTTCTATGGTCCTTTTTGTTTCTACTTGGTTGATTTCAGCTCTGAGTTTGATTATTTCCTGCCTTCTACTCCTCCTGGGTGTATTTGCTTCTTTTTGTTCTAGAGCTTTTAGGTGTGCTGTCAAGCTGCTGACATATGCTCTTTCCTGTTTCTTTCTGCAGGCACTCAGCGCTATGAGTTTTCCTCTTAGCACAGCTTTCATTGTGTCCCATAAGTTTGAGTATGTTGTATCTTCATTTTCATTAAATTCTAAAAAGTCTTTAATTTCTTTCTTTATTTCTTCCTTGACCAGGTTATCATTGAGTAGAGCATTGTTCAATTTCCACGTATATGTGGGCATTCTTCCCTTATTGTTATTGAAGACCAGCTTTAGGCCGTGGTGGTCCGATAGCACGCATGGGATTATTTCTATCTTTTTGTACCTGTTGAGGCCCGTTTTTTGACCAATTATATGGTCAATTTTGGAGAAAGTACCATGAGGAGCTGAGAAGAAGGTATATCCTTTTGCTTTAGGATAGAATGTTCTATAAATATCCGTTAAGTCCATTTGGCTCATGACTTCTCTTAGTCTGTCGACATCACTGTTTAATTTCTGTTTCCATGATCTGTCCATTGATGAGAGTGGGGTGTTAAAATCTCCCACTATTATTGTGTGAGGTGCAATGTGTGTTTTGAGCTTTAGTAAGGTTTCTTTTACGTATGTAGGTGCCCTTGTATTTGGGGCATAGATATTTAGGATTGAGAGTTCATCTTGGTGGATTTTTCCTTTGATGAATATGAAGTGTCCTTCCTTATCTTTTTTGATGACTTTTAGTTGGAAATTGATTTTATTTGATATTAGAATGGCTACTCCAGCTTGCTTCTTCTGACCATTTGCTTGGAAAGTTGTTTTCCAGCCTTTCACTCTGAGGTAGTGTCTGTCTTTGTCTCTGAGGTGTGTTTCCTGTAGGCAGCAGAATGCAGGGTCCTCGTTGCGTATCCAGTTTGTTAATCTATGTCTTTTTATTGGGGAGTTGAGGCCATTGATATTGAGAGATATTAAGGAATAGTGATTATTGTTTCCCTTTATATTCATATTTGGATGTGAGGTTATGTTTGTGTGCTTTCATTCTCTTTGTTTTGTTGCCAAGACGATTAGTTTCTTGCTTCTTCTAGGGTATAGCTTGCCTCCTTATGTTGGGCTTTACCATTTATTATCCTTTGTAGTGCTGGATTTGTAGAAAGATATTGTGTAAATTTGGTTTTGTCATGGAATATCTTGGTTTCTCCATCAATGTTAATTGAGAGTTTTGCTGGATACAGTAACCTGGGCTGGCATTTGTGTTCTCTTAGGGTCTGTATGACATCAGTCCAGGATCTTCTGGCCTTCATAGTTTCTGGCGAGAAGTCTGGTGTGATTCTGATAGGTCTCCCTTTATATGTTACTTGACCTTTTTCCCTTACTGCTTTTAATATTCTTTCTTTATTTTGTGCGTTTGGTGTTTTGACAATTATGTGACAGGAGGTGTTTCTTTTCTGGTCCAATCTATTTGGAGTTCTGTAGGCTTCTTGTATGCCTATGGGTATCTCTTTTTTTAGGTTAGGGAAGTTTTCTTCTATGATTTTGTTGAAGATATTTACTGGTCCTTTGAGCTGGGAGTCTTCACTCTCTTCTATACCTATTATCCTTAGGTTTGATCTTCTCATTGAGCCCTGGATTTCCTGTATGTTTTGGACCAGTAGCTTTTTCCGCTTTACATTATCTTTGACAGTTGAGTCAATGATTTCTATGGAATCTTCTGCTCCTGAGATTCTCTCTTCCATCTCTTGTATTCTGTTGGTGAAGCTTGTATCTACAGCTCCTTGTCTCTTCTTTTGGTTTTCTATATCCAGGGTTGTTTCCATGTGTTCTTTCTTGATTGCTTCTATTTCCATTTTTAATTCCTTCAACTGTTTGATTGTGTTTTCCTGGAATTCTTTCAGGGATTTTTGCCATTCCTCTCTGTAGGCTTCTACTTGTTTATTAATGATTTCCTGTGTTTCCCTAAGTGTGTTCATGTCTTTCTTGAAGTCCTCCAGCATCATGATCAAATATGATTTTGAAACTAGGTCTTGCTTTTCTGGTGTGTTTGGATATTCCATGTTTGTTTTGGTGGGAGAATTGGGCTCCAATGATGGCATGCAGTCTTGGTTTCTGTTGCTTGGGTTCCTGCGCTTGCCTCTCGCCATCAGATTATCTCTAGTGTTACTTTGTTCTGGTATTTCTGACAGTGGCTAGACTGACCTATAAGCCTGTGTGTCAGGAGTGCTGTAGACCTGTTTTCCTCTCTTTCAGTCAGTTATGGGGACAGTGTGTTCTGCTTTAGGGCGTGTAGTTTTTCCTCTCTACAGGTCTTCAGCTGTTCCTGTGGGCCTGTGTCTTGAGTTCACCAGGCAGCTTTCTTGCAGCAGAAAATTTGGTCTTACCTGTGGTCCCGAGGCTCAGGTTCGCTCGTGGGGTGCTGCCCAGGGGCTCTCTGCAGCGGCAGCAACCAGGAAGACCTGTGCCGCCCCTTCCGGGAGCTTCAGTGCACCAGGGTTCCAGATGGTCTTTGGCTTTTTCCTCTGGTGTCCGAGATGTGTGTGCAGGGAGCAGTCTCTTCTGGTTTCCCAGGCTTGTCTGCCTCTCTGAAGGTTTAGCTCTCCCTCCCACGGGATTTGGGTGCAGAGAACTGTTTATCCGGTCTGTTTCTTTCAGGTTCAGGCGGTGTCTCAGGCGCAGAGGTCCTGCCGCTCCTGGGCCCTCCCCCACGGGAGCCCAGAGGCCTTATACAGTTTCCTCTTGGGCCAGGGATGTGGGCAGGGGTGAGCAGTGTTGGTGGTCTCTTCCGCTCTGCAGCCTCAGGAGTGCCCACCTGCCCAGGCGGTTGGGTCTCTCTCTCACCGGGTCTCTATAAGGATTCTTAAATGCTTTAACCTTCCTTCTAACCCATTGACCGAAGGTAGGGGAGAAAGATTGTTAATCAGATAAGGAGATATGCAGCTGTTTAGAAGTAGTTCTTTGGGGAGATTGTAATGTTCATTGTCAGAATATGAGCAGTCCTGTCCAAAACATCAAACATGAATCAGTAGCTGCCATCCAAGCCGTAGCTGCAGTCCAGTCAGCAAGCACCCAAACATGAACGGTAGCAGCAGCCATATCCAGAAGAAACCACAAGGCTCCATCAAATCAGCACAAGTCTTCAGAAACAGCAGGAATACTAGGAGACATTTTTTGGCAAATCTCTCTCTATGAAGTCATGACAATCAAAAATCTTTGGAGACCAGCAAAGTGATGTAAGGCATAGCAATGCTAGAGCATTTTCAGTAACGACCAGTGAAGCATTACAAGGTAAACTAATGTGAGAGCATCCTCTCACTGTCTGTGGGGTTATATTTATACTCTTCCTAAACATCCTTCACACTCTCAAGCATCTGCTCCAGGAAAACATCATATGCCTTCTCACAAGACGGCATCCAGAAAAACACACTTGTCTCAGCAAAACCTCCTCTCATAAGACAGTTTCCAGAAAAGCATCACATGACACAATCGAGTCTCCAAAGAAACCAGAAATTACCACTTCAGTAGGGAAAGTAAGTTTTTGTATCTTTCCTTTAATCTACAGAAAACTCATTTCCTAATTAGAGAACAGTGTCCTGTAGAGAACAAATTTCAAAATAAGTTAAAATTCTGATGTGCTTCTCACTGTCTGGCTCTCACCCGACATGAATTAGAGTTACTTGGGAAAGGGAAACCTCAACTCAAAAATTGCCCCCTTGAGGCGTGGGGACTGACTCACTTGTGATCCTGGGCTGTGTAGAATAGCGAGCTGAGCACGCCATGGGGAACCAGCCAATAAACATCATTTTCCCATGGCGCTTCTTTAATTTCTGCCTGGATTCCATACCTAGACTTTGTTTAATGATGGACTACAGCCTGTAAGCTGAAATAGACCCTTTCTTTTCTAAGTTGGTTTCATCTCAGTTAACAGGGACAGTAACTAGAACAGAAATTGGTACCAATTCTGATGGACCTGACCATGTGAATTTTTATGTCTTGAACTATTTTGTATATGAACGGTAGAGAATTTGGAGCTTCTGACCATGCTTAATGAGATGTGGGAATATGGAAGAAAAGAATGTTAGTGATGATCCCTGTTTGAAAAGTTCTGAGGGAAGCTTAAGACTCCCCCATGGACTCTACTTGGAATGTCTGTGTGGTATTTTGAGATAAGAATCTATGGCTTCTGGTCAGGTAGGACTGAAGAATCAGCTCTGAAGTGAAATTTCTGCTTTACTAAGATAATTAATGCTGGATAAGTGAATATTAAAAATCACCTATGATTAAGAAGAGGAAAGAATAATTAGAGTGAAATTTAGAAAGTATTTCCTCAAGGTTTACACACAGATGTGGTTCAGAGGGGACCCAAACTGCATCTCAAGATGGCAGCCAAATTTCATCAATAATGTATAAATGTCTTTCAGAAAAATACATAGTGATTGAAGAGGTCATATAGAGAATTTGAGGCTTGGTGATTTGAGGTAGAGTTAGAGTCCTTGAAGATGCTGTAAGAGGGTCTTAGTAAATGGGAAGCTTCAGTTGTAGTGGAGTTCCTAGCATAGTAAAGATGTCATGACTTCTGTGGGGAGCACCAGGAAATGCAGTTGGTATGAAGAAGAGCTTGTTCATATAAGCATATGAAACAAGCACAGCTTGCAGTGGCTTGGAGAGTCAGAGAAATTGAACTGCCAGTCTCTTTGGAACCGGGAAGACCATGAGTGAACTCCAGAGGCCAGATACTTAGCTCCATTATTTGATTTGCACTGGGGAATGTTGGGATTTTCTTTGATATGACTGTAACTGTGCCCTGGTCCATCATTTTTGATTCTGCAAGAGAGTCTGAGTATTTTAGAGACCGAACAACAAATGTAGGGCTTTTAAAGTTATACCGTGGTTTATATCATATTAGCAAGAGATCTTAGAAATAAGAAAAGAAAGGCCATGTTTTAATTGTGTTGCCTTTGTGTGTCAAATTGAAAAAGGGTCAATTCTATGGGTTAGTGTTTTATCAACTTGACACAAACTAGAGTCACCTGGGATGAGAGAACCCCAATTAAGTGTTTGCTTCCTTAAGATTAGCCTGTGGGCATGTTTTTTGAGGTACTTTCTTGATTGGTGATTAATCTGGAACTTCCTAGCTCATTGTGGACAATTCCACTCCTGGGAAGGTACATGGTCTTAGCTTGTATGAGAGAGCGAGCTGAGCAAACACAAGAAGCCAGCCAAAAAGCAGTACATCTTCCTGGTTCTGCTTTAACGCCTGCCTGGAGTTCCTGCCCTGACTTCCTCAATGGTGGCCTGTAGCCTCTAAACAGAAATAAGCGCTTTCATATACCACTTGCTTCCGGCCCATGGTTTGTTATAGCAAAAGGAAAAATAGCTGGAACATTCATGTATCAAGGAAAAGTTATATTTTCTAAATTTAGCTATAAATTCTAAAATGTTAGACTCTAAAGTGTTAAACTTGTGACTTTAAAATTTTTTTGTGAACAGAAAATGTGCACAAAAATTTTAGTGTGAAAAATACAATATCTTGATATATTTTAAAGGCATTTATCAGAAATATCACAGTTCAGAAAACTATAACATATTTTATTGCTAAGGTTCTAAACATCATCAAAATGCACTGTAGGTGGAATTTGACTGATTTCTTTTTTCCCCTCTCCTTTGGAAACATTAAAAATGTACAGTTACAAGAAGACCCAATTAAGAATTATTGAACCTGGGGTTGGGGATTTAGCTCAGTGGTAGAGTGCTTGCCTAGGAAGCACAAGGTCCTGGGTTCGGTCCCCAGCTCCGGAAAAAAAAGAACCAAAAAAAAAAAAAAGAATTATTGAACCTAAAGATGAATTACAGAAGTAAATCAAGTAAATTAAAACTATTACAGCAGGCCTGAAACTTACAATTTCCAGTTTGCTGCACTAATTCAGAATTAAATTCAACAGGTGTCACACTGATTAGGGACTAAGTTAGCCATGGGAACGTCTCTTTGCCATTTCTCTGACGTGTCACTGAGTCCTAGGAATGACGCCTGTCATAGTGTAGGTGCTGTCACCAATAGACTATTCCAGTCTTGAACAGCAGAGGGCGGCAGTCATGAGCATCACCTTCCATTTCTACTGCCAGGATTGTAGTTCTAGTGAGGGGTTGTGTATTAAATTATGCAAAGAAACCTAGAAGAATCAGAATAGTTATTGTAAGCCTTAATAGGTCCATTCAGTGAGGCAATTTTGTAACAAAGGCAGCACACAAAAGACAGAAGCCTCTTCACACAGAGCAGAGGGGATGGTGTGGTCACAGTGAACAGCGAGACCAGAAAAGAAAACTGGAGGAAGTCAGGGAGGGAAGATAAGGATCCCAACACTGGAAACTGTTGGGAAATAAACTGACTCTGAGTTAAGCAACCGAAAAAGAAATCACAATATAAAAAAGCTGCAGCTAAAGGCCGTAGGATCTTGATGACACCGAAGTGTACAATGAAAAATACGTTGGCCACCCAAGTCTGTGAAACTCAGTTATTCACTTCCTCTAAATCCAAAATACTTTTTATGGCCACCTTATCATCTCTTGGAAAATTAAAGTCATAATGATTGGCATTGGCCAATCCTAAGTGTGGGTAAAGGGTTCATTAAGTTGTGTAGACTCGGAGTCTAGTTAATTTTGGTGTGTGATATTTTTATTTATTTTCAAGACTTTCTTATAATAAAGCTTAAAAGTAAAATAAAATTGTAATAACAGGGAATTCGGAGAGAGAAGGCTTTCCATACATTTTAGTTTTAAAAACAATATAAAACTCAAAACCATGCGGACATCCCTGAGGGCTCTTCTTAGGCCTACGACTCAAAGTAAGAAACTCTGAAACATGAACTTTCTAATCCCACGTGGAAGTTTTTAGATCATTTATCATCTAAATGATACAACAAATATATTAATGTATCAGTTTATTGCCTTAATATTCATACCGCCAAAAAACAAGAAATATGGACACTGACCTTTTACATAAGGAAGGCGAGTGATCAGCTTGTACAGCCTAAGCTAATGCATAACTTATTTATTATCCCATTGGAGGTCACTTGGGTTGTACCCATCTCCTAGTTGGTGGGAAGTGTGTAAGTACAGGTATTTTTGTGGTTCATGGTCTGAGGGTCCATTGGATATATGTGTTAGTCACGTGGTTGGATCATATGGCCGTTCTAGTTTCAATTTTTGAGCAACCTCCACACTGGTTGGTACAGTGACCATACCAGTTTATAACCCCTCTGCAATGTATAAGGACTTCTCTTTCCTTACGTCCTTAGTGGTGTCTGTGTTAGTTTTATAATAATGACTTAGCTGAAGTGACATTCATTTGACTGAACCCTTCATTTGTGTTTCCCTGAGAGCTAAAGTGATTGAAAACCTTTTATAATACTTACTGGCTATTTGCATTGAATTTTTGAGTATCTATTCAGGTCATTCATTCATAAATTGGTTAAATGATTTGGTCTTCGAGTTTTCTTGAGAAAATACCTTCACAATTTGATTTGTAGTGAGTCTTTAGGCCATGTGCTTGGTTGAAGATTGGTGTGGGAGGGCCCAGCTCAGTCATGTGGTCCTGGATGTAATAAGAAAGCAGGCTGAGCATACCGCATGGGGCAGGCCAGTAAGCAGAACTCCTCCACAGCCTCTGTATCTGTTGTTACCTCCAGGTTTCTGCCTTGATTTTCGTAGGTAATGAAACATAAAACATTCCCTTCCCAAGTTGTTTTGGTTACAGTGTTTAATCACAGCAACACAAAATTAAACTAGACAACCTTCTAGTGTCCTTTTCAATTCTTCCTTCATTAAAGTTTTCTTTGGGAGATCTTCCACCTCTTTGTTTATGCGTTTTTTAAGCCATAGAGAAATAATTTTTCTTGATTTACTTTTTGCCTGGTTTTTTATTACTTGCACATAGAAGGTGTCTGGTATCTGTATACTGGCTTTTGTATCCTCCACCTCCCAATATTCCCTTCCTAACTTAATGTTTTTTTTGGTAGCCCATTAATTCCAACGAAGGCTTTTTATACTCGCGTTTTTTTTTTTTTTTTGAGACGAGTCTCTCCCTGATGCTGAACTCACTGATTCCTCTGTGCTTTCGGGTCAGTTGAGTACCAGTGACCTCCTTCCCAAGTGTTCAGATTGCAAGAACTTGCCACTAGTCCTAGCTTTAGTTTCAAAATTTTGATTTTAATTAACATAACATTGTACCATTTCATTCTCCCTCTTTTCTCTCCAGCCCCTTTTGTATTCCTCTATCCCCTGTCAAATCCCAGCCTCTTTGATTCAACTATTATTGTTACACACATGCATGCCTTCACGCACGCACACATGCCTGCACATACACGTGCACATACACATCATATGTATGTTGTTTATTTATATATAACATGGGAATAAATATATAAATATAACCTGGTGATTCCATTGAGTGTTGTTTGTGTGTATAAGCCTTAAGGACCGACCATTTGTACTAGTTAGCTTTACTTTGAAGTGAGGCTGAGGGCTGAAGTAAGGAACTCACATTTGCACATGAGCCCTTTGCTGACAGAGTACGTACCTCTTGTCTTTCAGGTCTCCTGTGTACTATCTTGTCACTTGATGTCAGGGAACATCAAGCTACTAAACCTGTGTCTTGTTGTCTGGAACAAGATGATAATAAGGACAAGCAGAGCAAAGCATGTGGGTTGTGGGCAGGTTCAGCTAGGGCAAGACAAAGACAATGGTTACAGACAGACAAGGGACAGGCTAGTGGGCAAGGACCAGCAATGCTTTGTATCAAATGTAGTACCTGCCTGATAACAACCTTCATTCTGTTTTCAAAATAGAAATGTATACCAGTCCACTGGATGCAGAATAGGGAGCCAGGTAAGCAAAGGTTCGAGACCCTAGACAGTTGGAGGAGGGAAGCAGTGAGGGCAGGCTAGTTTTACTTTCCTTTGAAAAACTTACCAGTAGAATTACTCATTTGATCTGAAAGTAATTTAATAGTTTTCCCATCTGAATAAAACCAACACTAGATTATAAAGCTGTACTGAATTGTGTTTTCCTTTTTTCTACATATACATTTTTGTCACAGGCAGTTTTTAATCAAGTGGCTGAGTGCAACATAGACCTAACAAAAAATTCCAACCAGAGGACTCGGTAGCAACAAAGTGGAGATATGATGAGCAAGAAAGGGTCCCTGAGATGTGGGGTGGATGGTGAGTAATTTCAGGAAATCCCGAAAATAACAGCAGAATCTCTAGACTGCAGCAGAGTCTGGAGCCTGCTGGCCATTATCAATCACCTTACTTACAGAAGTTGGAAGAACCCTCCTGCAGTCTGTGATAATGGATCTATGGCCCTCACCCTGAAAGATGTGCTCTGTTATGTCTCCTGCTTTGGCCAGTCCACCTTTAACATGCTTGCAGCCTGAATCAGTTAGGACTTGGATTTAAATTGAAATTGTTCACTGTTAGATAACTGCTGCCTGGCCCTACCCCATGACAGTACTCTGAGGATTAGGGGAGTTTACCCCATCACCTCTTTCATTCTCTGAAAGCCAGGGTCCTGTGCCAAGTGACACAGAACCAGGGTCATACCTTTTATAAAAACTTGGCCGGCCACACTCTTTTTCTCTCTGCTCTTAGCAGCTGTGGAGCTTGGCCTTTGTAACCCAGCACTAACTGAGGCTCTGATGTTGAAGAGACCCCACCTAGGAACAAGGCCCTTAAGTCCCCAAAAGATGAACTTTTATTATTACTTTATAAGGGGAATTCAGGATCTCTATGACTACCCAACTCCTCATCTTTCACAAGAGGGGTAACTAGAAAATCCAGATGCCTGGTGAAGTTCAGAATGATCACGTGGGCATCTTCCACATTTCTTCAGCATAACATACTAAAAACATTTCTAATGTTTTGTGAAAAGAACCATAACAAGAATTCAATGGGAAACCACTTTACTTACGTCTTACTGCCTATTCTCACCCATTTTTTTCTACCTCCTTCAACATCCTAACTTCTTCCCTCCTTTTCTTCCTCCCCTTCTCTGTCTTCTCCTTCTCCTCCTGAGTTGCACTTATTTAGACACTGCCTTCTACTATCTGATGTGTGCTGGCCTGGTGTTGTCATCCTGGGCTTGACTCCTTCTCAGTTACACAGTTTATAATGAAAAGACACTGGGCAGGTGACCCATCTGAAGTGTCCCCTCAGCAGAAGCCTCCAAATGAGATCAGTATATTTAGGCAGGTTTCAAAATTATATTTTTGCCCAGAAGAGGGCATTTGTGGAAGTTTTATACTTGTCCTTGTGGCACAAAGGCTTTTGTAGTATGATTATAGAAAGAGGTCTAACTTAGAATCTTTTCTGCCACACTTGGTCCCAATTCTAGCTTTGAGAAAAGTCAGTGTAAGACATCTAATTTAGGGCTGGAGAGATGGCTCAGTGGTTAAGAGCACTGACTGCTCTTCCAGAGGTCCTGAGTTCAATTCCCAGCACCCACATGGTGGCTCACAACCATCTGTCATGGGATCCAATACCCTCTTCTGGTGTGTCTGAAGAGAGGGACATTGTACTTACATACATACAATAAGTAAATAAAATAAATTAAAAAAAAGACATCTAATTTAATAGTTGGTCTGGCATTAAAATACTGCAGAAATGACGGAACAATTCTTCAAGTTAAAAAACTTAACAGTAGAATTACTCATTTGATCTGAAAGTAATTTACTAATTTTCCTGTCTGCATAAAGCTGTACTGAATTGTGTTTTACATTTTTCTACGTATACATTTTTGTCACAGTTTTTAATCAAGTGGCTGAGTCATGTTGATTCGCTTGAATACAAATTGTGGGTAGACAAAGAAATACTTTCCAAATGGTAGTCTGTGCTTACCTCTGAGCTCTGGGACTACAGACATTCACTACTGCATCTGGCTCCAAGTTCCTCCCCACTCACCCTCCCATCTCGGTCTGCTCATGTTCTGTCTCTCATTAGAAAATAATAGGCTTCTAAGAAACAACAACAAAACATAAAAAATGATAAAATAAAGTCTATCACATCAAAATTGAACAAGACAAACCAAGAGAAAGAAAAGAATTCAAGGGAAGGCACCAGAATCAGAAACCCACTTATTTGAACACTCAGGATCCCACAAAAACACTCAAGTGGAAGCCATGATAGATGCAGAGGACTTAGTGCCGACCTGTGCTAGCCCTGAACATGTGTACCTCAGGTAACTGATTTAAAATGGACATCTCACATGAATTGTACTAAGCTTTATTGTCAGACCCCTTCCAGTGCTACCACAGCCCTTGCCTCTTCCTGTCTGTGGAGTACATTCTCTGAACCTTTGTCTCTGGTTGAGGTTTTTGTGGGGCTCTTTTAGATGCCTCTGCCACCGTGCCCTCTCTCATAGCACAGAAATATACTGCTGAGTCCTCAATCTGCGTGGCTCTGATGATGAGTCCAATGGAACTTTCTGACTTCTGGAAGTTCAGAGAATAACGACCCTCTGTTGCATTTTCCTTGTTGTAAGAATCCTGACGAATAAGAAAAACCATTTCCCCACTTGCCGTTTGCTTGTACCAGAATAAGTAGTAAGAACTTTCCCGTGTTTCATACACACAGTCCATTGTCACAGTCTTCGTCTCCATCACAGAAATTGAAGCCTGAGTTTGCATTACCTTCTGGGCCATGCTGGTTGCTAATGGAAAAAACACAGAGATATCAGCCTCTTTAACTATAACAATGAGAGTCCAAAGGATGAAGTAGCTTATGAGCCAGAGTTCCAATGATCTCTCTCTTTTGCGCCTCAGCAGAGAACAATAACCTCCTCTCCCAGTGACCTTCAGGAATAAGGTTCTGACCCTATGCTGGGGAACTTCCTTACCAAGACAAATGGAGCTGAAAGCTGCTCCCAGAAGGCTTAGAACCAGCATCTTGTTAACTCTTGTTTTGAGTGTAATTGTCTATGTTCTCTCTCAACCCAGAGCTTAACCTGTACCATGTGCTTCAGAGGAACAAGCAAAGTTACTGGTCTGAGTGGTGCAGCCACCCCAACAGGAAATGCCGCTGTCAGTTATGGGGCAGGCTTAATTGTGCCCTGTGATAACTTCCTGTATGGATGTGGGAGAATGTTAGACTGCTTTGAAGACCTGTTGATCTTATTATAATCGACTGGAAACTATCGTAAGAAGATGAACTAATTTTCAAATTGCTCAGATAGATAATGCAGGACATGCAACTTATTATGAAATCTAGTAATATGTGAATGACCTAGCTATGCTGCTTTTGGTTTTATAGATTCATCCTTTTTTCACTAGAGAAAAACAAAAGGTTAACAATTTAAAAAGAATGCAAAACTTCATCTCAGTCTTGCTAAAATTCTAATGAGGGGATTTGGGAAATTTATATGAGAAATAAGGATTTCTTTTTTGGCAACTAACATTTTTATTTTTCATGAGTTTCTATAAAATGACTGATCAGAGAAATCCTTTTTTTTTTAAATTGGATATGTTTTATTTACATTTCAAGTGTTATTCCCTTTCCCAGTTTCCTGTGCATAAACCCCCTATCCCATTCCCCCTCCCCTTTCTTCTATGAGGGTGTTCCTCCTCCTTCCTGCCTGTCCTAACATTTCCCTACACTGGGGGATCCAGCCTTGGCAGGACCAAGGGCTTTTCCTCCCATTGGTGCCCAACAAGGCCATCCTCTGCTACATATGCAGCTGGAGCCATGGATCTGTCAATGTGTAGTCTTTGGGTGGTGGTTTAGTCCCTGGGAGCTCTGGTTCGTTGGTATTGTTGTTCTTATTGCGTTGCAAATCCTTTCAGCTCCTTCAATTCTTCCTCTAACTCCTCCAACAGGGACCCAGTTCTCAGTTCATTTGCTAGCATTCTACTCTGTATTTGTCATGCTGTGGCTAAGTCTCTTAGGAGACAGCTATATCAGGCTCCTGGTAGTTCTTAGTGAAAGCTTTCATATGTCCCCTGAGTAACAAAATCAGGCATATGTGACATGTCAAATAACAGAAGGAAAATACACATAAATGCATACATAAACACACATACACACATACACACACCCTACCTGTCTGTCTATCTACATGTTAATGTGTGCTTCATACTTACAGGAATAAATAAAAATAAATTCACAAAACTTTTATTGAATGAGAAGATGGAATGGCTTTCTCACAAGGACTCTTAAAACCTTCATTCCTCATACAATCAGCACACCAGCCCTTTTCCCCTTTCTGTGTTCTGCTGTCCCTCTCTGTAGAATGGAATATTAAAAACTGTTTCACTCTAGTGAAGTGGAAGTAGTACAGTCTCCCCTAAGGTCTGTGACCTCACAAGCTCCAAGGAGTTGACTACGTTTCCAGTACTAGGCACAATTTCCTCCCCTTGATCAGATCTTAATTCCCATTAAAGAGCTTTGGTTACAAGGAAGGTAGGACTATCTTGCCACACTGTTTATTGTGTCCTTCAAAGGTGTCACAGTTGGACAAACCTGTAGGCTGCTTCACTCTCTTGGAAGCTTACATTCGTGTACCATGAATGGTAGACTGCCAGAAGAAGATTTCAGGTTAGATCTATTGGAATCTGTGGAGTCCTATGTCCAAAGTGTGTGGTGTCCTCTGCATAGGGACTTATGTTCCACCTCTGAGCTGTAACTAAGAGCAAGAACAACAGCCTATATTAATTTGAGAGTCATGGTATCGGGGTTGAAGTTAGTCTGTGGCTCTTATGTCAGACCAACTGGCATAATTTCAACAGGCATACATACATACATACATACAACACACACACACACACGCACGCACACGCACACGCACACGCACACGCACACGCACACACACACACACACACACACACACACAGAGAGAGAGAGAGAGAGAGAGAGAGAGAGAGAGAGAGAGAGAGAGAGAGAGTTCCTCATCAAATAAGCTTTTTGCAGTAATAAAGGCTCTTGCAGAAAAACATGACTGGCATCAAATCACTTGCAAGATTTTTTAAAAAACAAAATTTGTCGTCTCATACATTAAGCAAGACAATCACTCCCCTCAGCCTGGGAATTCTGTTTAGAGGCACTGGGCGAATTTGTATTTATCAATAGCATAGAGGCGTCGCTCCCCCTTGTGGTTCCAGTCTGTACTGCAGCGTGACTTTCTATGTGTGGTCATTTATCCTGGATCATTAAGTTGTAACATTGTGTTCTGGATGGGAATGCAAGAATGCTACACCAAAAACGTTCTGCAGAGTTTATCAGGGTATCTCAGCTTCAAAAGTGGGCTTTAGCTTTGTTATCTGTTTGACATGTGAGGGAAAGAGGGCCTCCTATGTTTCCCCAGTCCTCAAATGTCATGTCTATACTACTTCTCTTCATAAACATCTCCCAGCGCACTGTGTGCATGACAAAGGCTGTTCTGAGATCTCTTAACGTCTGGTCACCGTTTCCCTGGAGCCCAGGATGGACCCCATGATTAGATACTTTCGTCTGTCTCTCGTTTTGCCTATTAACTGCGTCATGAATGTTTCTGATAGGGGGGAGGTTGCAATTTTTAAATTAACCCAAGAGTTCTTTAATAAACTGTCTGCACACAATTTTACTATTTAGCAGAGCCACAAAGGATCATCTCAGGAAACTGTCCCCGCCAGCGTGGACCCAGTTATTCAGGGTCCTGAAGAGGCCTTCTACCTGTGGGCCAAAATGGGAGAGAAGAGAAGAAGGAGACCAAGCAAAAGTTCTGTTGTCAAGATCTCGTTTATTGGAGTGAACGTTACAGCTTTTAAAGCTTTCAGGTAGGGGGAGTGTCCTTTGTAAAACACAGAAGAGGGGGAGATGAAGATATAGACAGTGATAGCTGGAGGCAAAGAAGTCAGGCGGTAGGCGATGATGAGGTCAGGTGATGGAGACACCGGGTGTTGACTCAGGAGATAACTGGTATCTGCTCAAGCTGAGGCATCCCTTGAATGTTATCTTCCTGTGCCATAAATTCATGGGAGAGGCCTCTGTCCAACAATCTTAAGACTTATGGCAGTCATCTTAGTGGTGAATATCTGTGGCCAAAGAGCCCAGAGTCACCTAGTCACTTTGAGCCATGCAGTCAAAAAGCGGCTAGGCCCAAATCCAATATGGCTCCCTACAGGAAAATATACTGTGCCTGAAATATCATTGTGTGTCTATTGAATTTCAAGTATATACATACAAATAATGAGAATTCTCTTCCAATGGGAAGACTATCATGACTTTGTTAATTCAAATTCCTTAGAGTTTGCCCTTGTGTAGGTCATAACCAAAGTCATACTCGTGCTATTATGAACATATGATGTTATGAAACATCTATGATGTGTGGATTGTCGATGTTATCATCCCACTTGTCCTTAGTTTGCTGAAATTATAAAATAGATTCTCCTGAATCAAGGAGGATGTTCTGTTATAAACTGGTCATCCAAGTAATTAGAAATACAATTTTATGTGAAAAATGAGGGAACAGATTATATCAGATTAACAAGGTTTTATATAGAAATCAAAGAATTTGTATAATGAAGAGACAACATACAGAATAGGAGAACTTATTTTCCAACTATTCATCTGTCACAGGGGTGATTTGGAAACAAGAACAAAAAGGGAAGTTACAAATTAAACGATGGACAAAAGATCTGAACGGAGGAGGAAGGAAACACAGCCAAGAGGCAGATGAGGCACGCTCGGTGTCATTGGCCTTTGGTGGAATGAAAACAAAACCAAGTATTAGACAGCAGATGACTCACTGTGTGGAAGCCATGAGGGCTGATGAGGGTGCACGGTAATGGGATTCAGGAATGCTGATGGGCAGAGGGGGTTGATCAAGAGGACCACTGCAGCGAGCCTTGTGAAAAGCTTAGAAAATCAAAAGCAAAGCTAGTGTTTATTCTCTTTCTGGAAATAAACTCAGAGAAGACGAAATTGGCACGCCATAGTTACCCACAGGTTTATGTACCTTTAGTCATAGCAGCTTAGATTGGAAGTCAACTTAGGTTACCATCAGCAAATGGGCAGACAGAAGTGCAGCATCACAAAGAAGAACACTACCCAGGAAAAGGTAGAATAAAACTGTCATTTTCAGGAAAACCGATGACCTGGAGGACATTAAATGAAAAAATCCACACATGCATTCCTATCCATGTGCTATCCTGAAAAAACTAAACTAAACAGTAAATAAATAAATGAACAAACAAATAAAGCACACAAGTATCCTGTGTTCACCTGAAAGCCTAGAAGGCTTGGGATGTGTGCATACAGAGGAGAGAGGAGGTTTGATCAGTGGATATACTGTATGCATGTATGGGAACATCTCACTGAACCTTAATGACACATAAATTAGTAAAATGAATGTTATAGGTCAATATTATATGCTGTAGCATTTTTTTCAACTTGACACAAACTAGCATCACCTGGAAAGAGGTATCCTCAACTGAAAATTTGCTCCCATCAGATTGGCCTGTAACCGAGAATGTGATACTTCTTCCTGAATATTGATTGCTATGGGAAGGCCAAGCTCTGTTTGGGTTACCTCCTCTTGGAAGGGTTCCAGGATTGTATGTAGGTGTGATGAATGAGAAGATGAGAGAAATTGGTTCTTAAAGAGTGAATGTCATGATCTAGGCAAGGATGGATGACGGATCTTGTCACCAGACACATAAACTACTGTTCACCTGGATCCTACTTGCTCCTTCCTAGCCGAGGTAATTTCCTCATTGAGGGTGTGCTGCTATTCTAGCTCATATGCTAGCCAAAACTGATGTCATTTCCTATCACTAAGAGCACTTTTCTTACATGCTCTCCCCATCTCAGTATACTTCCTTCTATAGAGCACATCAGAATGGGGCAGCAGGGAGCATGCTTCCCTGCTTGGAAGGGGAACTGACTTTAAGTTTTCCTTTTCCCAGTGTGTAAAACAGGGTCTTAAAAACCACAGTCCTCTTAAAGACAGAACCAGATTTAGATGTTTGTTTCTTTGTCTTAGAGATTCGAATCTTTGCCTCCCTGCTATGCAGTGGCCCCATGCCCCAGTTGTAAACTGAGAGGCTGAGGTAACGTGCGGAGGGCTTCTTCCTCTAACGTCTGGCACATGCTCGTTAACCTGGAACTAGAGAGATGTAAGAATGATCTTGGCCTCTCGAGGAGCCAACCAGACCTCAGGGCTGCACAAGGGACAGATGGGACCTTCCCTCACCCTGCACAAGGACACCAGGCTTATTAAAAACCTAAGCCTGAAGTCTCCTCAGGCTCACTGGCTCAGATTTCATATGGAGAAACTGGAGAGGTCACACTGACGATGAGCTTGAGGACACAGGCAGAGCAAAGCCTGTCATTTCAGCATCCTGCTGCCCTCTGACCCAGCTTACAGAGGTAAAGACAAACAAACAGAAAGGACACATTTAAAGAGGTTCTCTTTCCAGTTACCAGGAGACACTCCTGGAGTGACATAATCCGTATTTCACCCACAGTTGGGGTCTAGGAAGCAGCTCTGAGGGTTTGTGTCAGGGCTGCAGGTGCCTGCCTCGCACTGTGCATCTGTAGCACAGAAGTATACAGCAGTGTCTGCAGACTGAGCAGCAGCGATGGACAGGGAGCTGCTCTGGCTGGAGGTGTCAAGGGTGGCTCTTGTCTCCCGCTGTGCTTCTCTCTCTCATTGGAACGTATTAACATTAGCAGGGCAGGACCTCCGCCTGAGTCCTGTCTGTACCACTGTAAAACGGCTGTATAAGTCTTGTAAGTGCAGTTTATGGTGACATTTTCACCCTCCTGGGTGCTCAGACCCAGAAGATTCTCTTCTCCCCGTTGGCTATTCGCCCCTACATAGAAACAGACCAGAAAACAATAGTCAGTGGATATGTTTTCAAACTGCATTTCCAAATGAACACTTCTCAGCCACGTGGCCTCTGAACTCAGATCTCCTCATGCCTATCACTACCAGCTCCAACTCACAGGCCACTTGGAACCATAGAGTCACCAAAGATACTCCCAGGAATTCGTTCATTCTTCTTGCTTTATTGACACCACAGGAAACGCTGTGCTGCACCCTGAAGTGGAGCCTGGCTCCTAGGGCAGAGGAGTCAGTTCTGGATGATGAGTTTATATTTTATCTTTTGTCCCTTCTGAGTCTCAGGTTTTTGCCTAGCCAATCAGAGACAGTCTTGGTTCAGCACCCTCACCCAACCCTAACTGCGACTCCCATCTTTCTAGCGGAGATGCACTGCCATCTGGTGGTGGGCACAGCATTCTGCCGCTGGAACCCAAGGGTTCTGGAATGGAGCCCTGTGCAGAGCTGGCTGCAGCAGTTACAAGCCTGGTTTACTTTGCCTTCTTCTGGCACAGAGTGAGATAATGCATAGATTAGTTCTGGTGAAAGCTCAGTGGAGAGGAATACCGAAGGCCAGGATTTACAGAATACTCCTGAACAGCCCTGTTAGAGTGCCTAAGTCTTAGTTAAGGATTTACTGCTGTGAACAGACACCATGATTAAGGCAACAATTATAAAGACAACATATAACTGGGACTGGCTTCCAGGTTCAGAGGTTCAGTCCATGATCATCAAGGCACAAACATGGCAGTGTCCAGGCAGGCATGGTGTAGGAAGAGCTGTACCAGAGGCAGCTAGGTACGGATTGGCTTCCAGGGAGATAGGTTGAAGGTCTTAAAGCCCATGATCACAATGACACACTTCTCACTTCTTCCAACAAGGCCACACTTCCTACTAGGGCCACCCGCTGGGCCAAGGATATTCAAACCATCACACTAAGCAATTCAGTGCAATTCCTGAAAATGTACCTGAGAAGACAGAAGGATGGCTCACTGGGTAGTGTTTGCTATGCAAACCTGATGGCTTGAGTTCATTCTATAGACCCACAATGGATGAACAGCACCAACTCTAGGACGTTGTCCTCTGACCTCCACATAAAACATGACACACACATGCACTGATAATAAGTAAAATACACAAATTAAAATGTACCTGTGAATTTCCTAAAAAAAAAAAAGATAAAAAGATTGTTCTGCCCAATGCTTGAATGATATTGTGTGTAAGTGAAGTATCTTACTGGTGTGTAGAAGAAACAGACGCCTATTAGATTAAGTAGGAAATGAATAAAATAAATTAACAATAGGTTACGCTCAAAATCTACAACAGGTTCAGAGGTTCAGTCCATTCTCCTCATAGCAGGAACATGGCAGCGTTCAGGCATAAGGCAGCGAGGCAAAGACTGGCTTCCAGGGAGCTAGGATGAGGGTCTAAAAGTCCATGTCCACAAAATTCTCAGGGTCTCAGAATGAGGATCAACAGCCTCATAGACAGGAACAGCACAAATCATAACACAGACCATTTCTAAGAGGATCCATTGGCTGTAGTCTGAGCTGCAGACTCCAAGCCGTGTGTGCAAAGCCTCTCACAAAAGACCTTATGGGCAGCCTCAGTCCACAGTCCTGTTTTCTTCTTCATCTTGGTGAAATTAAAGCTGCCTACAAAAGGAATCTCTTAATTGTGTCTGTTTGTGTGAGGAACTTAAAAGTCACAGTTGGCCAACAATGCATCTGACACTAGGGTCTAAGCCATGTGCTCACATCCAGGCAGATGGAGCTTCCAAGTGTTATTTATGCCAGCACAGCTATAGCAAAATGCCATAGCCTGGGCAGGTTAAACGACAAAAATGTGTTGTCTCATAGTTCTGATGACCTCATGTTCAAAATCGAAGTTTAGCAGCCTCAGTTTCTCCTGGGGATTTTCTCCTTGACTGGAAAATTATCGCCTTCTCACTGTTCTCACCTGGTCATTTCCCCCTCTGTTTATTTGTGTTCCTAAGTCCTCTTTGACAGAGACAAAAATATCCAAGGTCAGCCATATTTGAGGTACTGGGCATTCAGGTTTCAGCACATGAATGCCACGGAACTACATTTTGCAAGTACCGCACATCTAAGATTTTCAGGTTCTGTGGCAGGAAAGGTAGGGGTGGTGAAGAACAGGTGTCCCAGTCAGGCCTTCAAGGTAGGTTGAGATCTACCCGCAGAAGCCCCTGCATCCTTGTAACGGATAATGATGCGAGCAATGGTGGGGCAACACTACCTCTCCAGAGATGTGGAGAGTCAATGATGAGACAGATAGGGTTCCACCATATTAGGGCATGTTTCCAACTCTGTTACTGCTGCAGGAAAGGAGATCTTCATGCAGAGCCATGTGAAAGGGGGCAAGATCCTCCACAGTGTGTCAGTAATGTGCGAGCTTGGATTTAAGATATTCTGTGTATGAAAAAATGATGGGAGAGGGAAAGAAAGGAAATAAAAACAAAGGGAGGATAAAGGAAAGGGAGGGACTGTTGAGTGGGGCAGGTGTGATTAGACAGTGCTGGAGAAGAGTCTAGGACAGTCAGTGTTAGATGAAACCCAAGGTAGAGCCGTGCCTGTCCATAGAAAACTAAGAAATGTGAAAGGAGCTAATGTTATGGAGAAGGTAGAACTATAATTTGTTCCTTGCCCAACAGTCTGTGCATGAGGGGATCTCACTTCCCCATGTTACCAACAATTTTTATTTGTGTTCAGTTCTTTTTTTTTTTTCCAGAGCTGAGGACCGAACCCAGGGCCTTGCGCTTGCAAGGCAAGCGCTCTACCACTGAGCTAAATCCCCAACCCCCACTGTAATTGTTTTTTTTTTCTTTATTAACTTGAGTATTTTTTATTTACATTTCAATTGTTATTCCCTTTCCCTGTTTCCGGGCCAACATCCCCCTAGCCCCTCCCCCTCCCCTTTTATACGGACTGCCCCTCCCCATCCTCCCCCCATTACCACCCGCCCCCAACAATCACGTTCACTGGGGGTTAAGTCTTAGCAGGACCAGGACTTCCCCTTCCACTGGTGCTCTTACTAGACTATTCATTCTTACCTATGAGGCTGGAGCTCAGGGTCAGTCCATGTATAGTCTTTGGGTAGTGGCTTAGTCCCTGGAAGCTCTGGTTGGTTGGCATTGTTGTTAATATGGGGTCTCAAGCACATTCCAGCTCTTCCAGTCCTTTCTCTTATTCCTTCAAGTGGGGTCCCGTTCTCAGTTCAGTGGTTTGTTGCTGGCATTCGCCTCTGTATTTGCTGTATTCTGGCTGTGTCTTTCAGGAGAGATCTACATCCGGTAACTGTCAGCCTGCACTTCTTTGCTTCATCTATCTTGTCTAATTGGGTGGCTGTATATGTGTGGGCCACATGTGGGGCAGGCTCTGAATGGGTGTTCCTTCTGCCTCTGTTTTAATCTTTGCCTCCTTATTCCCTGCCAAGGGTATTCTTGTTCCCCTTTTAAAGAAGGAGTGAAGCATTCACATTTTGATCATCCGTCTTGAGTTTCATGTGTTATGTGCACCTAGGGAAATTCAAGCATTTGGGCTAATAGCCACTTATCAATGAGTGCATACCATGTGTGTTTTTCTGTGATTGGGTTACCTCACACAAGATGACATTTTCCAGTTCCCTCCATTTGCCTATGAATTTCATAAAGTCATTGTTTTTGATAGCTGAGTAATATTCCATTGTGTAGATGTACCACATTTTCTGTATCCATTCCTCTCTTCAAGGGCATCTGGGTTCTTTCCAGCTTCTGGCTATTATAAATAAGGCTGCGATGAACATAGTGGAGCACGTGTCTTTGTTATATGTTGGGGCATCTTTTGGGTATATGCCCAAGAGAGGTATAGCTGGGTCCTCAGGTAGTTCAATGTCCAATTTTCTGAGGAACCTCCAGACTGATTTCCAGAATGGTTGTACCAGTATGCAATCCCACCAACAATGGAGATGTGTTCCTCTTTCTCCACATCCTCGCCAGCATTTGCTGTCACCTGAGTTTTTGATCTTAGCCATTCTCACTGGTGTGAGGTGAAATCTCAGGGTTGTTTTGATTTGCATTTCCCTTATGACTAAAGAAGTTGAACATTCCTTTAGCTGTTTCTCAACCATTCGGCATTCCTCAGGTGTGAAATCTTTGTTTAGCTCTGAACCCCATTTTTTAATAGGGTTATTTGTCTCCCTGGAGTCTAACTTCTTGAGTTCTTTGTATATTTTGGATATAAGGCCTCTATCTGTTGTAGGATTGGTAAAGATCTTTTCCCAATCTGTTGGTTGGCATTTTGTCCTAACCACAGTGTCCTTTGCCTTACAGAAGCTTTGCAGTTTTATGAGATCCCATTTGTCGATTCTTAATCTTAGAGCATAAGCCATTGGTGTTGTGTTCAGGAAATTTTCTCAAGGGCCCATGTGTTTGAGATGTTTCCCCACTTTTTCTTCTATTAGTTTGAGTGTATCTGGTTTGATGTGGAGGTCCTTGATCCACTTGGACTTAAGCTTTGTACAGGGTGATAAGCATGGATCGATCTGCATTCTTCTACATGTTGACCTCCAGTTGAACCAGCACCATTTGCTATCTTTTTTCCATTGGATGGTTTTGGCTCCTTTGTCAAAAATCAAGTGACCATAGTGTGTGGGTTCATTTCTGGGTCTTCGATTCTATTCCATTGGTCTATCTGTCTGTCTCTGTACCAATACCATGCAGTTTTTATCACTATTGCTCTGTAATACTGCTTGAGTTCAGGGATAGTGATTCCCCCTGAAGTCCTTTTATTGTTAAGGATAGTTTTAGCTGTCCTGGTTTTTTTTTTTGTTATTCCAGATGAATTTGCAAATTGTTCTGTCTAACTCTTTGAAGAATTGGATTGGTATTTTGATGGGGATTGCATTGAATCTGTAGATCAGTTTTGGTAAAATGGCCATTTTTACTATATAATCCTGCCAATCCATGAGCATGGGAGATCTTTCCATCTTCTGAGGTCTTCTTCAATTTCTTTCTTCAGAGTCTTGAAGTTCTTATTGTACAGATCTTTTACTTGCTTGGTTAAAATCACACCGAGGTACTTTAT
Source organism: Rattus norvegicus (assembly GCF_036323735.1). Classification (NCBI taxonomy): domain Eukaryota; kingdom Metazoa; phylum Chordata; class Mammalia; order Rodentia; family Muridae; genus Rattus; species Rattus norvegicus. The sequence continues at coordinate 28,975,847 of NC_086033.1, read as the reverse complement.
ATTATTTGGGACTATTATGAAGGGTGTCGTTTCCCTAATTTCTTTCTCGGCTTGTTTCTCTGTTGTGTAGAGGAAGGCTACTGATTTATTTGAGTTAATTTTATACCCAGCCACTTTGCTGAAGTTGTTTATCAGCTTTCGTAGTTCTCTGGTGGATCTTTTGGGATCACTTAAATATAATATCATGTCATCTGCAAATAGTGATATTTTGACTTCTTCTTTTCCATTCTGTATCCCCTTGATCTCCATTTGTTGTCTGATTGTTCTGGCTAGAAATTTAAGAACTATATTGAATAAGAAGAGAGAGAGAGTGGGCAGCCTTGTCTAGTCCCTGATTTTAGTGGTATTGCTTCAAGTTTCTCTCTATTTAGTTTAATGTTAGCAACTGTTTTGCCATATATGGCTTTTAATATGTTTAGGTATGGGCCTTGAATTCCTATTCTTTCCAGGACTTTTATCATGAAGGGGTGTTGAATTTTGTCAAATGCTTTCTCAGCATCTAATGAAATGATCATGTGGTTTTGTTCTTTCAGTTTGTTTATATAATGGATCACGTTGATGGTTTTCCATATATTAAACCATCCCTGTATTCCTGGGATCAAGTCTACTTGATCATGGCGGATGACTGTTTTGATGTGCTCTTGGATTCGGTTTGCCAGAATTTTATTGAGTATTTTTGCGTCGATATTCAGAAGGGAAATTGGTCTGAGGTTCTCTTTCTTTGTTGGGTCTCTGTGTGGTTTAGGTATAAGAGTAATTGTGGCTTCATAGAAGGAATTCGGTAGTGCTCCATCTGTTTCAATTTTGTGGAATAGTTTGGATAATATTGGTATGAGGTCTTCTATGAAGGTCTGATAGAATTCTGCACTAAACCCGTCTGGACCTGAGCTTTTTTTGGTTAGGAAACATTTAATGACTGCTTCTATTTCCTTAGGAGTTATGGAGTTGTTTAAATGGTTTATCTGTTCCTCATTTAACTTCGTAACTGGTATCTGTCTAGGAAATTGTCCATTTCCTGCAGTCAAGTTTTGTTGAATATAGGCTTTTATAGTAGGATCTGATGATTTTTTTAATTTCCTCTGAATCTGTAGTTATGTCTCCCTTTTCATTTCTGATTTTGTTAATTTGGACACACTCTCTGTGTCCTCTCATTAGTCTGGCTAAGGGTTTACCTATCTTGTTGACTTTCTCAAAGAACCAACTTTTGGTTCTGTTGATTCTTTCTATGGTCCTTTTTGTTTCTACTTGGTTGATTTCAGCTCCGAGTTTAATTATTTCCTGTCTTCTACTCCTCCTGGGTGTATTTGCTTCTTTTTGTTCTAGAGCTTTTAGGTGTGCTGTCAAGCTGGTGACATATGCTCTCTCCTGTTTCTTTCTGCAGGCACTCAGAGCTATGAGTTTTCCTCTTAGCACAGCTTTCATTGTGTCCCATAAGTTTGGGTATGTTGTACCTTCATTTTCATTAAATTCTAAGAAGTCTTTAATTTCTTGCTTTATTTCTTCCTTGACCAGGTTATCATTGAGTAGAGCATTGTTCAACTTCCATATATATGTGGGCATTTTTCTCTTATTGTTATTGAAGACCAGATTTAGGCCGTGTTGGTCTGATAGGATGCATGGGATTATTTCTATCTTTCTGTATCTGTTGAGGCCTGTTTTTTGATTATTATATGGTCAATTTTGGGGAAAGTACCATGAGGTGCTGGGAAGAATGTATATCCTTTTGCTTTAGGATAGAATGTTCTATAAATATCTGTTAAGTCCACTTGGTTCATGACTTCTCTTAGTCTGTCTACATCTCTGTTTGATTTCTGTTTCCATGACCCGTCCATTGAAGAGAGTGGGGTGTTGAAATCTCCTACTATTATTGTGTGAGGTGCAATGTGTGTTTTGAGCTTTAGTAAGATTTTTTTATGTATGTAGGTGGCCTTGTATTTGGAGCATAGATATTTAGGATTGAGAGTTCATCTTGGTGGATTTTTCCTTTGATGAATATGAAGTGTCCTTCCTTATCTTTTTTGATGACTTTTAGTTGAGAATTGATTTTATTTGATATTAGAATGACTACTCCAGCTTGCTTCGTCAGACCATTTGCTTGGAAAGTTGTTTTCCAGCCTTTCACTCTGAGGTAGTGTCTGTCTTTGTCTCTGTGGTGTGTTTTCTGTAGGCAGCAAAAGGCAGGGTCCTCATTGCCTATCCAGTTTGCTAATCTATGTCTTTTTAATGGGGAGTTGAGACCATTGATGTTGAGAGATATTAAGGAATAGTGATTATTGCTTCCTGTTATATTCATATTTGGATGTGAGGTTATGTTTGTGTGCTTTTCTTCTCTGTTTTGTTGCCAAGACGATTAGTTTCTTGCTTTTTCTAGGGTGTAGCTTGCCTCTTTATATTGGGCTTTACCATTTATTACCCTTGGTAGTGCTGGATTTGTAGAAAGGTATTGTGTAAATTTGGTTTTGTCATGGAATATCTTGTTTTCTCCATCTATGTTAAGTGAGAGTTTTTGCAGGATACAGTAACCTGGGCTGGCATTTGTGTTCTCTAAGGGTCTGTATGACATCTGTCCAGGATCCTCTGGCTTTCATAGTCTCTGGCGAAAAGTCTGGTGTGATTCTGATAGGTCTGCCTTTATATGTTACTTGACCTTTTTCCCTTACTGCTTTTAATATTCTTTCTTTATTTTGTGCATTTTGTGTTTTGACTATTATGTGTTGGGAGGATTTTCTTTTCTGGTCCAATCTATCTGGAGTTCTGTAGGCTTCTTGTATGCTTATGGGCATCTCTTTCTTTAGGTTAGGGAAGTTTTATTCTATGATTTTGTTGAAGATATTTACTGGTCCTTTGAGCTGGGAGTCTTCACTCTCTTCTATACCTATTATCCTTAGGTTTGATCTTCTCATTGAGTCCTGAATTTCCTGTATGTTTCAGACCAGTAGCTTTTTCTATTTTACATTATCTTTGACAGTTGTGTCAATGATTTCTATGGAATCTTCTGCTCCTGGGTTTCTCTCTTCTATTTTTTGTATTCTGTTGGTGATGCTTGTATCTACAGCTCCTTGTCTCTTCCTTTGGTTTTCTATATCCAGGGTTGTTTCCCTGTGTTCTTTCTTCATTGCTTCTATTTCCATTTTTATTTCCTTCAACTGTATGATTGTATTTTCCTGGAATTCTTTCAGGGATTTTTGTGATTTCTCTCTATAGGCTTCTACTTGTTTATTTATGTTTTCCTGCATTTCTCTAAGGGAGTTCTTCATGTCTTTCTTGAAGTCCTCCAGCATCATGATCAAATATGATTTTAAATCTAGATCTTGCTTTTCTGGTGTGTTTGGATATTCAATGTTTGCTTTGGTGGGCGAATTGGGCTCCAATGATCCCATGTAGTCTTGCTTTCTGTTGCTTGGGTTCCTGCACTTGCCTCTTGCCATCAGATTATCTCTGGTGTTACTTTGTTCTGCTATTTCTGACAGTGGCTAGACTGTCCTATAGGCCTGTGTGTCAGGAGTACTGTAGACCTGTTTTCCTGTTTTCTTTCAGCCAGTTATGGGAACACAGTGTTCTGATTTCGGGTGTGTAGTTTTTCCTGTCTACAGGTCTTCAGCTTTTCCTGTGGGCCTGTGTCCTGAGTTCAACAGACAGGTCACTTGGAACAGAAAAGTTGGTCTTACCTGCAGTCCCAAGGCTCAAGTTTGCTCCTGGGGTGTTGCTTATGAGCTCTCCGTGAGGGCAGTAACCAGGAGGACCTGTGCTGTCTTTTCCGGGAGCCCCAGTGCACCAGGGTCCCAGATGGTGTTTGCTGTTTTCCTCTGGAGTCTGAAATGTGGGCAGTGTGTAGTCTCTTCTGGCTTCCTAGGCGTGTCTGCCTCTCTGAAGGTTTAGCTATCCCTCCCACGGGATTTGGGTGCAGAGAACTGTTGATCCAGTCCCTTCAGGTTCCGGTGGCGTCTGGGACTCAGGGGACCTGCAGCTTCAGTGCACCTATCTTCCGGTTCCAATTTCCTTCTTAAACTACACATTTATCAGGGTTTTTCTTTATATTTTAAAAGCTTGCATTTTCTTTTAAGAATTATTGTTACTCCTTGAGCATTTCATAAACCCTTTTATTTCCTCCTCTATACCAAACATCTCTCTCTCTTTCTCTCTCTCTCTTTCTCTCTCTCTCCACTTTATTGTTTCTTTTTCTCCTTCTATATCCCACTAAGTCCAATTCTTTCTCTCCCCATTTGGATGGGTGTGGAGCCATCCACTGTAGCACTGCACATCTACCAGTAATCACTTCCTTAAAGAAGAATCTCCTCCCTCAGCAAACATCAACACCCAATATGTCCTCAGTAAGGACTGGGCCTTTTTCCCATTTATGTACAAATTTTGGTTGCTTGGTCTTGTATAGGTTTTGCATGTAACCACAGCTGCTGTAAGTTCACTAGTATGACAGACCCTCATGCACAGACGACAGCATTTCACAGCGCTCGCTCTGCATTTTGTCACGCACATTCTTTCTGCCTCTTCTTCCTCAATGCCCCTTGCACCTTCGTGGGCTTGGTAAAGGCGTTCATTAGGGTTGCACACTCAGTGTTTCATTCTCAGTACTTTGACCAGTTTGATGTCTTCATTGACTGCTGCCCACTGCGAAGACAAGACTGTGGACATAAACTCACACATTTAGATCACAGTCTGAGGGCAAAATGTAATAAAATAAGAATGGTGTGTTTCACTCAAGGGCCTGTGGTAAAAGGTGGATGGCCAGCCATGTGCTTTGTTTTTTAAACATGCATTTACTTTTATTTAATGAGTGTTTTTGCCTTCATGTATGTCTATGCCCCACATGTATTCAGTGTACATGGAGCCCATGGGTATTGGGTTCTCTGAACCTAGAGGTTACGATGACATTAGCTGCCATATAGGTGTTGGGAAATGGGCTGTCTATCTAGCTACACAGGGCTGTGGAAAGGGTTGTAGCACCAAGCATGGCATTCTCCCCTGAGTGTGTTAGGGAAGGGGTATTAGGAAATTACAATGCTTATGAACATACTTGTTTCTAAGAAGAGTGCTGTACACAGGTGCTAGTCCAGAGACACTCCATGGATATGAACAAGACCCCAAGGGAGGGAAAATAGCCCTAAGTGCCCCTCGAGTCTACTTAACATCATAGAAACATCTGAGGATGTTTTCCTGCTCCATCAGTAGGTCGGACACATGTGTCTGCCCTTGCTGTGGGCCACTGGGGCCAGGAGTGATGGTGCTTGAGACATCAATGTCAGATGACAGCTTTTGCAATCATCCTTTTGTTCCATAACTTTTAGGAGTTCAGGACATGTGCCTTAAATGCTGTGGGCTTTTCCCAGTCCAGTTTAGAATGTGTATTGATGTCATTCTTGTTCATCTCGTGTTTGAGCAGTCATATTGGTGAGCTTTATCTTTCTGATGTTAACAGATGTTAGAAGGAGGCACAATCTCACAGCGATCTTCCTAATCTTCTGGCTCTTGTGATCTTTTTGCCCCTTCTCTATATTGTTACCAGAGACTTAGCTGCACACACACACACACACACACACACACACACACACACACACACACACACAAGCTTTGTTGATGTATCCAAATTTCACGTTGACTCATTCCTCCCATCAGATTATCTGTTCATTTCAAGATGGACATTTGTGTTTCAGGAGGGAACATATATTGAGAAATGAGTATTAACACCAAACTCCTGAACCCAACAAGGCCAAAAGCTTGACTGAGGGAGAAACACTGCCAACTCTGGAAAGAGACATTGAACTAGATAGATGTTCTGTGGCAGCTTCCTGATCTCTTGTGACTGCAAAGGGCCACACCCACCCAGCTGAGGGTTTGTGTACAGGCTGCAGGTGTGTGGGGAGCACTGTGGCTCCATAGCACAGAAATAAGTGCCTGAGTCTGTGGTCTGGGAAGAGGAGATGTGCAAAGAGCTGCTTCGTTCCTTAACCACTGTCGTGGATGTCAGTCTTCCACTCTGCTTTGTCCCAGATGGATTGTACAACAGTCTGACGAGGCTTCCCCCAGGACGTTGGTAAAACCATTGCATTTGGTTTATAGAGGTGGAAAAGTTGCACTGCAGCTCTGCTTTCTCTCCCTCCTGCAGAACCAAGGACACAGGACTCTGCTGCACTTGCTGTCCTTTCACCCCTGATTAGAAACAGAGAAAGAGACACAGATGACTGTCATTGCAGTGTCCACAGAGCCCTGAGCACCCCCATGTCCTCTGAGAAGGTGGGAGCTCTGCAGGATTCCCAAGATGCTCTCTCCACCCCTCCATGTGCTGAGCCAGATCCTCTCAGGTGCCCTGAATGCTGACAGCCAGACTCACAGCAAACCTGGGTGCACAGAAGCCCCAGCAGAGAGTGCAGCAGCCTCTTCATGGTGCTTGTGTGACTGCTGGAGACAGAAGCAAGTAACCAACCCCTGGGCTGTGGTGTCGGGGTGGCTGTTGAAGTGTCCCCTCTTACTTCTGGAACCAGTCAGCTCCACCCAGGAACCCTGCCAGGCCACACCCTGCTGAGTTCCCTCCCTGACTTCAGAGCCTGAAACTCCTCCCAAACCCAGACTGGCTGAGAGTCTGGATGGAGCACAGTGGAGTGGAGAGGGACCTTTTGAGATGACCCTGGGATTTTAGCTCAGTGGATGATCTTTGAGGAAAATTGTCTCAGCTCTATAACAGGAGTCTAAAGAACACTAAGAAAAAAAAGAAACAACTTAAATATTTATGCCAGGACACAGATGCATCTGAAACTGAAGAATCTTTACTGACCTATGAATTAAATAAATGAGAAGCATTTCAATCATGTAAAGTAAAACACATCTAACTGTTTTTAATGATTTCCTATTCTTGGAATGGATGAAATATGTGTTGTGGCAAATACATTGTTATAAAAATACCTTACAGTCTAAGAGACTGGGACTTTCGCTAAAGGCTGCTACCCTAGAGTAGACTCAGCCTGTTTATTTAACCTGCTTTTAAAAGAACAGCTTAAGAACCAACCTTATTTGCCCTGGCTTCCCCTCTTGGTCAAGTTTTACAACCTATGCTAATGCACAGTTGTGATATACTTCAATGTATGTATACTTCATGTATACTTCAATGCCCCTGACCCAGAGTAAGGCATGTGTGTATGTATGCTGTGATGATAAACACCTAAAATAGTAAACATACATTGAAATCAATCATAAAATAATATCTGCCACGACTATTAAAGAAGACACATAGACATTGTGTAATAGTGTTTGCTTGTTTGTTATCTGGACCATTTGGTATAGGTTGGAGTCAATGATGTTTGTAAAATTCTTTTAAAAATTAGGTAAAGTATCCCTCATTCTTTCCCCATGTGATGCTTTCTGTACTGTTCAATATAGAACAGAAGTCCTTTGTGGGAGATAGACCTTCATAGACAAAGGAACAAATGAGACAACGTGCTCAGGAGACACAGGCATAACTCACACAACAGACAGAAACCTGGAATGACGGAAATCACAGGGAAGGAGAAGCGAAGAATTCACAACCAGGCATTCTCTCAAATTACACCGAAGAGTGCTTTTTATTTTCTTTTCCAAAGAGCAATGTTGAAGCATTTTGGGTACACTGAGGCTATTACGAATGTGTTCAGACACTCACAATGCTTATTTTAATAGATACTTTAATTATAATAAGGGTTTGTGTTATGTTTGACTGTTAAATGCCCCTCCCCCCATAAGAAGAAAGCGGAATGGGGCAAACTAATGCAGGGTGCTGCATGTCAGAGCATGTCAGGGGACTGCGGTGGTCCGCTGTTGGCACTTGGTGACCGCCGGAAATAATGTATTGTGCATTCCTAACAGCAGAGAAGTGTGCTTTAAAGTTTTATTATGAATATAATTGATTGAGAAATGAGACTAGCAATGTAAAGCAACACAAGAATTTGCTGAAAATTAGCTCACAGGCAACCTTATTCACCTCAGCCCATCACTGAGGAGGCTCCTGAAGGACAATTGGGGTAGAATCTTGAGTTGGGTAAAAATGTTGTCCTTCTGGAATCAGACCCTTCCTTTGCAAAATGAGAAACAATGCCAACTGTCTATGCCAGAGGAATGAAGCACTTCCCAAGATTCCACTTTCTCTGACTGCTGCCTTCAGTGACCATGTTATCTCACTGAAAGTGCCTGAGGCTGGGACCCTGGTCTCCTACTCTGCAAGTCTCAGGTTGTGTCCAACTCTGCACTTGTGACTCAGGCAAGAGGAGCACTCAGCTCCCTCACTCAGGGGATCCTCAGATGGAGAGATGGTCATTCTTCCTGCATTGATCCTGAACCCTACCCTACTCCCTTGCCTGAGACAAGCCACCTTCCTGTGTGAGCTTCAGGAGGGGCTGCAGATGGAGGTGAGGGTTTGCAGGAAAGGACCCTGAGGGACAAGGGATGAGCAGCTGGCCCTCAGCTGCAGAGCAGCTGCTGCACATGCACAGGTGCAGCCATCAAGCTGGGGCACCCCTGGGCTCTGTGTCCTCCTGCAGCATCAGTGTTGTATGGGGAACTCAGTCACGGGGGGGGGGGGGTCTCTGTTCAGAGTGAAGCCACACCGTGTTCTTTCTGTGAAGATGGACTAAGGATGAGTAACACTGAACAGTAGGGCTACTCCGACCCTCAGGATACACAAGGGCACCAAAGTGAGCAAGAAGCAGCTCACTCCTTGGGAGATACGTAGGGAGGAAATAAAGACAAAACAATGGGAGAGGTAGACAGAGGGATTTTGATACCTTTTCCAGAGCAACATTGATCAAACTATTAGGGAGTGTAAGTCTTGGCAATCAGCCTGTCTCTGGTGTTTGAGATCCCTTCTGTCACTATCTAATACACGTTCAGTCAAAACAATGATTTAAATTGTAGAGAAATTAGGTTTTGGTATCTGTGATTCAATCTGCATAAAAAGCCCTTTCCCAGTTAGAGAGCAGTGCTCCCTAGAGGCTGAACCGAGAAATAAAATTGTATGATTTCTGTGTGTGTCTTACAACCTTTCTAGGACTGAATTTCAAAGCTTCATGATCATAAACAGAGCAAGATCTGTGCTTTCTATAGCACGAAATTTGTGACCTTTACAAAAACAAGAGTATAAAGTTATACACTGAAAATGGACACAAACTGTTTTAGTTTGAGACAATCACAACACCCACCTTTATACATTTCAAAGGAAACTGTCAGAAAAGCCCTAAGTACTCAGAAAATCAATGCTATTTTACTGCTAAAATCTAAATGACATAGCCAAGGTGCATAGAGAGTAAACAATTAGATTAATACTGCTAGCAATAAAGGCTGCATTTCCTTTTTCTTTCCACAGGAAACACGACAAATGTGTTGTCACAAGAAGAACCAGCTAGGAAGTACTGGGCCAAAATCAACATGTGTTAGACAGCTTGCTCCAGATAACTTTATTTTGATAAACTCAAAGACAAATTCATCATGTGTTAGAGGCTTAGCTGCCGATGCAAAAATCTTGCTGCCTTTCTTATGAAATGTAATCCAATTCCAGGGTGAACTCTGTCATATTCTAGGTCCTTCCTACAGTAGGAGACTACACTATGCTTGCACACCAGGGGGCAAACATTGTAAGCATCACCTTTCAATTCCAAGAAGTCACAACTTCCCTTCACTAGTCCCTCTCCTGTTCAGCTCTCTCCCTCCATTTAACTCAGATAACTATTTTATTTCCCCTTCTGTGTGAGATTCTAGCATGCTCCCTTGGACTCTCCTTGTTATTTAGTTTCTTTGGGTCTGTAGATTGTAGCATGGGTATGTTGTGGTAAAAATTAAAAAGGATTGTTTGCTATCAGTTCCTGTGAGCCAGATCTGCTCAATCTGGCTGCTACTCTGCAGTCTTCAAGCCACCCACTCCCAGCTGTCTCCCTTTTAGCTGCCCTCTCCTCTGGGCCCCCTAGGTGATAGTTACCACTAAACACACACACACACACACACACACACACACACACACACACACACGCGCGCGCGCACAATCACACCTCATTCTCATTCTGTAGGTCATTCTAACACGGCACCATGTCAGGCAAGCCCCAGGCATTCTATAACCTAGCATGGCTCCCAGAACTGAGGCAGTTTGTCTCTCTGCCCACTAGGAACTTTGCTCACATCCCCTATAGCCCAGTAAGGTCAAAGCTCTAGAAACGTGTAGTTTAAAAGTTATATTTATATATTAAATTTTCAATGTACAATGCATTCACAGAATAAATTCACTGCATATATATATATATATATATATATATATATATATATATATATATATATATATATAAACTGCCCACCTAGACAAGACTAAATTGACCTAGACCACCTGGATCGAAATCCTCCTCCTCCTCTCGATCATCCTTCCTCGACTTTTCCCCACCTACCCTTCCTTCTCATCCAGTGATAGGCTTCACCTTATCCTGGACCTGCCTTATTGCATAATGACATCATCCTACATGGGTGTCCTGAACCTTATGGCTGATATCCACTTATGAGTGAGTACATACATACCATGCATGTCCTTTTGGGTCTGGGTTACCTTGCTCAGGACGATATTTTCTAGTTCTGTCCATTTGCCTGCAAATTTCACTATGTCCTTGCTTTTAATAGCTGAATAGTATTCCATTGTGTAAATGCCCACATTTTCTTTATCCATTCTTTGGTTGAGGGACATCTGAGCTGTTTCCAATCTCTGGCTTTTGCAAATAAAGCTGCTGTGAACATAGTGGAGCAAATACCTTGTCTGACCTCAGTGGAGACTTTGTGCCCAGTTTGCAGTGACTTGATGTGCCAGGATGGGCTGTAAAGTGAATAAATAGATTAATGGAGAAAAAAGAACTCATCCTACACCTTAACAAGTACCATTTCATTCAGTGGGGCAAATTTGTGCCAAAGGAAGAACACAAAGGACAGAATCCTCTTCAGACAGATCAGAGTGAGGTAGCCGCGAGGAGTGGGAGCAGAGAAAAAATATTGGAAGCAGGAAGGGAGTACACACTCCAACTGGAAACTGCTTGCAAATCAGTCATGACTTTGAGTTAAGAAACCAGCCAGGAAGTCAGTCAGAATGTAAAATAGTAGCTTAAGGTTTCAAAATTTGGTGGTGACCCCTAAGCATACAACTTAGGGGTGTGGATCTCATTAATCAGTCCAACCCAACCATTCACCTTATCCATATCTGAAACATATTTATGGCCACTTTATCATCACCTGGCAAAGAAAAGTTATAGTTGAGAGGAATGTGAAAGGGGGACTCCTCCAAAATGCTCCACCTTTAGAGAACAATATGCAACCTTAGACCATTTGAACGCATCCCCATGCTCTTCTCAGTCCTTGGACCTTGTAGGTTGATGTCACTATGCAGGTGAAGGCAGACAAGACAAAAAGAGGCCTGTCATTGGATGTGAAGGAGGGAAGGCGGGAACAGAGGTTTTAGAAGGGATGGAGAGGATAAGAGAAGAAGCTTGAGTGAGAAGAAGCTGAGAGAACATGGCGGCAGAGGTTAAGATTCTTCTCTATGCATAGTTACAGGTTGTCATGACTATTTTTAAGGGATGGGTGTATATAAGATTTTTGTGTTATCTAGATGGGCAAATTATATCTTATCAATTGGGTCAGAGTATTGTGTGGTGTGTTCTTTCACGTGGCGACTTAATTGAGTTCAAGAGAATATGTGGTGGCAGGACACACTGGGCCCACCATGGATTTGGGATTTGCCTGCCTGGCATGGTGGCAACCTCCCAAGGGAGCTGTGAGTGCAGGTGGGGCAGCGTGACAGGGTGCCACACTATCATGGCTCTCAGACTGCCTGGATCAGAAGGAGGTCAGGAGAGAGGGTGAGAAGTGGTGCGTGCTAAATCAGTCGTGAAGAGCATGCACCCTTTATTAATTTTACCGAAACAGGACTTTTGTGCAAAGGGGTCTGATTAATCTTTCTCCAAGCACAAGGACATATTCTGGATTGTTTACCCTAAACGTTCCCAAAGGAATTTTTTATTAAATTTCTATATTTCATTTATTATTGTATGACATTATTTTTATTAAATACTTTATTTGAAATTCTCACCTTCATATAAATGTGATTGGATATAATGCACCCCATACCCGCCCTTTATATTCCTGTCCTAGTCATCATACTTTTTCTCCTAATTTCATTGGAATTTTCACCAGCTTACTATTAGTGAAGCGACAGTTTATTGCTAAGTTTATTTAGAGGAATGATAGTACTAAGCTCTCTCCTCGGGCCTATGACTTACCAAGACATGGAGTTTTGTCCCAGTTAGTGTTACTAGGCAGGGATTCCATCTTGAGTATGGCTTTAAATACAATCAGAAGCCATGTAATTACTCCTATAACATTTGGGTCATGATTTCACTAGTGAACATATCTATGGAACTTGTGAGAGCATCACAGCCTGTTCCCTTCCTCCAACTGCCATTTCAGGAAATGCATACAGAATTGTTAAGAATTTGGGGGATTGTTTTGACACTGCTCCTTTGTATCCTGGTGATTGTGGGAGGTTTGCATTGAGTGAGCTTGCTTATAATTTTGGAGAGCCCAGTAAGTGATATTATTGGAAAGTTTTGGAAAAGAATGACTAATAGCCCTACATTATGTAACAAAATTTGTCGCTACTTCAATACAAGAATTTAGGACTTTAAATCTTTCAGGGTATGTTTTTCATTATATGGATGGTGTTTTATTAGCTGATCCCTCTGAAAGAGTATTACTACTGCTCTTAAACAAAAGCTTTAAACATTTTGGAGAAGTTGTTCCTCTAGAAAAGATTCAAAGACACTATCTTTTTCAATATTTGGGACATCAGTTATTTCCTAAACAAATTGTGGCACAGAAAATTCAAGTAAAAAAATAGTTTACTTACTTTAAATTATTTTCAAAAGCTGTTAGGTGATGTTAATTGCTAAGACCTCACTTTAAGCTTACCACAGGACTTAAGCTTCTATTTGATATTCTCAGGGGGGATGCAAATCCTAATCCCCCTCAACAATTAACTGATGAGGGGTGAATAGCTGTGCAGAAAGTAAAGGAAGCTATTGGCCAACAACAGATACATTAAACAGACTATGATCAATTGTTGGTTGTTTGTACCCACAGCAGTTCTTTGATAAAGGGACCATTAATGTAGATTTATCTTTCTTCTTCTCCACATAGTTTTAACACCATATTATGAAGCTGTTGCTTGAAAGAGCGTACCTCTAAACGGGGAGCCGCGTCTCTCGCTCCGATCGCGGGGTGAGGTGCCCCCAGGAATCACGAGTAGCCATTCTTGATGTAACAGCAAGAGGTAGCTTTTATTAACGAGATCCCAGGTCTTAGCGGGATCCCGGGTCGACACGTATCTCACACAGGAGACAGAGGAATCGACCCCGAGCTTCCAAACTCGGGGGTTTATATAGGGGAGCTAAGGGGCATTCACGCGGTTACACATGATTGGTCAATTCAAAAGGTGCACGGTTACTTTCGGCGCGAAATGACATCAGCAAGGAGTATGTGTTATCTAGCAGCTCGGCAGGCAGGTAGGGTGGCTCATCTCACTCAGGGGGATGAAGGAAGGGGAGGGGGTGGCTACGGATGGTCAGTGTCCTTGGGGCTGATAGCTGGTTTGGCAAGTCCTATCTCTGGCTCTCCCTCAGGCACGTCTGGCCCTGCACATCTGGACTCTGACAATGAGCAACCTTTATGAAACTCTAGTTCTGCACATTCGGGCTCTGACAATGAGTAACCTTTATGAAACTCTAGTTCTACATTCCCCACTTCTTTTTTTGTTAATAGTTCTAATCTTAGAACTTCATGGAGAACTCAGCTTCATCTAGCATAACAGCTTGGTATTGTTGTCTTAACATGAGGATTCTAATCTGGACACTATCCAAGCCTATACACCAAGGTCATGACTAGCTTTTAGAACTTCTAAGCTTATACAGACTGTGATCCCTGAGGCACAGTCCCAAGAAGTGTTAAGAGTACTAACATATGCAATGTTACATCATTTGTAATGGAAATCAAGCCTATCCCACACCTATCTTGATAGAACCCAGGACAAACATGACTCAATTTCCCTCTAGGTCCCAGCTCTCAGCCCCAACAGCTAGTACACGGCTGGTGAGGGCTGAGAATTGACAGCTGTCAGGGTGGTCAGCAGTACCAGGTACAGTCCTTTCCAGCGAGGCTCGAATTTCTGGGCTCAGTGTAGCTGCAACCTGGAACTGATGGGATGTCTCAGGGGTCTCCGCGGCATAGGCTGCTGCCAGCTGTGAGCAGAATTCTTTCTGTATCACCTGTAGGTCTTTTAGCCTGGCACACAAATCATTATTACTATGGCACTATGACATGTTGGTTCAGTAACATCATCTAATACAGTCAGGGGAGCTGAGGCCCCATATAAGATCTCAAAGGGGGTAAGGCTGAATCTGAAAGGGGTAGTTCTTGCTCTGAAGAGAGCAAGAGGGAAGGAGTGTCATCCAGTCTGCGCCAGTCTCCATGGTTAATTTAATTTGGTCAGGGTCTCAATTAGAGTTTTATTTACTCTACGTGCCCTGAACTTTGAGGTCTGTAAATACAATGTAATTTCCAATTGACCTCTAAATACTTGGCCACACCCTGGTTTACCTTGGCAACGAAAGTAGGGCCTTTGTCTGACCAGATTACCTTGGGCATTCCAAATCGGGGTAGGGGGGGAAGATTTCTTCCAGTATCTTCTTGATGACTATCAAGGCCGTCTCTTGCAGTTGTTGGCTTCACCAGAACGTCCAAGAGATGGCAAAGGCATCTGAAGTGCTGATGTGCTGGGGGGGTAGAGGTTCAGCCATCCCAGATGACATCATGTTGTCCACCATGGCAGCACCCACTTGTCTCTGACCGTCATTCATGAAGAGAACTGTTCCCATCTGTGGACATGGTCCTCGGCTTTCAGCAGGGGTCAATCAGCCAGTCGCAGAGGTCTTTCCTCCACCCATGGGCTTCTGCCAGTACTTGACACTCGTGCTGTGGTGGCTCCAGGTCCGGATTGGGCAGCAAGGTGACCAGATTGTCCCCAGCCGGTGGAGAATCTAGTCCATGGCAGCTGACCAGTGGTCCCATCTTTTGGGACACTCTATTTAAAGGCAAAACATCAGCCACTCTATCACAGTTTAAGTCCTGGATTGGGTGATAATTGTTAGTGCCCGGCTGGCAGGAGCAATATGTTCCAAGCAGAACAGCGCTAAGCCACACCTCTCCCAGCATCAGGTACTGGTACACTGAGACAGGTCTTAAGCTCCACATACACAGTCTGCAGATATGCATACATATGGCCTCACCCAGCCATTTTAGCCCACGCAAGCCATTTTGGAGAGCAATTTTCTCGTGAGCAAGGGATAGGGGCAGTCAGGAATGACCACGAATTCGTGGGTGGGTTACCCGGCCCACGCTAAGGTCCACTGTTCTTCGGGCAGTCCATAAGTATTGTTCATTGCCAGTGGCCCCTTGCACTCAAGGCCTTTGGATATTGGCCCACTTGGGGGGGGCATAGGAGCACAGAGCATTGGGTCCCTGAATCCACAAAATAACTGGGCGGGCTTCTCTTCTATCTCTGTACATAGCCAGCACTCTAGGACCAAGAAGCTCTCCAGTGGCCCCTCTTGTTCTTTCTTGGGCAGTCCCTGACCCAGTGTCCTTTTTTCTTTGCATTAGGCACACCGATCTTTAGCCAGGAATTCTCTTCTGTTGCCAGGTACTATCTTCCTAGGTTCCCTAACTACTGTGGCCAGTATATGTTCCTCTCTCATCTTTTATCTCTCTTTAGCTCTCTAACTTCCTCTTCTTTTTGTCTCTTTTCTTCCCTAGCTTTCTGCTCTTTTTACCTCTTTCTCTGTAACTTGTACTAACTCTCAGCAACTTAACTTAACCCTTTAAATTTCTGTAACTTTCTCTTTATATCCATCCTTTCCTTATCTTAGCCAGATTGGTGGGGCATTTTCCAGCCCCTCAGAGACCCACCCTTGGAGCCTGGCGGCAGACCTGGCACTCCCTACCTTTAGGCATATTGAAGTCAACAGGCAGAAGTGAAGGCCTTCCATCCGTGTCTGGAACATTTTTTCTGGCCTCCAGTAGGATTCCGTCTTTCTTCAGTGGTAAAGAAGACCTGTAACAGTTACTAACAAGCATCTCAAATGGGATGGTGAGAAAACAAGAGAATCTTGAGAATAGAGGTCCACTGAAGAGGGCAAACAGCATTTAGTCACACAGCTAAACCAGGAGGCTTTCTTGGACAAAAAAGGCCATTGTACAAATAAGCACAAGCTTTGTCTATGAAACAGAAAGGCGAGCAGAGAGGCAGCCTATCTGTTACCAGCTGTCTCTCTGGACTTAGATTTTCCCTTAAGGAGTACCTCCCTTCAGTGTCACCTTGGTGGCTTTGTCTCTCAAGAGAACTAGCCTCCAAATGGCACTAGGCTTTTAGTAACAAATAATAACAAAAGGATGGAGATATGGTTAGAACCTGGTTGCTATATGCCAGGTGGCTGACAAAAGAATCGTAACCAGTTCACCTGGGGCTATCAGGACCTCAGTTGTAGCCCTTTACCAAACTGTCTCACTGGGTTTAAAGACCCATGGAAAAGAAAACATTAATCCTGACCTTGGCCACCGCCAAGTAATTTAGTGCTGGAGACTGACTTCTCCCTTGGAATAAAGACAGCAGATAGGGCAGGCTTCCTTAAAGAACTTCTCTAAATGAGCCCTCTCCTACTGTGAGCAAATGTCAGAAATTCCTTTCTTGTTGTTGTTTTCCTTATAGCCCCACCTAGCTCTCAGCCTTTTTAGATCATTCTTCCTGTAGCATTTCTAACACAGCCTGTCCCCCCCCCCTTTTTTTATAGCCTGTTGACAGCATTTCTGATCTTTTAGGCAGCTATGCACTAAGTGCCATACCAGCTGAAACTCCGCCTTTAAGATTCCTTGCTCCCAAGCAAAATTTACTCACTTCTCTAGCTTATCTCAGCTGGCTGTGAGCACAAGCACAGATAAAACACTGTTTTAAAAATTAACTTTGGCTATCAACCAACACACTGCCACTAGAGCGGGGTCCATAAGATTAAGTTTCTTAGAACCATCTGATTTTACCTCCCAACAGAATTCCAGAGTATTCCCTTGCCCTAACATCCGTCCAATGGTCCACCATCAAAGACAAAGGGGTTATCACAGTCAGATCTTTTTGACTGCTAGTTGCCGGGTCCTCCCGACAAAGGCTGGCTCAGGGAACGTCTCTCACGCGTCCCAGAGCCTGCGCAATTGGGGCGTCCCCCGGTGTGCTTTCTAAAAAGGAAAAAAGGAAGAAAAAGACTATTCGGAGTAGGAATCCTTCATCTACTCACAGGAGCCATTTCGGGGTGGGGAACCTTCTTCCACCCGTGCACAGGGCAGGAATCCTCCTGCTGCCCAGACAGTGCACTCTCAAACTAGCTTTCTACGGGGTGGGGAACCTTCTTCCACCCGTGCACAGGGCAGGAAACCTTCTTCTGCCCAGACAGTGCACCAAGACCTTAAACCGGTACCGAAAAACACAAACTACAAGAGTTAATTCGCACACACTCACACACACACAGCGGCCGCTTTCCAGCACTCACACTAATGTACCTCCAAGTGGCATTCGGGGTTCCGGGGGGGTCACGCTCCGATCCCGGACGAGCCCCCAAATGAAAGAGCGTACCCCTAAATGGGGAGCCGAGTCTCTCGCTCCGATCGCGGGGTGGGGTGCCCCCAGGAATCACGAGTAGCCATTCTTGATGTAACAGCAAGAGGTAGCTTTTATTAACGAGATCCCAGGTCTTAGCGGGATCCCGGGTCGACACGTATCTCACACAGGAGACAGAGGAATCGACCCCGAGCTTCCAAACTCGGGGGTTTATATAGGGGAGCTAAGGGGCATTCGCGAGGTTACACATGATTGATTGGTCAATTCAAAAGGTGCACGGTTACTTTTGGCGCGAAATGACATCAGCAAGGAGTATGTGTTATCTAGCAGCTCGGCAGGCTGGTAGGGTGGCTCATCTCACTCAGGGGGGTGAAGGAAGGGGAGGGGGTGGCTACGGATGGTCAGTGTCCATGGGGTTGATAGCTGGTTTGACAAGTCCTATCTCTGGCTCTCCCTCAGGCACGTCCGGCCCTGCACATCCGGACTCTGACAATGAGCAACCTTTATGAAACTCTAGTTCTGCACATTCGGGCTCTGACAATGAGTAACCTTTATGAAACTCTAGTTCTACATTGCTCTGTTAATACAGAATTGTAAGATAGAATCACGAAAGTATTTGGAATGAGTGCCTTAAGAACCTGATGAAATATGTATTTCTTATTCCAAACAGCAATTAAATTGGTTATTGTATGATACTGATATTTGGCCTATTGCATGTGCAAACTTTTTGGGCAAAATTAATAATCATCCAAAAGGCAAGTTGTTTCAATTCGCCTTTATGCATGCTTTTGTACTTCCTGTAAATTTACACATGCAGCCCATAGAAAATGAACGTATTGTATTTATAGATGGCCCATCTAATGAGAAGGCAGCATATGTAATTGGATCACATGTTCATTCTCTGCGTCTCCCCACCACCCCACTTCAGCACAAATAATTGGACTATGTGCTATAGCCACTGTTTTTGATATGTTGAAAAAATCAAGCTTTTAATTTATATAATGATAGCCAATATATAGCTAATGGTTTGCAATTGCTTGACATGTTTCCTTTTTTTAGATACTGCTAATTCTCAGATTTGGCAAATATTTATGCAAATACAACTCAATTTAAGAGACTGTACTGTTTCTAACATTATAGGATATTTAAGCGTTAATCCAGGATTTGTACCTAATCAATTATGGCAAATGGATGTTATTCATATTTCTGATTTTGGAAAATTAAAATATGTACATGTGACTATTGACACTTCTCAGGCTTTCTGGTTGCAACTCCTATAACTGGAGAAGCAACTAAAATGTAATTAGTCATTTCCTCTGTTGTATTTCTATGCTTGGTTTTCCAAATCAGATTAAAACAGATAATGGAACTGGCTATTGCAGTCAAGCATTTGAGATGTTTTATTGACAATTTAATATTTCCCATATTATTGGGATTCCTTATAATCCTCAAGGACAAAATATTGTGAGACAGGTATTTGTTGAACTTTAAAACAATATCTTCATAAAATAAAAGGGGGAGTTATATCCCTGTACACCACACAACTATTTAAATTATGCTCTTTTTATTTTAAATTTTAAAATTTGGTTGCCAAGGAACTCTCTGGGTGTCTATGGCACCCTATATATGGCATGTTTGTGTTTTTTCTGCAGGATACTGCAGGAGTGTGCTAGCTGCCAGAGTGATTGGTAAGACAGGCTGATGCTGGGACAAAGAATGATGCTGGCCTGTGAGCTTGCTGAGTGCCCTGACAATGGTGACTGGGAAGCTGTATTGGGTGACTCACCTTTTCTTGTCTATATCCCAGATTGGACAAGCTGCCTTGCCTCAAGCTTTCAGACCTTGTGGGACAGAGAACATAAAGACTGTGGAAACTGCCTTCAAAACATTAATCAAATAAGAGAAGTTATGATGACTCTTCTCCTTCCTTTAATATGACCAGTTATTCTGACTCCGTCATGGACTGGACTAGAAATCAATCCAATTGGAAGACTGATTCTAGACATTCTCAGAGACATTTGAGAATTGATAGTTGCCTTGTATGAAGTTACATTTGTAGTGGATTGAATGGGACAGGATCTGGATGACAAACACGTGTTAGTGCGTGTGTTATGGCATGTGTTAGAGTAGGCATGCTACTTTTGGCATGGGTTTTAAGACCCTCATTCTAGCTGCCTGGAAGCCAGTCTTCTCCTGGAGGCCTTCAGGTGAAGATGTAGAACTCTCAGCTCCTCCTGCACCATGCCTGCCTGGACACTGCATGCTCTTGTCTTGGTGATAATGAACTGAACCTCTGAGCCTGTACACGAGCCCCAACTAAATGTTGTCCTTAGAAGAGATGCCTTAGTCATGGCGTCCCATTCACGACAGTAATACTCTTCTAAGGCAGACACTTTAATGAGATTTTATAATTTAGTATTTCAGTTTTTAGAGACTGTGGGTATTTATTTTTTAAGATAAAAACATAATTACATCATTTTTCTCAACTTTTCTCCTTGCATCTTCTCCCAGGAATCCCTTCATTCTTGCTCTGTTTTAAATTTGCAGCCTCCCTTACTGTAGTTACTTGTATATATGCCTACACATATAAATACAACTTGCTCAGTCCATCTAGTGATACTTGTATGTATATGAATTCAGGTTTCACTTCTTAATCTTGGATAATCAATAAGAGACTGAGCTCTGGGAAAGACTAATCCTCCATCAATAGTTGTAGTTGCCTATAGTTCCTTGTGTAGGGTGGGGTCTGAGAGGTTACCCCCTTTTGTGTTAACATATTTATTGTAATCATATTTCTTCAGGGCTTGTCCAGGCAGCCATATTGTTAAGGTACCGTGGATGAGGAATCCCTATCATTTCTAGGAGACACAGCTTTGCTAGTCCTTTGGTTCTTAAATCTTTTCACTCCAGCTTCCACTGATATTCCCTGAACCTTAAGTACAGAAACTATGTTGTCAGTGTATAGTAGAACTCAGTACCATGCTCAGTTGTTACTGAATTTTGATTGGTTGTGGTTTTTCATACTTGGCTTGATCTGTTGTAAAGAGAAGTTGCTTTGAAAGCATCATATGGGAAAGGAAGGGGAGACACTTTACAGAACCCTTTAACAGAGTTTCACAAGGGATCAAGTTATTTATTAAAAATGATCACAAAGCATTAGAAAAGCAATCATTCAGTTATCAAAATCTATGGTGGATATTTGTTTTATAAGGTTGGTTTCAACCTCCTTGCTGTTTCAGCAAACAATTATCAGAAAACACAGAAGAATATACACATCATCCTCTGGATCAGTGATGTGGAAGAGAACATAATTTAAGATTATTTTTATGCATTGACTTATGTTGTAAAATTTCATTACATGTAAAGTCCAAGGTAAGGAAGGTTACATTGTTTTCTTTAAGGTAGATAAAACAAACAGGCTGAGAATGTAGCAGAATAGCGGTCTAAAGTGGTCTAGGTGTATTATTAGCTCCACGGTGAGGTCCAGCAAAAGTTCTAGTCCCCTTGAATGTAAGAAATGTTTTCATAATAATGTATCACCACACTGTCAGTTTACTGACACTTTTCAGGGGTATTTCTCATAGGAGAATTAGCTAAAATTCAACTGAGCTAATCCAGAAATATGCCGAGCAAGAAATTTCATTGCACTGCCTCCTTAAATGCCACTTGTGAGAGCAATGCAAGCACTCAGTGTGCCTTGCAGGAGGCATGGAAATTGAGGTCTTGGAGAATACTTCCGGCCTGCAGAACTGGGGAGGAAACAGCCTCTTCCAAGGCTGCTCATGTCCAGGTACCTGCACCATTTGGGACCCCGAAAGTGTACCTGCACCCGTCTGAACTCTCCTCAGAGCTCTGGCAGTGCTTCTGCAGCACAGAACATGTAGCCAAGTCTGACCCCTTCACAAATCGTTTTTCAAACTGAAGAAGCTGTGATCCACAGGGAAAATAGGGAGGACACCTCTGCTTCCTGACTCCTCAACTAATGAATTCCTGAGGGGAAGCTTCAGCAGCTTGCACTGCAGCTATCAGGGAAAGGAAGTAGGTGCCAGACTGGAACATGAGGTTCAGGTCTGGAGCTGCCCATCAGGGAGGGCAAGTGGCCTCCTGTAGACCACAGAGACACCAGAGTTCCTGCTAAAAAATTAACAGCTTTTTGTGCTTGTGATGTAAGAGAGTATCTTCAAGTTTGAGGGGCTGTCATCCTGAAACCATGGAACAGAACATCTTGGACAGTTGAGTAAATGTTACTGTTTGTATTTCAACAAGCTCAGTGCCCTGAGTAGGAATTGCTGGCTGAGATACAGCGGACCTTTGCTTTCTTTTTCCTCCACATTGTTTGCTTACACCAATGCCGAGAGAGTTCTTCGACTAATTACTTGGTACCTTGTGGGATTTTAAAAAAAGAAAACCTGGCTCTTATATTAGCAAGACTAATGCTTTCCTGACTGTTCGGGGCCAGAGGTAGAATCTGGGGAGAGCTGCTTAGAAGCCTTGAGTGAATTTGTATAAATCAACGACACGAAGGACACTTCTCCCCGACAGTTCATCGCTGCTTAGCGCATGCTCTTCCTTTTGAATGTAGTGATTTTGCATTATGTTGTAGACAACCAGGAAGGGAAGCAGATGTCTGTGGTCTGATTGGGGCTGCAAGAAGAGTGCACCCCAACTTCAGGTGTGTTCCTTCATCTTCTCTTTGAAGTGTAGGGAAACAGAACCATTTAGGTGTCCACCAGTCCCTGAATGTAGTGTCTGTCCTACCTCTACTTATAATGACTTTGTCATCAGTGATTCTAAGAATGCCTCCAAGGTTCTCTTGAGGTACGTCTCCTGGAGACGGAGACTGTGTCCCATCCTCTAGTGCCTTCCCATCTCTCTCATCTTGCCGGGATTAGTCCATTCATTCTTTAAGAACTGATGTTTCCACCTCCTGATCTCCTGAGGAGAGCACCAGTCACCCCTTTAGAGAGTCCTTGCGCATCTTCTCTCCCTCCACACTTATATAACATCCATTCCTCCTCTTCAGACGTCAGAGCAGCGTTCTGTGCTTCCCATTTCTCCAATCAGTACTTGGCATTCTTGAGTCCAAATACTTAATATTAGGTATTTTAATACTGAATTAAGAAGCTTGATAATATCAGCATCAGTAGTCCAGTTTCTAAAATGTATATGCCCTTAGCTCATAAAATATGCCAGAATGTCTGAAAATGAGTAAATATATAATATATAAATATCAGTGAGTATGACTGGTGGCCAAAGCCGTAAGGTGTGAGGTTCAGCTTGTAGAAACATGTTTCAGATCATAGCATGACCAGTTTCTTCCAGGAACCCAGATGTATCAGTGCCTCTCAGAATTAAGAAAAATAAAGATTCTTCTGTAAGGAACCACGTCCCTAGGTCCCTAAAAATACACAGAGCAGGCAAAAGTAGCTCCAAATTGTTTATGTCCAAGATTTTACACAATTACCAAACAAAAAAGGACTACAAAGATTCTACAAAATTCAACTTGCCGTGTTAGTGAAAAGGATAACGGGACAAACGGGTTTGCTCTCAGTTATGACATGACAGACAGATAACAGTGTTATTGACTAAGGTTTTTTCCCCTTGGATTTTTATTTCTGTGTTATAAGTAATAGTAAATGGGTTTTTTCATTTTGTAAATTACTTCAGGAATTTGTTAATAAACATTTACTGTACAATGTTATTGTTTAAAGAAACTACAAGGAGCCGTCTCTGGAAAGTATATATTGTGTATTTATTGGCATTTGTGTCCATTTGATTTCATGCTTTATATGCAAACAGTGGACATGAGTACTACACCCCATACCTTTTTCATTTTTTATTTTTATTTTTATTTTTATTTTTATTTTTATTTTTATTTTTGAGACACAGTTTCATTGTGTAGCCCTGTCTGTCCCTGAATTCACGCTGTAGACCAGATTAGCCTAGAACCCAAGAGATCCATTTACCTATACCTCCTGAATGCTGGGATCAAAGACGTGCACCACTACCACCCAGTTTATATCCTCTTTGCATAGAAAGAAAATAGTGACATTGTTAATGCAGATTCCTTAGAGTTTGTCCTTCTGTATACAATAACTCAAGTCATACTCATGCTGTTCTGAAAACTTTACCAACAGAAGCATCTATGATACATGGATTTGCAGAATATTTTATCCCACTTAGTCCTCAGTTTGCTGAAAACTATAAAATGAAAGCTTCAAATCAAGGAAGATGTTCTATTGTAAGTTAGTCATCTAGGTAATTTGAAATAGTTATTCAAAAATGAGGGAATGGGTTATATCAGATTAAAAAGGTCTGCAACAGAGTCAAACAATCTGTAAAGTTAAGAATCATAATAGGAGAAATTATTTTCCAACTGTTCTCTGTCACAGGGTTAAATTGAAAACAATAACGAAAGAAGTTACACAATTAATAACAGACAGAAGATGTGAACAGAGAGGAGAAGAGTCAAACAGCCAAGGATGTGGAGTGCACGGTGTCGATACCCAGTGGAGGAATGGAAAACAAAACCAGGGTTAGGCTCCAGGTCACTCATCCCATTAAAGACCAGGCTGAGGAGGGAGTATGGTGAACGGATTCAGGAATAGTGAAGGGAATATAAATAAATAGAGCCACTGTGGAAAGTCATGTGAAATGCTTCAGAAAATCAAAATCGTAACTACTGTTTATCCTATGTCTGGAAGCACACTCAGAAGACATAGTTTTACACACACACACACACACACACACACACACGCACACACACACACACACACACACACACACACACACGTTTATAGTATAACAAGGCTACACATGCACATGCACCTGTATGTAGCTCTCTCCAGAGTAGATCAGATGTAGAGTCAAGAAGATTATTTTCAGCCAAAAAGATGACCAAAACTTAATTACTTCCAGCAAATAAATAGAAGTGAAATGAGACACATTGCCCTAGAATAAACAAATGTCCCATATTCCTCTGCCTCGATGGTAAAAAAAAGGTCCCTGTGAAAACATCCTAATTGTTGCTGAAGACTGAGAAGCATTGTATGGGGTGTGTGTAAGGGAGATGATGTATGCTCAGTGCATACTGTATGCATTTATGGAATCATCTCTTCGAATATTATGTTAAACAAATGTGCTAATGAAATAAACACTAAAAACAAAAAAATTGTTAATCTTTGGTCTAAAAGAAAAACTCAACATCTCAAAATACTTCAGTTTTTGAAAACTTCTCTGCAGAAAGCCCAGTCTGTACAGACTCTGAGTAGTTTGGTTTCTGAGTTCTGATGTAAGTACTCAGCTCACCACTCTGGCATGAAGTCGGGTGCTCAGTGTCTACGTGAGTGGGCTCAGCTGCTGGCCACCTAAGCTCCATTTATGAAGACAGATGGCCCACCCTTCTTTCTGACTTCTGTTCATAGCTTGATAACTCCTGCCACACCTCAGCACTGAGCTGCACAGTTCCAGACACATGAAGACTGCTCTGCCCAATGTTTAAGTTTCTTTAATTCAACATTACCATGACTCACTGTGGAGAAGGAAGGAATCAAGTTAGTTACTGAAAGGAAAGAAGGAAAGGGGAGGGTTGATGGTCCTCAGGCCTCTGGTACTGTGATGCTAAGCATTCACAGATGAGGAACGCAGATAATGGTCTATTTCACTCAAATGACAATTAACAAACTGCCCAATGTCAATTGCTTATTTATTCAAATTGTTGTCAAGGTCATATACAAACATGTAGATGAAAAAAATAAAAATTAACCCTTCGTAGAGCTGGTCATTCCCATTGACACCGACATTACTAGAACAGCATTTGCCACAGTGAGTGTCTGTGGTTTCTGGGGCTGGGCTCAGGCATGTGCAAGGTGACAGCCAGATGTTACAGGAAGTCTCTGTGTGCTCATTTACCTGATGGTGCTACAAATGGAACTGCTGGCATGTTAGCCCAGCCGACATCAGTGATCTGACCCTGGACCACTTTTCCTGTTCCTCGTACAGACAGCTACTAAATACTTGCAGAAGGAAAATGTGTTTGCTTAGAGAAGGACTGGATAGTCCTTCCTGTGCAAGTCTGATGCCCAGATCACCCTGAGGTTCCACTAGGGAAGGCAAGAAATGACCCTGGAAAGCTGTGCTCCAACCAACACACGTTGTGGTCACCCCCCAACACACGTGATAAAAACAAAATAAAAACGTTAAAGGTCCTTGATGATCAAACAAAAATCATTAATAAAATAGATCTATCTTATTTCTTTAAGAATCATAAGTGACATCTGCTATTATGCATTGTGACAAGCTAGTAAATGGCATGTGGCACCTCTAGACTACACTGAGCATGTAGGATCTCAAAGGCAGCTCCATTAGGGGGTGGGCTGCCGATCAGTCTGTTTGTAGGCACACTAATTTGGTGTTTTGTAAGCTTCCTGTATGTTTATAGGAATCTCTTTAGGTTAGGTTGTTGAAGATGTTTTCTGGGCCTTTGAGCTAGGAATCTTCTCTTTCTTTTAATCCTATTATTCTTAGGTTTGACCTTTTCACAGGGTCCTAGATTTCCTGGGTGCTTTGTGCTAGAAGAGTTTTAGATTTAGCATTTTCTTTGACTGATGTGTCAATTTCTTCTACTGTATCTTCTATGCCTGAGATTCTCTTGTCCATTTCGAATATTATGTTGGTGATGCTTGCATCTGGAATTCCTGTTCTTCCCTAGGTTTCCATCTCCAGGACTTCCTCAGTTTGTGTTTTCTCTATTGCTTCTATTTCTGTTCAAAGGACTTGAACAGTTTAATTCATTTCCTTCACCTGTTTGATTTTATTTCCCTGTATTTCTTTAAGGGATTTATTTGTTTCCTCCTTGAAGGCTTCTATCATTTCATAAGAATAGGTTTAAAATCATTTTCTTGTGTTTCAGGTGTGTTAGTTATCCAGGGTCTCTGTAGTAAGATAGCTGGGTTCTGGGTGTGCCATATTTCCCAGGCTTTTATTGACTGTGTCCTTAAGCTGGCCTTTAGCCATCCTGTTGTCCCTGGTGTTAGCAGTCCCTGATGGCAACAGGTCTCTGGGACTGCACATAGAGCTTATAGTCCCTGATGTCTTTGAGGTTACAGATAGAGCTGGGGGTCCTAGGTGTTGGTAAGCTTCCAGTGATGCAGGCAGAATTGGTAGTCCATGATGGCTTCAGGCCTCTGGTTGCCCTGGGTAGCCACATCACCTCCAGGGATGCAGGCAGAGATGGTGGTGATCCCCAATAGCTGCAGACCTCCAGGATTGTAGGTAGAGAGGTGAAGAAGAAGTTGAAGAACATAGGGGATAGAGCAGACCTAAAACAGGGGACCAGCAAGGAGGTGATTGGATCATGGGGGTTTCACTTAGTTTTCCCAGATGACAGCAGGCCTCCAGGGATGCAGTCAGAGCTGTGACCCAGGGAATGAAATACAGAAAGGAGAAGACAGAACGTGCTCTTTCTACTGCTGGGTTTGCTGGGAGGAACTGCAGCCAGGCAGGGAATTAGGATAGGAAGTCACCTCCTAGTCCAAAATGGCTCATATGTGTGTATCTTCTGCTTTTTCTTTCTTTTAATTTTTTTATGTGACTGATTGTCTTCTAAAGATATATAGAGAACGTAGGTATAATATTTGTTGTTTGGGGAGGTGGAGAATACGGAAGGAATTGGGGGAGTTCAAACCATGATCAGAATATAATGTATACTTTTTTCGATTAAACTGAAAAATATTTCAGCCATACCAATATGTGTACTATGCATTATCAGAATAATAAAATAGTACCCCTATAAGTCAAACACGTGTGAGACTCCCAATTCCCATTGCTTATGGAGGACAAAGAGAATAAGCAGAATTGCTCCCCTTTACATTCTGAACTCTAGCTCAGACCATGTGGAAGCCCAGTAAGTTTAGATGCAGGCTGCAGGTGCCGGGGGATCACTGTGCCCTCACTGCACAGAGGTAAACTGCCGAGTCACTGGGCTGCGAGTCTGTGATGTGCAAGGAAACATGCAGGCTGGCTCTGTTGAGGTGAGCTGTGAATCTGCCTTCTTTCTTGTTGCCATTGGAGAATACGGATATCAGCATTTTGGGGCCTTTCCCGGGATGTTGTTGGTACCACCAGAAGGACTGAGAAGCACTGTTGCTGAAAGCGCAGTTGAGAGAGGCTATGGCTCCCTCTGAGACACTGAGTGATTCTGGGCTCTGCTGCACCTTCTGCTGGCTGCTCACCCCTGTGTGGAAAAACAAAGGTCAGACAAACTGAACTAGATGCATACGGCATTAATACTCTAGAATAATTTTTTCCATAGGCCTCCCACCTGCTTTAGTTGCAGCATGAGAACAATAGTATTTTTACCCTCCAGCCTAAAATAGGCAATATGATAAGTGGTATTTTTATCTTCCCATAGAAACGGCCAAACTCACCACTCAGTTGAAGCCAGAGGACCACTAGTGAAACACATAAGGGAGGCATTACTGTTTCCACTGAAGATTCGCACTTCAAGCACAGCAAACAGGGTGGCATTTGGGCAGTTCAAGTTCTTCTGTATGGAGATGCATAAAAAGGAAAACCCCAAAGTGTTCATCCAATTAGAAAGTAGATTCTAGTTTTCACTGCTACATCAAAAGCCTTCCTCCTCCCTCCAAGTCATCCTCTAACACACACACACACACACACACACACACACACACACACACACACACACACCACAGAGGACCATATGAGACAGTTCCTCTGGGACACACAGAGAGACAGAGAGACAGAGACACAGACACAGAGACAGAGAGAGACACACACAGAGATGGGGAGAGAGAGACACAGAGAGAGGGACAGAGACAGAGACACACAGAGAGAGACAGAGAGAGACAGAAAGACAGAGAGAGAGACAGAGAGAGAGGAGTTGGGCAGGTTGGGAAGTGAAGTGGATTTGGGAGGAGTTGGGGAAGGATGAATATGATTAAGCTATGAATAAAGTTGTATGAAACTCTCAAAGAATTAATTTACCATTTTATTTAAATTAGTTTTAGTATAAACTCAAAAATCAATGAAAAATATCAGATGTCCCTTTCTTCGGGTCCATGGATCCTTTGGGAAGCTTCTACAGTGGTAGGTTTCCATGGAACTTTTTTAGTCTTTGGTGGTAATTTCCCTCCCAGCAACCACTTCTCTATCCAATCTCCCTCTTTCTCCATTTAATCATTAATCCATTCTGTTTTATAGTTCCCTTTTAAACATCTTATATTGATGCTTCTCTCAACCTTTCCTTGAAACCACTCCTCCCCCCCTGCCAGCCCACCACGGCCCCTTTGTAATTTTAGGTCCTTTGTGGATATTCCAAATGGAACACACATATCTAAATTCAAAGCTAACATGTACAGATAAGAGAAAACATTTCGTACTATAACTTTCTCCCTCAGGACTCTTTCGATGTATCCCAGAGAGTATGGGCTGTCATTCATCACCTTTTAGGACGTGATTCATTGCTTTAATCTCTTCTGTCTTTTAACTTTTCCCCAGGAGTCAGCTGCTATTATCATGTCTTTCCTTTTGTTTGTGATTTGTGGCTTCTCTCTTGCAGATTTCAAGAACCACTTTTGTTTTCTATATTTGGTTTTGTTCCCTGTAATACGTGGGAAGGTTTGTTTCCAGTGCTATCCATTTGGTGTTCTTTGTACCTCTTAGACCCAGATGGGCATTTCTTTCCTTGGCTTTGTAACACTTTCCTCTGTGATTCCCTTAAGTTAGGTTCTAGACCCTTGAACTTGAGTTCTTTTACTTCTGTGCTCATAATTCACAGATTTGATCATTTCAGTGTCCCAATGTTGGTGAATAGTCTGTTCAAAGGATTTTATATTTATCGTTTTCCTTGATTGAATGACGTCTCCTTTGTCTTTCAGCCTTGATATTCTCTCTTCTGTGTGATCCACTATGCTGGTGGGCCTTTCCACTAATTTTTTTTCTTGGAAGAAAAAAAAAGTGTCTCCATTTTCTTTAATGGCTTGATAAGATTTTGAGCTTTTGATGATAATTGACTTTTGTATTAAAATATTAAAATAACTAAACATTTTAAATCTTACCTATGAATAAATCCTCTGAATTTTTATTCAGTTTATTGAGTTTTTCACCTCTAGCTTCAGTTCAGCTTTTTAAAAAATATGTTCGTAATCGAAATAAAATTACCCACTTCACCCTCCTTCGCATCTTTTAAGCTTCTCAGAGTTACCATCTCTCAAACCCTCCTGTCCTCAACTCTCAAATTGATAGCACTTTCTTTTATTATTATTGTTACAAACATGTACTGTGTGTGTGAGAGTGTGTGTGTGTATGTGTGTGTGTGAGTGTGTGTGTGTATGCACACAAATACACACAAATAAAACCTACCGAGTCCATTTTGCTTTCTGTATGGCTTGAGGAATGACTGCTCAGTCAGTTAATCAATAAGAGTCTCATCCCTGGGAGAGACTAATTCTCCTCTTCTAGTTTTTGTATATTAAAGCAGGTGTGTGTGCGTGTGTGTGTGTGTGTGTGTGTGTGTGTGTGTGTGTGTGTGTGCAATGATAACATATAAAAAGAGACCACAGTTTTGAGGGAGCAAGGGTACGCTCATGGGAGGGGTTGGGGGACCGAAAGGAAGCAGGAGTGCTGTGATTATATTTACTTTAAAAATAGAAAATGAATGACTTGGCTCAGCTGCCCCTGAGGCGCTCAGTCCTTCAGAAGAATCTAAGGCCTTGTGGAGGTGAAGCCTTCACTTCATCCCGTGACTTCTGCCGCCATACTTTCCGAAGACGATGCGCAGAAGCCCCCTTTCCTGGCACACCCTGTTCCCTGCAAATACAAAATACAGCTAGTTCTACCAGAGCTGTGGAAGAAAATGTGGAGGACAGACTTCATCTACTATGAAGAGCAGGCAGACCACTTCCTTATTCACAGAGCTTTACTGTGAGGCTCCTTTCCCTCTGCACGAGGTATTTTTGCATCGGATTTCGGTGTAGTCCCAGTCAAGACGAGGATGAAAGAATCTACTTCTTGTTCTTTCTCTTGAGGCTATTCGTGTTATTTTTGTGCCAACCAGAGAAACCGAGAGGCACACAGCACAAAGAGGAACCAAATCAATCCCAGAGGCTCAGCGGTTAGGCCTCTGCTTCTCAGAGTTTGTGCTCAGCTCCCTCTGTGGTTTCTGCCACTGTGTCATTCAGAGCACAGTAGTACACGGCCGAGTCCGACGCTTGCACTGAGGCTTTCTGCAAGTGGAAGGACGTGGTTTCTTTATCATACGTAGCTTCAAAACCTCTGCTGCTTCCCTTCTCGTTGGCCTTTGAGGCTCTAAAGAGGAGCTGTAGACCTTCTCCGGGATACTGCACATACCAGAACAGAGCCGGGTACCCTGCGGCTGAATAGTTGCAGTATATAGTAAGAATGTCCTTTTCTGAGAGGACCACTTGACCTTGCGTCTGAGTTACTGAGTCTCCATGGGCCCTTGCTGGGGAAGGAAATGGAAACCAGCTATGAATGTCATTAAAGACAAAGCTCTGGGATGAAGTTAGGGCTCGAGATTTTTCTGATATAAAAAGGTGACGGTTTCAAGTCACGTTACTTACTGAGGATGAGGAGCATCACAGCCAGGAGGCCCTGAGAAGAGTCCATCTTTAGAGCTACCTCGACAATGTTCATGATCCTTAGATGTTGAAAACACAGAGAGAAGCGATTAATCTAAACTTAAATTCATACAGGAAATGCTGTAGTGTTGGGATGCTCCGCCCTCTGGTGGCCAGAGAGTAAACCAGGTTAAATGGAGCAATATTTGCTAAAAGACACAAAGAACTCTTTTTTTTTTTCTTTTTTTTTTTTTTTTATTAACTTGAGTATTTCTTATATACATTTCGAGTGTTATTCCCTTTCCCGGTTTCCGGGCAAACATCCCCCTCCCCCCAAAGAACTCTTTGAGAGTTGAGAGATCTCCTGTACTTCAAAGGTCATGTTTTCTCTCTTCTAAGAGAATGGCAATTTTACGGAATTTTTAATTTAAGTTATCCAGGAGAGAAACCACACTCCATAAAAAATACTCAATATTTCTAAATTTCAGGAAAATGGAAGGAGCACAAGTTATTGAATTCCACGGAGTGGCCTGAATGTTTGGAAAAGGTTCCCCTCTCCCTTGAAACATTTCCTCCTAACATGAACAAGCTGGTTTACGTGAGCTATGTCTGCAGAACAGACTTGACTTTCTGCCTTCACCTGCACTGGGCTTCTCTCGGTGTTTACATTAAGTTCCTAATATATATTTAAAATATAAATCATTTCCTTGCTTCTACTAAGATAATTCTGAGATGAAATTTAATAACAATAGACATTCTTCTAGTTTCCTGTTACCGTGTTCATAACTATTTGCATAAAATTGTTTAGACGCCATGTGTGGTCATTGTTTTAATTCTTTTATGGGTCATTTTGTGTCCTAAAACAGAACCAAATAACAAAATCTACAGCCACTTTTTTATGCACCGTTTACATTTTTTCTTCTATAAGAAAAACCTACATCCTGAGATATGCCAGTAGCTTAAGATAATTACAACCTCTCTGTTTCAATAGAGAAAAACACTTGAGAAGCAAGCCATGCTTCTATCCCATGGCATTATCAGCTGTGGGAGAAACGGAGCATCTGTAATGGACTTTCCTCTCTAGGATAAGAGTACACAGCCATGTGGGGGAAAGGAAATAAAAGATGCAGTTTGAGGTACCATCCTGATCTTTCTAGTTCAGATTTTATTTTTTTGTTTTATTACTATTTTTGAGATTATTATTTAATCACAATATCTTCCCTTTCATTCTTCAAAACTCTCCCATGCACCCCTTCCAAACTATCCTTCAAATCCATGATCTCATTTTCTACTATTTGTTGCTGCATGCATATGAGGATATATACATACATACATACATACATACATACATACATATATAAACACACACGTACACACACAATATACATATACATATGTATGTATATATGTATATATGTATATATGTATATATGTATATATGTATATATGTATGTATGTATATATATATGGAACACACATTCCTAAATGTGTATGAATGTTTTTAGGGTGGCTCTGGACAACCAAGTAGTGAGCTGCTCCCTGTGTAAAACCCAGCTCCTCTAATCCCCAGTTTTTCTCAGTTACCTATTGTAGACATCGTGTTTTTGGGCAATATATATATATATAATATATTATATATTCTGATATTAGAGGAGACATGATGCTTCAGCAAACTCCTCGTCCTCTGGATTTTACAATCATTCTGCCTCCTCTTCTGCAATGTTCCTGGGTATTCTGTAGATGTATCCACTGGAACTGGGCTCCACAGCTCTTCATTTTGATTGGCAGTGGTATTCTTCAGTGGTCTTTATTGCAAAAAGACGTTTCCTTGATAGGGGTTAAGGACTTAAGGAAATTTCAACATCCGTAGTCATCAGGGAAATGCAAATCAAAATGACTCTGAGAATCTGTCTTACACCTGTCAGAATGGCTAAGATCAAAACCTCAAGTGATAGCACACGCTGGCCTGCTGGGAGAGTCCTGAGAAAGAGGAAACTCCTCCATTGCTGGTGGGAGTGCAAACTAGTAAACCACTTCAGAAATAAATTTGATAGTTTCTCAGAAAATTGAGGATAGCTTTACCTCAAGACCCTGCTACACCATCCCTGGTCATCTACCCAGAAGATGCTCCACCATAGCATAGTTTATAATTATAAACCTTTCATTAGAATATCAGAGAAGCCCTCTTCTGGTGAGACCCACTTGTACCACCTGGGAACTAAACCTGCCACTACCTCCTGGGTGCTGGGGTTGAAGGCATGTTTACCACACCCAGCAAAGGAGATGGACCTACATCAAAACAAATTGAGAAATATCCAGTTTGTAGCTAAATAGATATTGAAAAGCGTTAGAAAGTTCTTAGAAATGACACCGATAAAATAATAAATTGGAAGAGATAATCAAATCAGGGATGAATTTAATTAAAAGCAAGAAATGCAATTTATTTATTAAACCCAGACTTGGTCTTTAAAAAGACTATTATGCTTTTACCCAAATTAACCAAAAGAAAGTGATAAAGTCAAAATTAATAAAGTTATAGATGAAAAGGAGATATTATAACAGACACAAAAGAAATTCATAAAATCAGAAGAATGTACTACAAACATTTATGTTTAAGTCTTTTTAGAAAATCTAAAGAGAACAAATCAATTTCCTAAGACTTACCAAAGTTAAATCAAGATGAACTTAAAACATTGAACAAGACATTTTACAATCTACAAGATGAAAGCTGTAATTAAAATCCCCTGTCCAGGAAGGGAAAAGACACATGCTGTTAATCCTAGCAGTAGGAAGGCAGAGACAGTTGAATAACTCTGAGTTACAAGCCAGCCTTGTCTACATAGCATGCTCTTTCTTTCCAGCTTCTTTCCAGCTTCTGGCTATTATAAATAAGGCTGCTATGGCCTTATATCCAAAATATACAAAGAATTCAAGAAGTTAGACCACAGGGAGACAAATAACCCTATTAAAAAATGGGGTTCAGAGCTAAACAAACAATTCACAGCTGAGGAATGCCGAATGGCTGAGAAACACCTAAAGAAATGTTCAACATCTTTAGTCATAAGGGAAATGCAAATCAAAACAACCCTGAGATTTCACCTCACACCAGTGAGAATGGCTAAGATCAAAAACTCAGGTGACAGCAGATGCTGGCGAGGATGCGGAGAAAGAGGAACACTCCTCCATTGTTGGTGGGATTGCAGACTGGTACAACCATTCTGGAAATCAGTCTGGAGGTTCCTCAGAAAATTGGACATTGAACAGCCTGAGGATCCAGCTATACCTTTCTTGGGCATATACCCAAAAGATGCCTCAACATATAAAAAAGACACGTGCTCCACTATGTTCATCGCAGCCTTATTTATAATAGCCAGAAGCTGGAAAGAACCCAGATGCCCTTCAACAGAGGAATGGATACAGAAAATGTGGTACATCTACACAATGGAATATTACTCAGCTATCAAAAACAATGACTTTATGAAATTCGTAGGCAAATGGTTGGATCTGGAAAATATCATCCTGAGTGAGCTAACCCAATCACAGAAAGACATACATGGTATGCACTCATTGATAAGTGGCTATTAGCCAAAATGCTGGAATTACCCTAGATGCCTAGAACAAATGAAACTCAAGACGGATGATCAAAATGTGAATGCTTCACTCCTTCTTTAAAAGGGGAACAAGAATAACCCTGGCAGGGAATAGAGAGGCAAAGATTAAAACAGAGATAGAAGGAACACCCATTCAGAGCCTGCCCCACATGTGGCCCATACATATACAGCCACCCAATTAGACAAGGTGGATGAAGCAAAGAAGTGCAGGCAGACAGGAGCCGGATGTAGATCTCTCCTGAGAGACACAGCCAGAATACAGCAAATACAGAGGCGAATGCCAGCAGCAAACCACTGAACTAAGAACAGGACCCCAGTTGAAGGAATCAGAGAAAGAACTGGAAGAGCTTGAAGGGGCTCGAGACCCCATATGTACAACAATGCCAAGCAACCAGAGCTTCCAGGGACCAAGCCACTACCTAAAGACTATACATGGACTGACCCTGGACTCTGACCTCATAGGTAGCAATGAATATCCTAGTAAGAGCACCAGTGGAAGGCGAAGCCCTGGGTCCTGCTAAGACTGAACCCCCAGTGAACTAGACTGTTGGGGGGAGGGAGGTAATGGGGGGAGGGTTGGGAGGGGAACAGTCCTAAGGAAGGGGAGGGGGGAGGGGGATGTTTGCCCGGAAACCGGGAAAGGGAATAACACTCGAAATGTATATAAGAAATACTCAAGTCAATAAAAAAAAAAAAACTAGTCACTTTACTACTTTTGAAATAAAGTTTTCTTAAGCTAAAAAAAAAAAATAAGGCTGCTATGAACATAGTGGAGCACGTGTCTTTTTATATGTTGGGGCACCTTGTGGGTATATGCCCAAGAGAGGTATAGCTAGGTCCTCAGGTAATTCAATGTCCAATTTTCTGAGGAACCTCCAGACTGATTTCCAGAATGGTTGTACCAGTCTGCAATCCCACCAACAATGGAGGAGTGTTCCTCTTTCTCCACATCCTTGCCAGCATTTGCTGTCACCTGAGTTTTTGATCTTAGCCATTCTCAGTGGTGTGAGGTGAAATCTCAGGGTTGTTTTGATTTGCATTTCCCTTATGACTAAAGATGTTGAACATTTCTCTAGGAGTTTCTCAGCCATTCAGCATTCCTGAGCTGTGAGTTCTTTGTTTAGTTCTGAACCCCATTTTTTAATAGGGTTATTTGTCTCCCTGCGGTCTAACTTCTTGAATTCTTTGTATATTTTGGATATAAGCCCTCTATCTGTTGTAGGATTGGTAAAGATCTTTTCCCAATCTGTTGGTTGCCATTTTATCCTAACCACAGTGTCCTTTGCCTTTCAGAATGTTGCAGTTTTATGAGATCCCATTTGTCTATTCTTGATCTTAGAGCATAAGCCATTGGTGTTTTGTTCAGGAAATTTTTTCCAGTGCCCATGTGTTCCAGATGCTGCCCTAGTTTTTTCTTCTATTAGTTTGAGTGTATCTGGTTTGATGTGGAGGTCCTTGATCCACTTGGACTTAAGCTTTGTACAGGGTGATAAGCATGGATCGATCTGCATTCTTCTCCTTGCTCACCTCCAGCTGAGCCAGCACCATTTGTTGAAAATGCTATCTTTTTTCCATTGAATGGTTTTGGCTCCTTTGTCAAAAATCAAGTGCCCATAGGTGTGTGGGTTCATTTCTGGGTCTTCAATTCTGTTCCATTGGTCTATCTGTCTGTCTCTGTACCAATACCATGCAGTTTTTATCACTATTGCTCTGTAATACTGCTTGAGTTCAGGGATAGTGATTCCCCCTGAAGTCCTTTTATTGTTGAGGATAGTTTTAGCTATCCTGGGGTTTTTGTTATTCCAGATGAATTTGCAAATTGTTCTGTCTAACTCTTTGAAGAATTGGATTGGTATTTTGATGGGGATTGCATTGAATCTGTAGATCGCTCTTGGTAAAATGGCCATTTTTCCTATATTAATCCTGCCAATCCGTGAGCATGGGAGATATTTCCATCTTCTGAAATCTTCTTCAATTTCTTTCTTCAGAGTCTTGAAGTTCTTATTGTACAGATCTTTTACTTGCTTGGTTAAAGTCACACCGAGGTACTTTATATTGTTTGGGTCTATTATGAAGGGTGTCGGTTCCCTAATTTCTTTCTCGACTTGTTTCTCTTTTGTGTAGAGGTAGGCTACTGATTTATTTGAGTTTATTTTATACCCATCCACTTTGCTGAAGTTGTTTATCAGCTTTAGTAGTTCTCTCGTGGAACTTTTGGGATCACTTAAATATACTACCATATCATCTGCAAATAGTGATATTTTGACTTCTTCTTTACCAATCTCTATCCCCTTGATTTCCTTTTGTTGTCTGATTGCTCTGGCTAGAACTTCAAGAACTATATTGAGTAAGTAGGGAGAGAGTGGGCAGCCTTGTTTAGTCCCTGAGATAAGTGGGATTGCTTCAAGTTTCTCTCCGTTTAGTCTAATGTTAGCAACTGGTTTGCTGTATATGGCTTTTACTATGTTTAGGTATGGGCCTTGAATTCCTATTCTTTCCAGGACTTTTATCATGAAGGGGTGTTGAATTTTGTCAAATGCTTTCTCAGCATCTAATGAAATGATCATGTGGTTCTGTTCTTTCAGTTTGTTTATATAATGGATCACGTTGATGGTTTTCCATATATTAAACCATCCCTGCATGCCTGGGATGAAGCCTACTTGATCATGGTGGATGATTGTTTTGATGTGCTCTTAGATTCGGTTTGCCAGAATTTTATTGAGCATTTTTGCGTCGATATTCATAAGGGAAATTGGTCTGAAGTTCTCTTTCTTTGTTGGGTCTTTGTGTGGTTTAGGTATAAGAGTAATTGTGGCTTCATAGAAGGAATTCGGTAGTGCTCCATCTGTTTCAATTTTGTGGAATAGTTTGGATAATATTGGTATGAAGTCTTCTATGAAGGTCTGATAGAATTCTGCACTAAACCTGTCTGGACCTGGGCTCTTTTTGGTTGGAAGACCTTTAATGACTGCTTCTATTTCCTTAGGAGTTATGGGGTTGTTTAACTGGTTTATCTGTTCCTGATTTAACTTCGATACCTGGTATCTGTCTAGGAAATTGTCCATTTCCTGAAGATTTTCAAGTTTTGTCGAACATAGGCTTTTATAGTAAGATCTGATGATTTTTTGAATTTCCTCTGAATCTGTAGTTATGTCTCCCTTTTCATTTCTGATTGTGTTAATTTGAACACACTCTCTGTGTCCTCTCGTTAGTCTGGCTAAGGGTTTATCTATCTTGTTGATTTTCTCAAAGAACCAACTTTTGGTTCTGTTGATTCTTTCTATGATCCTTTTTGTTTCTGCTTGGTTGATTTCAGCTCTGAATTTGATTATTTCCTGCCTTCTACTCCTCCTGGGTGTATTTTCTTCTTTTTGTTCTAGAGCTTTTAGGTGTGCTGTCAAGCTGCTGACATATGCTCTTTCCTGTTTCTTTCTGCAGGCACTCAGAGCTATGAGTTTTCCTCTTAGCACAGCTTTCATTGTGTCCCATAAGTTTGTGTATGTTGTACTTTCATTTTCATTAAATTCTAAAAAGTCTTTAATTTCTTTCTTTATTTCTTCCTTGATCAGGTTATCATTGAGTAGTATCGTTCAACTTCCACGTATATGTGGGCGTTCTTCGCTTATTGTTATTGAAGACCAGCTTTAGGCCATGGTGGTTTGATAGCACTCATGGGATTATTTCTATCTTTCTGTACGTGTTGATGCCCGTTTTTTGACCAATTATATGGTCAATTTTGGAGAAAGTACCATGAGGAGCTGAGAAGAAGGTATATCCTTTTGCTTTAGGATAGAATGTTCTATAAATATCTGTTAAGTCCATTTGGCTCATGACTTCTCTTAGTCTGTCTACGTCTCTGTTTAATTTCTGTTTCCATGATCTGTCCATTGATGAGAGTGGGGTGTTGAAATCTCCTACTATTATTATGTGAGGTGCAATGTGTGTTTGAGCTTTAGTAAGGTTTCTTTTAAGTATGTAGGTGCCCTTGTATTTGGGGCATAGATATTTAGGATTGAGAGTTCATCTTGGTGGATTTTTCCTTTGATGAATATGAAGTGTCCTTCCTTATCTTTTTTGATGACTTTTAGTTGAAAATTGATTTTATTTGATATTAGAATGGCTACTGCTGCTTGCCTCTTCTGACCATTTGCTTGGAAATTTGATTTCCAGCCTTTCACTCTGAGGTAGTGTCTGTCTTTGTTTCTGAGGTGTGTTTCCTGTAGGCAGCAGAATGCAGGGTCCTCGTTGCGTATCCAGTTTGTTAATCTATGCCTTTATATTGGGGAGTTGAGACCATTGATGTTGAGAGATATTAAGGAATAGTGATTATTGCTTCCTATTATATTCATATTTGGATGTGAGGTTATGTTTGTGTGCTTTCATTCTCTTTGTTTTGTTGTCAAGACGATTAGTTTCTTGCTTTTTCTAGGGTGTAGCTTGCCTCCTTATGTTGGGCTTTTCCATTTATTATCCTTTGTAGTGCTGGATTTGTAGAAAGATATTGTGTAAATTTGGTTTTGTCTTGGAATATCTTGGTTTCTCCATCTATGTTAATTGAGAGTTTTGCAGGATACAGTAACCTGGGCTGGCATTTGTGTTCTCTTAGGGTCTGTATGACATCTGTCCAGGATCTTCTGGCTTTCATAGTGTCTGGTGAAAAGTCTGGTGTGATTCTGATAGGTCTCCCTTTATATGTTACTTGACCTTTTTCCCTTACTGCTTTTAATATTCTTTCTTTATTTTGTGTATTTGGTGTTTTGACTATTACGTGTCGGGAGGTGTTTCTTTTCTGGTCCAATCTATTTGGAGTTCTGTAGGCTTCTTGTATGCCTATGGGTATTTCTTTTTTTAGGTTAGGGAAGTTTTCTTCTATGATTTTGTTGAAGATATTTACTGGTCCTTTGAGCTGGGAGTCTTCACTCTCTTCTATACCTATTATTCTTAGGTTTGATCTTCTCATTGAGTCCTGGATTTCCTGTATATTTTGGACCAGTAGCTTTTTCTGCATTACATTATCTTTGTCAGTTGAGTCAATGATTTCTATGGAATCTTCTGCTGCTGAGATTCTCTCTTCTATCTCTTGTATTCTGTTGGTGATGCTTGTATCTACGGCTCCTTGTCTCTTCCTTTGGTTTTCTATATCCAGGGTTGTTTCCATGTGTTCTTTCTTGATTGCTTCTATTTCCATTTTTAATTCCTTCAACTGTTTGATTGTGTTTTCCTGGAATTCTTTCAGGGATTTTTGTGATTCCTCTTTATAGGCTTCTACCTGTTTATTTATGTTTTCCTGGAATTCTTTCAGGGATTTTTGTGATTCCTCTCTGTAGGCTTCTACTTGTTTATTTATGTTTTCCTGTGTTTCTCTAAGGGAGTTCTTCATGTCTTTCTTGAAGTCCTCCAGCATCATGATCAGATATGATTTTGAAACTATATCTTGCTTTTCTGGTGTGTTTGGATATTTTGTGTTTTCTTTGGTGGGAGAATTGGGCTCCGATGATGCCATGTAGTCTTGGTCTCTGTTGCTTGAGTTCCTGTGCTTGCCTCTTGCCATCAGATTATCTCTAGTGTTACTTTGTTTTGCTATTTCTGACACTGGCTAGACTGTCCTATAAGCCTGTGTGTCAGGAGTGCTGTAGATCTGTTTTCCTGTTTTCTTTCAGCCAGTTATGGGGACAGAGTGTTCTGCTTTCAGGCGTGTAGTTTTTCCTATCTACAGGTCTTAAGCTGTTCCTGTGGGCCTGTGTCTTGTGTTCATCAGGCAGATCACTTGGAGCCGGAAGGTTTGTCTTACCTGTGGTCCCGAGGCTCAGGTTTGCTCGTGGGGTTTTGCTTATGAGCTCTCTCTCCGTGGCGGCAGCAACCAGGAAGACCTGCCCTGCCCCTTCCGGGAGCTTCTGTGCACCAGGGTTCCAGATGGCGTTTGGTGTTTTCCTCTGGCGTCAGAGATGTGGGCAGAGTGTAGTCTCTTCTGGTTTCCCAGGCATGTCTGCCTCTCTGAAGGCCCAGCTCTCCCTCCCACAGGATTTGGGTGCAGAGAACTGTTTGTTCGGTCGGTCCCTTCAGGTTCCGGTGGTGTCTCAGACGCAACGGATTTCTTGCTCCTGTGCCCTCATCCAAGGGAACCCAAAGGCCATATACAGTTTCCTCTTGGGCCAGGGATGTGGGCAGGGGTGAGCAGTGTTGGTGGTCTCTTCTGCTCTGCAGTCTAAGGAGTGCCCACCTGTCTGGGCGGTGAGCTCTCTCTCCCATGGGGTCTGGGAGCAATGAGCTGGAGGCAGGGAGCGGGAGATTGGGACTCCTGCTAAAAACAGGAAGTGTCCGGTCCCAGAGGAACCTTGCCTCTGTGTGTCTGGAGGCCACCAGTCAGGTCGCCTGCAGCAGAAAAGTTGGTCCTAACTGTGTTCCCGTGGCTCAAGTCTCCTCGTGGGGTGTTGTCTATGAGCTCTCCGCAGCGGCAGCAACCAGGAAGATCTGCGCCACCCCTTCTGAGTCTCAATTTTCTTGGCGACACTTTCTTACATTTTTGTTTGTTTTATTTTGCTTTGTTTTTTATTTTGCTAAGTTACTGACTATTTTGTTCACTTTTATAACTTTCTTATCCAGATCCTGAGTTGACTTTTCTAAATTGTTCTTATGTGTACTTGACTCTCCCATATATGATCATTTATATTATTTCAAAGGAGATCACTGTGTCTTTACCTGATATGCTGGCTGTCTCCTTCCATGTCTATTACTGGGGAGCTATAACTTTGGGTGGATATCACAGTGGGCAGCTGTCTCATGTATTTTGTTTATTCATTAAGCATTGTGCAATTGATGGATGTGTCTTCTAAATTTTTTCTTCGCCTGTTTTTTTTTTTTATTTCAGTTTGTCATATATGATTTCTCCTGGTGATTTGTGTTACCTATGGCTGTTCAGCAGAGAATATGTCTGTACTACCAGACATAATGACTTAGCCAAATTTCCAGTGATGACTTGCAGTAGAAAACACAACAACATTTTTCCAAATCCCCAATAGAGTTTAATGACATTTGGATGAAAATGTTCAGATTTTGAACTAATATTTAACTAGTGAAATGATTAAGGAGATGCAAAAGAGAAGGACTTAAATGAGAAAGGAAGCATGAAAGTCATAGTTTTGGGCAATAGAGCTGTTGTAAGACTAGAGTCATAAAAGATTTGACAACAATATTAAATTACAAGATAACAAGGTAACAAAATATAAAACTACACATACTAATAACAAATATGCAGGCTTCTAGGAAGGATGTTGAGGATGAAATCATGAATTTACAAAAGCCATGGATACATACACAATATTGGACCTCTTAGTATTCTTGATTGCCATGAGGCTCCAACACTATAAGAGGAGCAACATTCTGTTGGTGCTTGCTGGAGGAGGGAAAGCCATATCCTCAGTGATATAGGTACTGCAAGGAATTTATCTGTGCTCCAATGACTCCCTCACTCACATCCACCCTAGTGGAAGAAACCCTAATTAAGTGCAGTGGGCCACTTAATGTGAAGGACATAAATATAAGACATGAATGAAAACTGTTGAAAGAAGATGGAGTTTGTGGAGATAGAAAGAATAGTCAGGATAATGGAGGGAATGCAATCAAAGTACATATATAAATTAACACACACAGATACACACACACACACACACACACACACACACACACACACACACACACATATATATATATATATATATATATATATATATATATACACACACACATAGTAAGGATAAGTTTAAATTTTAAAATACCCAATAGCTTGACGTAGAAGATATCATTCATAGAGTCATTATTTCTTCCTCTTCAGGATGATGTGATCTCTCTGATTGGGTGGATTATATATCAGTTTCCACAGTTAGAAAGATCTGGTAGTCTCCTGAATTAAACCAAGTCCTAAGTGGGTCCTTCCAGGTGAAAGACCACTTTTCTGTCAGAAGTGTTGTTGTTGCTGCTGTTGGTGCTGCTGTGAGACCCCTGTTTGGATTGTTTTGGTTGCTGGAATGAAACACTGACAAAAAACGATTTGGTTAAGAAAGATTATTTCAGATGCTACTTCGACCTCACAGTCCACCATAGAGGAATGAAGTCAGGACTTAGAACAGGAACCTGGAGGCAGGACCTGAAGCAGAGATGAGGAAAGAATTCATTAGCACAGCTGAATTCTCAGTCTGTGAGTATCACAAAGCCCATACAGATGGACACCTCACTGCTGACCACAGCAGGTACTGTCAGGCATCAACAGGCTCTCTTGCTTGGCTGGTTCTACATGGAGAAAGGACAGCCCCCTTTTGTTTGCTTTAGTTCTTTCTCTTCAATGACACATGGCGCTTTCACCTTAGCTGATTTTCATGTTATCCCAGAAACCCAAGTGCTGTCTGACAGTTCACCCAGATGTGCTCTGGGAGCTCTGTAGTCTCCACATGAATTACCTGGAAATGGGGGGTGGAGGTTTGGCTAAAAGAACTTGCAGTTCTTTTAGATGATTTAGATTCCGTGCCTAGCACCCATCTGTTAACACATACCTTTCAATAACTCCATGTTAAAGGAATCTAATTTCTTATTCTGGCATCCATGAGCACTGAAGCACACTATTCACACACATACATGCAGGCAAAACATTTATATAAATGATATTTTAAAAACAAATCTTTAAAAACATAACTGAAAACTCATTACCCAGGATTTAATTTCCCTGTTACTCAGGTTAGATAATGGACATAAAAAAGGCAAATGTAGAAGACTTGAAAAGAAGGTTTGATGTTTTGTTTGCTCTGAAAATTCAGGCCCAAGGTACATATGATATCAATTAGTCCCTGATGGCTTTATTATTGACTCCTGAACCCTTACTTCCAATAGCATGCTTTTGACTTGATTTAAATATATGTGTAGCAGCATGTTGGCAAGTGACACAGTTTTTTTTTTTTTTTATTAACTTGAGTATTTCTTATATACATTTCGAGTGTTATTCCCTTTCCCGGTTTCCGGGCAAACATCCCCCTCCCCCCTCCCCTTCCTTATGGGTGTTCCCCTCCCAACCCTCCCCCCATTGCCGCCCTCCACTCAACAGGCTAGTTCACTGGGGGTTCAGTCTTAGCAGGACCCAGGGCTTCGCCTTCCACTGGTGCTCTTACTAGGATATTCATTGCTACCTATGGGGTCAGAGTCCAGGGTCAGTCCATGTATAGTCTTTAGGTAGTGGCTTAGTCCCTGGAAGCTCTGGTTGCTTGACATTGTTGTACTTTTGGGGTCTCGAGCGCCTTCAAGCTCTTCCAGTTCTTTCTCTGATTCCTTCAATAGAGGACCTATTCTCAGTTCAGTGGTTTGCTGCTGGCATTCGCCTCTGTATTTGCTGTATTCTGGCTGTGTCTCTCAGGAGAGATCTATATCCGGCTCCTGTCGGTCTGCACTTCTTTGCTTCATCCATCTTGTCTAATTGGGTGGCTGTATATGTATGGGCCACATGTGGGGCAGGCTCTGAATGGGTGTTCCTTCAGTCTCTGTTTTAATCTTTGCCTCTCCCTTCCCTGCCAAGGGTATTCTTTTTCCTCATTTAAAGAAGGAGTGAAGCATTCACATTTTGATCATCCGTCTTGAGTTTCGTTTGTTCTAGGGATCTAGGGTAATTCAAGCATTTGGGCTAATAGCCACTTATCAATGAGTGCATACCATGTATGTCTTTCTGTGATTGGGTTAGCTCACTCAGGA
The DNA here is from genome assembly GCF_036323735.1 of Rattus norvegicus. NCBI lineage: Eukaryota > Metazoa > Chordata > Mammalia > Rodentia > Muridae > Rattus > Rattus norvegicus. The sequence goes on along the minus strand of NC_086033.1, from coordinate 28,931,190 downwards.
TGATATTTTCCAGTTCCAACCATTTGCCTACGAATTTCATAAACTCGTTGTTTTTGATAGCTGAGTAATATTCCATTGTGTAGATGTACCACATTTTCTGTATCCATTCCTCTGTTGAAGGGCATCTGGGCTCTTTCCATTTTCTGGCTATTATAAATAAGGCTGCAATGAACATAGTGGAGCACGTGTCTCTTTTATATGTTGAGGCATCTTTGGGTATATGCCCAAGAGAGGTATAGCTGGATCCTCAGGCAGTTCAATGTCCAATTTTCTGAGGAACCTCCAGACTGATTTCCAGAATGGTTTTACCAGTCTGCAATCCCACCAACAATGGAGGAGTGTTCCTCTTTCTCCACATCCTCGCCAGCATCTGCTGTCACCTGAGTTTTTGATCTTAGCCATTCTCACTGGTGTGAGGTGAAATCTCAGGGTTGTTTTGATTTGCATTTCCCTTATGACTAAAGATGTTGAACATTTCTTTAGGTGTTTCTCAGCCATTCGGCATTCCTCAGCTGTGAATTCTTTGTTTAGCTCTGAACCCCATTTTTTAATAGGGTTATTTGTTTCCCTGCGGTCTAACTTCTTGAGTTCTTTGTATATTTTGGATATAAGGCCTCTATCTGTTGTAGGATTGGTAAAGATCTTTTCCCAATCTGTTGGTTGCCGTTTTGTCCTAACCACAGTGTCCTTTGCCTTACAGAAGCTTTGCAGTTTTATGAGATCCCATTTGTCGATTCTAGATCTTAGAGCATAAGCCATTGGTGTTTTGTTCAGGAAATTTTTTCCAGTGCCCATGTGTTCCAGATGCTTCCCTAGTTTTTCTTCTATTAGTTTGAGCGTGTCTGGTTTGATGTGGAGGTCCTTGATCAACTTGGACTTAAGCTATGTACAGGGTGATAAGCATGGATCGATCTGCATTCTTCTACATGTTGCCCTCCAGTTGAACCAGCACCATTTGCTGAAAATGCTATCTTTTTTCCATTGGATGGTTTTGGCTCCTTTGTCAAAAATCAAGTGACCATAGGTGTGTGGGTTCATTTCTGGGTCTTCAATTCTATTCCATTGGTCTATCTGTCTGTCTCTGTACCAATACCATGCAGTTTTTATCACTATTGCTCTGTAATACTGCTTGAGTTCAGGGATAGTGATTCCCCCTGAAGTCCTTTTATTGTTGAGGATAGCTTTAGCTATCCTGGGTTTTTTGTTATTCCAGATGAATTTGCAAATTGTTCTGTCTAACTCTTTGAAGAATTGGATTGGTATTTTGATGGGGATTGCATTGAATCTGTAGATTGCTTTTGGTAAAATGGCCATTTTTACTATATTAATCCTGCCAATCCATGAGCATGGGAGATCTTTCCATCTTCTGAGGTCTTCTTCAATTTCTTTCCTCAGTGTCTTGAAGTTCTTATTGTACAGATCTTTTACTTGCTTGGTTAAAGTCACACCGAGGTACTTTATATTATTTGGGTCTATTATGAAGGGTGTCGTTTCCCTAATTTCTTTCTCGGCTTGTTTCTCTTTTGTATAGAGGAAGGCAACTGATTTATTTGAGTTAATTTTATACCCAGCCACTTTGCTGAAGTTGTTTATCAGCTTTAGTAGTTCTCTGGTGGAACCTTTGGGATCACTTAAATATACTATCATGTCATCTGCAAATAGTGATATTTTGACCTCTTCTTTTCCGATCTGTATCCCCTTGATCTCCTTTTGTTGTCTGATTGCTCTGGCTAGAACTTCAAGAACTATATTGAATAAGTAGGGAGAGAGTGGGCAGCCTTGTCTAGTCCCTGATTTTAGTGGGATTGCTTCAAGTTTCTCTCCATTTAGTTTAATGTTAGCAACTGGTTTGCTGTATATGGCTTTTACTATGTTTAGGTATGGGCCTTGAATTCCTATTCTTTCCAGGACTTTTATCATGAAGGGGTGTTGAATTTTGTCAAATGCTTTCTCAGCATCTAATGAAATGATCATGTGCTTCTGTTCTTTCAGTTTGTTTATATAATGGATCACGTTGATGGTTTTCCGTATATTAAACCATCCCTGCATGCCTGGAATGAAGCCTACTTGATCATGGTGGATGATTGTTTTGATGTGCTCTTGAATTCTGTTTGCCAGAATTTTATTGAGTATTTTTGCGTCGATATTCATAAGGGAAATTGGTCTGAAGTTCTCTTTCTTTGTTGTGTCTTTGTGTGGTTTAGGTATAAGAGTAATTGTGGCTTCGTAGAAGGAATTCGGTAGGGCTCCATCTGTTTCAATTTTGTGGAATAGTTTGGATAATATTGGTATGAGGTCTTCTATGAAGGTTTGATAGAATTCTGCACTAAACCCATCCGGACCTGGGCTCTTTTTGGTTGGGAGACCTTTAATGACTGCTTCTATTTCCTTAGGAGTTATGGGGTTGTTTAACTGGTTTATCTGTTCCTGATTTAACTTCGATACCTGGTATCTGTCTAGGAAATTGTCCATTTCCTGAAGATTTTCAAATTTTGTTGAATATAGGTTTTTATAGTAAGATCTGATGATTTTTTGAATTTCCTCAGAATCTGTAGTTATGTCTCCCTTTTCATTTCTGATTTTGTTAATTTGGACGCACTCTCTGTGTCCTCTCGTTAGTCTGGCTAAGGGTTTATCTATCTTGTTGATTTTCTCAAAGAACCAACTTTTGGTTCTGTTGATTCTTTCTATGGTCCTTTTTGTTTCTACTTGGTTGATTTCAGCTCTGAGTTTGATTATTTCCTGCCTTCTACTCCTCCTGGGTGTATTTGCTTCTTTTTGTTCTAGAGCTTTTAGGTGTGCTGTCAAGCTGCTGACATATGCTCTTTCCTGTTTCTTTCTGCAGGCACTCAGCGCTATGAGTTTTCCTCTTAGCACAGCTTTCATTGTGTCCCATAAGTTTGAGTATGTTGTACCTTCATTTTCATTAAATTCTAAAAAGTTTTTAATTTCTTTCTTTATTTCTTCCTTGACCAGGTTATCATTGAGTAGAGCATTGTTCAATTTCCACGTATATGTGGGCATTCTTCCCTTATTGTTATTGAAGACCAGTTTTAGGCCGTGGTGGTCCGATAGCACGCATGGGATTATTTCTATCTTTCTGTACCTGTTGATGCCCGTTTTTTGACCAATTATATGGTCAATTTTGGAGAAAGTACCATGAGGAGCTGAGAAGAAGGTATATCCTTTTGCTTTAGGATAGAATGTTCTATAAATATCCGTTAAGTCCATTTGGCTCATGACTTCTCTTAGTCTGTCGACATCACTGTTTAATTTCTGTTTCCATGATCTGTCCCTTGATGAGAGTGGGGTGTTGAAATCCCCCACTATTATTGTATGAGGTGCAATGTGTGTTTTGAGCTTTAGTAAGGTTTCTTTTACGTATGTAGGTGCCCTTGTATTTGGGGCATAGATATTTAGGATTGAGAGTTCATCTTGGTGGATTTTTCTTTGATGAATATGAAGTGTCCTTCCTTATCTTTTTTGATGACTTTTAGTTGGAAATTGATTTTATTTGATATTAGAATGGCTACTCCAGCTTGCTTCGTCAGACCATTTGCTTGGAAAGTTGTTTTCTAGCCTTTCACTCTGAGGTAGTGTCTGTCTTTGTCTCTGAGGTGTGTTTCCTGTAGGCAGCAGAATGCAGGGTCCTCGTTGCGTATCCAGTTTGTTAATCTATGTCTTTTTATTGGGGAGTTGAGGCCATTGATATTGAGAGATATTAAGGAATAGTGATTATTGTTTCCCTTTATATTTATATTTGGATGTGAGGTTATGTTTGTGAGCTTTCATTCTCTTTGTTTTGTTGCCAAGACGATTAGTTTCTTGCTTCTTCTAGGGTATAGCTTGCCTCCTTATGTTGGGCTTTACCATTTATTATCCTTTGTAGTGCTGGATTTGTGGAAAGATATTGTGTAAATTTGGTTTTGTCATGGAATAACTTGGTTTCTCCATCAATGTTAATTGAGAGTTTTGCTGGATACAGTAACCTGGGCTGGCATTTGTGTTCTCTTAGGGTCTGTATGACATCAGTCCAGGATCTTCTGGCCTTCATAGTTTCTGGCGAGAAATCTGGTATGATTCTGATAGGTCTCCCTTTATATGTTACTTGACCTTTTTCCCTTACTGCTTTTAATATTCTTTCTTTATTTTGTGCGTTTGGTGTTTTGACTATTATGTGACAGGAGGTGTTTCTTTTCTGGTCCAATCTATTTGGAGTTCTGTAGGCTTCTTGTATGCCTATGGGTATCTCTTTTTTTAGGTTAGGGAAGTTTTCTTCTATGATTTTGTTGAAGATATTTACTGGTCCTTTGAGCTGGGAGTCTTCACTCTCTTCTATACCTATTATCCTTAGGTTTGATCTTCTCTCATTGAGTCCTGGATTTCCTGTATGTTTTGGACCAGTAGCTTTTTCCGCTTTACATTATCTTTGACAGTTGAGTCAATGATTTCTATGGAATCTTCTGCTCCTGAGATTCTCTCTTCCATCTCTTGTATTCTGTTGGTGAAGCTTGTATCTACAGCTCTTTGTCTCTTCTTTTGGTTTTCTATATCCAGGGTTGTTTCCATGTGTTCTTTCTTGATTGCTTCTATTTCCATTTTTAATTCCTTCAACTGTTTGATTGTGTTTTCCTGGAATTCTTTCAGGGATTTTTGTGTCTCCTCTCTATGGGCTTCTGCTTGTTTATTTATGTTTTCCTGGAATTCTTTCAGGGATTTTTGCGATTCTTTCAGGCATTTTTGCGATTCCTCTCTGTAGGCTTCTACTTGTTCTCTAAGGGAGTTCTTCATGTCTTTCTTGAAGTCCTCCAGCATCATGATCAAATATGATTTTGGAACTAGATCTTGCTTTTCTGGTGTGTTTGGATATTCCGTGTTTGCTTTGGTGGGAGAATTGGGCTCCGATGATGCCATGTAGTCTTGGTTTCTGTTGCTTGTGTTCCTGCGCTTGCCTCTCGCCATCAGATTATCTCTAGTGTTACTTTGTTCTGCTATTTCTGACAGTGGCTAGACTGTCCTATATGCCTGTGTGTCAGGAGTGCTGTAGACCTGTTTTCCTCTCTTTCAGTCAGTTATGGGGACAGAGTGTTCTGCTTTCGGGCGTGTAGTTTTTCCTCTCTACAGGTCTTCAGCTGTTCCTGTGGGCCTGTGTCTTGAGTTCACCAGGCAGCTTTCTTGCAGCAGAAAATTTGGTCTTACCTGTGGTCCTGAGGCTCAAGTTCGCTCGTGGGGTGCTGCCCACGGGCTCTCTGCAGCGGCAGCAACCAGGAAGATCTGTGTCGCCCCTTCCGGGAGCTTCAGTGCACCAGGGTTCCAGATGGTCTTTGGCTTTTTCCTCTGGCGTCCGAGATGTGTGTGCAGGGAGCAGTCTCTTCTGGTTTCCCAGGCTTGTCTGCCTCTCTGAAGGTTTAGCTCTCCCTCCCACGGGATTTGGGTGCAGAGAACTGTTTATCCGGTCTGTTTCTTTCAGGTTCCGGCGGTGTCTCAGGCAGGGGTCCTGCCGCTCCTGCGCCCTCCCCCAAGGGAGCCCAGAGGCCTTATACAGTTTCCTCTTGGGCCAGGGATGTGGGCAGGGGTGAGCAGTTTTGGTGGTCTCTTCCGCTCTGCAGCCTCAGGAGTGCCCACCTGACCAGGCGGTTTGGTCTCTCTCTCACCGGGTCTGGGAGCAGAGAGCTGCTCCGGATCGGGCCGGGATCCGCGGGTGTGAGACTTCCGGTAAACACAGAACATGCCCGGTCCTAGAGAAATTCTGCTTCCTTGTGTCCCAAGCTCACCAGGCAGCTTTCTTGCAGCAGAAAATTTGGTCTTACCTGTGGTCCCGAGGCTCAGGTTCGCTCGTGGGGTGCTGCCCAGGGGCTCTCTGCAGCGGCAGCAACCAGGAAGACCTGTGCCGCCCCTTCCGGGAGCTTCAGTGCACCAGGGTTCCAGATGGTCTTTGGCTTTTTCCTCTGTCGTCCGAGATGTGTGTGCAGGGAGCAGTCTCTTCTGGTTTCCCAGGCTTGTCTGCCTCTCTGAAGGTTTAGCTCTCCCTCCCACGGGATTTGGGTGCAGAGAACTGTTTATCCGGACTGTTTCTTTCAGGTTCCGGCGGTGTCTCCAAGTGACACAGTTTTTTCTGAAGTTCCATCCCTACCCCACCCTCCACTCCAGCCACATACACATATGAGATTTGGGATAAGAAAGATTTGTTTTTCTAGGCACCAATTGCATTCTGGGTCTCACTGTATTTTCACAAATCTCAGTACATGAGATGTCTTTATGCAGCTGTCCTTCCCAGTTGCTGGTCAAGCTGACCTTCAGCACTTCAGACTCAGTCCCAGATGCAAAGACAAAGTGCTGTGGTGATAACCCAGTCACCACCAACGATTTCATGGGGAAAATTCCTTATAATCTGTCTCTGACTACTTCACTCATGCTGGAGCTCCTTCTCTGAGTGGAACCTTTACCAGGAAATAAGTTTTGCTATTCCAGATACCACATGTGAGGTATGTGCTGTTCTCAACTTAAAGAGAACCTGATACTTAACAAATTACTGTGGTGCAAGATTCCCAACTGTGGAAAATACAACACCTGTTCTCTGTGATCTATTTTTAACTCTGTGTCAAGACAAAATATTATAGAAAGCCGCTCACCATAATTCTTTCTAAATTGCATGCCCTGAGGTTTTACTTAGAAACACAGTTTTGACGCAGACCGCAGAAGGAGCATCCACAGTTGAGATCTTCTTGTTCAGGATGTGCAGGTGGGCTTCTCAGCTGGGCTCCCTCCCTCAGAGGGGCTCTGTTTAAGGAGCCCCAGTTTTTGTTCAGCTTGTGCTGTCACTTCTACCACTGTGTCAATTCCCAGAGAGCACAGAAATACTTCCCCGAATCCTCTGGCTGAGAGGCTGAAATGACAAGGCTGATGGACTTGAGTGATTTCTGGAAGACTACAGAATAGCGGCCACTCCTCTGGTTCTGAGAATCAAAAGAAGTTTGGCGAATAAGGAAAATTATATCTCCACTAAGAAGCTGCTTGTACCAGAAAAGATGATATATGTTCTGACTTGTCTCATATGAACAGTCCAGGGTGACTTCTTCCCGCTCCTGCCAGCTTGCTGTTGACTGAACCTGAGTCACTTCCTGGGCCACATTAAATCCTGAAAAGCAATCAGAAGAACAAATTAAAAGTTTATCCTGTGACAGTGTGAACAAAACACTGTTGGAATTGGGCACCTTAGGACCCAAAGAGAAAGCTGACTGAATACACATTGTGCTGGCTTCCCTCCAATCCTTCTTGCCCCTCGTGTCTATAGGAACTGTCATATGCCTGGGGCAATGATCCTGTTGGATACCCTTAGTTATACATGATGCATCATACCAGACAAAGCCAAGGCCATCAGCACACAGAGCAGGCTGTAAGGAGGCATATGGCACATGTCCCCCTGCAGGAGTGTGTCCGTTCTCTCTCAGCTCAGAGATCAGTGTCTGAGTGCCTGACAGTGTACATGTTCACTGCTTACATTCTTACATAGCACCCCAAACAGGAAATGGGTTTTTGTAAGATCATAGGCAACAAGTTCTACGTAGAGAGAGAAAAGGTGTAGTTCACCGCAGACTTTTACTTACATCCTTTTCTTTCTTGTTAGATAAATGAGGCAGCACTTTAAAGGGAGCATAGGGAAATCCATTCTGAGGACGAACCTCATTACACACATGTGTATTATTCAGTGGGATAATTCATCATGAACCATATGTGACAAGAAATGCACTTACAGACCATTATCATATGTTTACTTACTACATCAATTTGCTAATAAAGGTTAACAAGGAAAAAGTCCTCACAGGTATTTGCATCTCCCCATGAAACACTGATCTGAAGTAACCTTCCTCCTTTAATGAGTGCTAGGGTTTATTTAAATTCTGTAATCAACAAAGCTAGTTCTAAATCCTGTAGTAAAGGGCAGTCCATTCGGGTTCCAGAAGACCTCTGTCTGCTTAAGTTCTGTGAAATTGTGACAGTAAAAGAATGATAGTCTTTGGAGGTCTAGGAGATAATCGTTGAGTCAGTTCTTTCTGTAAACCATGAGGACCTCTGTGTGGATCACCAGCAGCCACATACGAATCCAGATGTTGTAGGGTACACCTGCAGCTCCAGACCTAGAAAGCGAAAACAGAAATATTCTCAGGTTTCACAAGTCAGTCAGTGTAGTTGAGTTGGTGACATTCAAGTTCGGTGAGAGTGTCTACCCCAACCCCAAATAAAAAGGTGGACGGCCATAGAGAAAGATAGCAAATGTTGACCATGAACACAGGTTAACACACACAAATACACAGACACAGACACAGACACACACACACACACACACACACACACACAGAGACAGAGACAGAGAGACAGAGACAGAATGAAAAAGAGAGAGAGAGAGAGAGACAGAAAGAGATAGAAAGAAAGAGGCAGACAGACACAGGGACATAGAGACGCAGAGACAGACAGAGACAAAGAGAAATAACCGGAGAAACACAGAGATAAAGAATGATAATGAAAAAAAACATATTTACAAACACAGATTTACTTTTAAAAGTCTAAAATTAAGGTTCATTCAGAAAATAGTTCTTACACTCTTAGATAGAGAACTCTACATATTATATGTCCTAAAAGTTTCCATATCATTGCCCTGAAATGTTACTTGTTAAATTCTACTTCATTTTAATTTACAAAATGGTCATTGATAAACTTGCCATGTCTCTCTCTGCCTCAAGACTATTACATGTGCACAGTACAAATAACCTGCAATCACTCAGGTGATTAATTAATTAATTAAAGGTGATGTTAATGCCATGTATATTGGTGGTTGGGCTTTTGTGTGCTATGCTATTGCCATTTAGAATGCAATTCATAATCTTTCACTTGCTCTCATTATTCCAATGGATGAAATAACTCAAAAGAGACTCGAAAGAGAAAATACAAACAAGGTCTCTGAAAGAGTTCCAGGTCTCTCTGAGATCAAATGACCAATAAGCAAGTACGTCAGAGACTACTGTCTGAACTCTGAGGTATCTTCCTCTGTCCATTTCACTGGTGAGAGCTGAGATCATATGCCCTGGACTGCAGTCTCTGTACTAAGCAGGAGACCATGGGAGCCACAGCAGCCTGGGGAGCTCAGGATGGCAGGTGGTTCTGCCCCTGCCCTAGTTCTCCACAGAGCAGGTGGATGTTCTTCTGTATGACCACAGCCTCTGAGATGTGGCTTTGGAGTGCATTGGGTTTGAGTCCTGGGCTGGACAATCTGTCTCATTCTAAATGCTCCTTGGTCTCTCCTTGTGATTTAATTGACTGACAATACTTCAGTGAAGATAAAGCTTAAGGGAAATTGCTCAACAATGAAAAGCACTTGCTGCTCATGATAAAGGCAGAAGCTCAGCTCCCAGGGCCCGTTTGACAAGCTAGTGTCCTGTGAAACCTGCAACTCCAGCTTTGAGGGAGTAGACACAATCTTCTGGCCTTCACATGCACACATGTGTGCCTACACACAAGTCTGTGTATGCTCATACATACGTATACAAACAAAAATAAAATCTTTTAATAACAATAAAGCTTAATATTTAAGGAATCATTAAAAACAAATCAATAATTCAGGAAAATAAGGATAATGTTGTACTTAATTCAGAAGTGAGATGGTTGGTCAATAAAGGAGAGGAGAGAAAATAAATACTGAGGGCTGCCCCAGCTGGAATGGGTTGAGCGAAACAGCATTGGATGAGAGCCAAAAGACTGATGGTTCCTGGCCTTGCATGAAACTTAACTCTTTCTTACTGTTCTGTGCTAAAAACTTAAATTTTTATTACGGTTCTGTGTTTCATTAGACACTGGGGAAACTTACGTCTCTATCTCTCTCATTATTTACTTTATAATTCTCTATTCTTGCCTAAGTACTGGAATTCTTAACTCATTATAATTTACTTTATAATTCTCAGTCCTTAAATAAATGCTGGGAAACTTAACTCTTACTTTATAAATTTAGTATATAGTTCTCTGGCAATTAGCATATGCTTTATAGCAGTGCAGGATTAAGTAAAGAAGTTCTTTGTTCTTTTCTCTCCTGCCTGGAAGTCCAGCCTCTTACTAGAGGGAAGCTTAGAGCAATTAAATTTAGTGAATCAGGAAAAGAAAGTCATGTGCACAGAAAGAAGTACTTTTACATAAGCAAACATGCATAGACATACATACACATTCATACACACATTCATTCACAAACACACACTCTGGGCCTGATCACCTGTCTCGTCAACCGTGCATGTATTTATGCATACATACATGCACATGCCTATACTTGCATATGCATATGGATGGAGCAAAAGCCCCCATGAGCAAGTTCCATAGAGTAAATGCCAATACAGAAAAACCTCATACATTCTGGAAGAAAAATAAGCTTTACCCTTTATTGCTTAGAGAAAGAAAAACTTCTTTTGTTGAGTATGAAAAGCACATGGTTAGAAGAAGCCTGTCTTCTTTCTCTGCTCTCTTCTCTCTGCTCTCTCTGATCACTATGATTCAAACATCTTCAATGGTATTTATCTGTCAGGAGCCATCTAAGGAAGACTAACACATACAAGTGACCTTCTGGAGACAACATATCATATTACATGGCTGCGATGGATAATTCTAAATTGCAAGGCTTTCAGAAATCTCATCTCAGGATTGAGTCTTATTGCTGATAAGCTTTTTAGTCATTATTAGATCAATATAACAATTCCTGAGCATTAGCCCACCTTATTGGGCAGATTTTCTGCAGATCAACTAGGACGTGCTTTTTTTTGTAGCAATGCTATGTAGACAAATTGATGATTCCATAATTCCTAATAATTATTCCATAAAATTCCTAAATTTATACAAGCAATGTTAAGCCCTCCGTAATATGAAAGCTGGAATTGGGGCTCTGTAAGCTTTCATTATGTGTGTAAATTGAATTCTTCTTTCCCGTCTGATGTCATTTGTCTGTTGTAGATACACCTTCATCCTTGTGAGGACCTCCTGTTTACATACTTGAGTTTCTTGAAGGTAGATGTGGATATGAGAGGCAAAGCTAGAGGAAGTAGAAGAGGTGAGAGGTCATGTAAATCACCACTTCTCTGGTCATGAGACAAAATTAAGGTAAAACAAACATCTGTGTGATTTCTATCCCAGAAGTCAAAGTCAAGGTCTCCTGACCCTGAGTTGTAACCTCCACACATTAACATCATTGACAATAGAGTAGGTAGACGGGGCCTTTATAACTTACAGTTAATACAAACCAACCACAAAGAACTAGTTGTACAAGTACTCAGAAGAGCAATTCATCTAAACTGGTTAAAGCCATGGAAAACTCCAGCTGTTTCTGAGGAACAAGGGGAATAGAGAAAAGGAAGTTGTGACTTTAGCTTGGGCAGTCTCCGGACTGAATGAGTCTAATCCTAACACCCACTGTTCCTACAAATGACAACTCCTGTGCATCTGTGCCAGGCTCAGCCCGCAGCAGGGCTTTGCTGGAGCCTCAGCTGCAGGTTTGGGTCTGGGCTGCAGGTGTGTGGAGAGCACTGTGCATCTGCTGCACAGAAGTAGGTGGCTGAGTCTCCAGGCTGAGAGTCTTCGATGTGCAAGGAGAGCTGTTTCTCACTTTTCCTGAAGAAGACTGTGAATCGTCCGTCTTCCTTTTTATTGGACACTGAACTTATGGCTATCAGGAGTACAGGGCCTTCTCCAGGGAACTGCTGATACCATGGGAAGTAGTCAAAAGTTCTGTCCTCATAACTGCAGTTCAGAACTGTGGGTCCTCCTTCCCAGACTGTCAGAGATTGGAGACTTTGTTTTACCTGCTGCTGGTCATGTCTCTCCTGCTGGCTACTCACCCCTGTGTAGAGAAATAAAAACTGCTGTTAGCTTCTCAGGAATGTAATTCCTGCTTATGATATCATGACTTCCTGGTGCCCCAATTCTCTTGTGCCTCCACATTAATCCCATATCCTTGGGTTTCTCCTCTATGACTCACCAGCCAGGTGAAGGCCTAGGAGTAAAAACGATGCTGTCAGGATCTTGTCCATTCCTCCTAGACTGAAGCTTGTGGGGAACACAGGTGGCCTTTTATCTCCCCACAGAGCACTGTCTCCAACTTTACAGGAACCTCAGTTCTTTCAGCAGGCTCCACCCTTCACAAACACTTTTTCTTCTAAAGCTCTTTCTGACCTATGAAGCACTTCCCATTCTGCTCAAATTAAGTACTGCTGTAAGCAGGGTCCTGAGACTCAGAAACCCTGACATTGTAATTCTGCTATCATATGTTGTTGATAAAATTTTGTGTTGATAAAGCCACCAAGTATAGCAGTGTGGATTTTCTGAAATGAAGAAGAAAAGAAAAGAAAAGAAAGAGAGAGAGAGAGAAAGAAAGAAAGAAAGAAAGAAAGAAAGAAAGAAAGAAAGAAAGAAGAGACAAATGATCCAGCTAATGTAATACCATTTATATACATTTATCTAGGGAACTGAGGTCATCATATAAGAGAGATACCTGTGTCTGTATGTTGTTATAGCACCATTCACCATTGCCAAGATATATATGCAACCTAATCAGACAATGAATGAATAAAACACTATATATGAAACAAGATAGTAATATGCAGCCACAAGGAAATATGAACTTATTGCCATCTGTAGAAAAATTAATGTTATTGAAGGACATGATGTCAAGCAAAATAAAACAGATGTGTAGAGATACACATACATATGTATTCTCCGGTGTAAAAACAAAAAGAAAATGAAAGAAGAGGAAAAGGAAAGATGATCTGAAAATAGAAATTAGATAAATAAGTAGAAGAGGGGATTTGGAGGGGGAAAGGATAGGACAGCAAAAGGGGAAGGCAAGGAGATGGGAATCACTACAAATACATATATTGAAATGTTACTGCAAACCTACTAACTTGTACAATTAATGTGTGCTAATAGTTATAATATTTGTGATTAAGAATGGATAAATTTTTCTCCATTCCAAAAGCTTATACATGCACATACATAAAAAGACTTAAAATGGAATTAGTATATATGGGTCACGAATAGGCCTACCAGATACCACAGGCTAATGAACAAAAAGGCAGTGCAAGAAATGGGTTACCTCTTTGGGTGTTTGAGTAAATGATCTATCTATTACTAAGGCAAATTACTAAGAAGCCACTGAGATAGGGAAGAAAATTCATTCAGTTTACATTCTAATCATCGATGGCTCAGAAGAAAGCCAAATCAGGGATTGAAGCTGGAAAACTGGGAGGAAGCAGATGGATGCCACTCACTGCCTTGCTCCCCCGGGCTTCCTCATCTTACTTGTTTAAATAACCCAGGACCTGCTGCCCAGGGGTGACAATGCCCACAGTTGCCTGGACCCTCCCACATCAATCATTAATGAAGAATATATCCAAAGTCATGTCTTCAAAACAGTAAGACAAATAAAACCGTTTGACTTACGCTCTCTTTCCTTGGGAATCTCTAGTTCGTGTCAAGTTACTAAAAATTAACCATCACAACTTACCACTTGTCAACCTGACACATAAAAACAGCATTATTTTACCATAATCTTTATTTACTTGTTGAGTCCCCAAGACCTCATTTTTGAAACACAACGTACAAAAAGTTATAAATTTTAAGTAATCAGTCTTTTAAAAAACTCAAAGACTTTAACATTTAAAGCTACAAACATCTTAATCCAAGTGATGAGAACCAGGACACATTTAAATCAAAGAAAGCAAATTCCTGGTGCCTCGCCTTAGTTTCTACCCATGTTCCCTTCAGTACTGCAGCTTTCACTCTGCAAAACCTGTGTCATATGGGAGACTCCTACACATTACCAGGTTGGGTTTACAGATTGAAATGAAGTCCTGAGCTCCCCAGGCCTCGGTTTCTATATGTGGGACCTTAGGAAATAATTCCCAGAAGAGTGGTTCCAGTTTATCTAATTCATTATAGCTGGTTCTTCAGCCACAGCCAATAAGGGTCAGTTGATCCAATAAAATACAGGTTTCATACCCAGATGATTCATTCAAAACAACTCTTCAATTGTCCTGATCACAGTATTTTTCATCCATCTCAAGCATTACAAACCAAGCCCCATTATCTGTACCTCATTCAACATACTTATGTTCCAACTGCCCAGAAGAGCTCATTAAATCTGATCTCTCTATGGTATTTTCTAGCCCCAAATTCCAAAACATTTTCACAGTCTTCCCAAAAGGCAACATGGTCAGGGTCATCATCATATCTAGATACTAATTTCTATATTAATCACGTTCTGCTGCTGTGATGGAAGTCTGACCAAAACCAACAAAGAGTTTGTTACATTTTACTAGTCCCAGATTACAATACATCACTGAGGGAAGTCGAGAATTGAAGCAGAAGTCAAGAATGGAAAAACATTAATTAATGGCTTGACATCCATGGCTTAGCTTTATTTCTAATATAAACCATGACTACCTGCTGGAGAGTGACACTGCACGAGTGGACTGGGCCCTACCACATCATGCCCATATGCTAATCTGAGGGGAATAATTTCTCAGGAGATGTTATCTTTCCCTGAATATCTATAGATTGCATCAATTTGAAAACATAACCAGAACGCTCCTGATGGCCAATAGTTCCATAGATCACTCCTGCCAAGCATTAAAAGTACTCTTGGTTATCAGCTGTAACTTGTTGGTAAGAATCTATTGCTTAAGATATTACACCCTTGAGTCATACAACATGGATAAATCCACCTGGTACTGATCTGGAAACTTCATCCCTACTGGAGAGCTTTCATATTGCTGGAAAGCACTAAGCAGGCTACCAGGGGAGAAAAGGGATTGTCAGTCTCACCTAGCTGTGAACACTGTGAGCTATAATAAAAACCGCCCTGACAGACACACCCATTGGGGCAATAGCTGTGCAAATATCATGGTACTAACCAACCACTCTCTGATAATACTCCATAAGAGATACCCCACACCTGGCACCATTATTATATCAAGAATCTCTGACTATGTATACCATGCCCTAGGGGAGAACTTATTACTATTCTACTAAGTACACATCGTACAAATCCGACCACTAATCACTTAGCATTGTACACATAGATTAATGGAAATCTAAATGCTCGTTAGAGGAACTAATTACAGTAGTTTATGATTATCACTGTGTCCCAGTATTTGTCCATATGCAGCGAATGTCTGTGTTATAGTCAGCCTTAATGAGACACTTGTACCACACCCCGTCCTCCCAAGGTTAGGGATTATTGTCGAATAAAAAGTAGAAAAGGTGTCAGAGGTGGTTGATGACTCTAAGTAAACAGTGTCTTCTGGGTATAGCAGGAAAGTTGCCTAGATGAAGTCACAGTTTCAGTGACAGCCTGCAGAAGGCCTGTGCAAGGTAAAGGCAGACAAAATCCTAGCATGGACAGTCAACATAAGCATGAATACAGCAAGTACGCTTAACCACTGAGCCATCTCTTCATGCCCTGAGCATTGGGGATTTTTTGCAATTATTAATCATATACATTCAAGACAATAATGAATTATAATATCGTATTACCTGCTATGAGTATGAACAAGATGAATCAAAGAAAACATATGGTTCTTTCACTTCAGGGAATTTAAATTTTGTAATTATCATCCACATGTGCCACATTTTATATCCTCTTACACATGTACATTTAAATTAACTTAATTTCATTGAATCTTTATGAAATGAAGACCAGGTTAACTAAATGTATCTGAAAATATGCCTGAGGACAATAAATTAGGAGTTAGTGGATGATCCACCCCAGAAAGTCTATGGTCTTCATATCAGTGAGAGAGGATAGAAAACACTCTGCACCACTCCTGGGCATATACCGAAAAGATGCTCCAACATATAACAAGGACGCATGCTCCACTATGTTCATAGAAGCCTTATTTATAACAGCCAGAAGCTGGAAAGAACCCAGATGTCCTTTAACCAAAGAATGGTTAGAGAAAGTGTGCATTTACACAATGGAGTACTACTCAGCTATTAAATACAATGACTTCATGAAATTCTTAGGCAAATGGATGGAACTAGAAAATGTCATCCTGAGTGAGGTAACCCACTCACAGAAGAACACACTTGGTATGCACTCACTGATAAGTGGATATTAACCCCAAAGCTCAGAATACCCGATACAATTTACAGACTATATGAAGTTCAAAAAGAAGACCAAAATATGGATACATCAGGCCTTCTTAGAAGGGGAAACAAAGTACTCACAGAAGGAAATATAGGGACAAAGAGTGGAGCAGAGACTGAAGGAAAGGCCATCCAGAGACTGCCACACATGAGAATCCATCCCCTATGTAGCCACTCAGAGCTCTGTGGTTCCTGAGCTCCCATGTCTCAGAATGCCCTTCCTTGTGATACTGTTCCACCTCAGAGACGTGTGGTTTCTGGGCTCCCATGTATCTGGATTCCCTCTCACTGGGATACCTGATCCCTCAGAGCTCTGTGGTTCCTGAGCTTCTAGGTCTCAGGCAACCCTTCTATCTGAGCAGAAGCATAGCCCTGGCCTTCAGGGAGAGCAGGCATCTTCATGGTGTTCACCTGCAAATTCCTTTTGTCAACACTATGGGCCCAGGATAAACAGATATAATATAGGTAAATGACTGGATAGATACATGGATTTGATCTCTAATTCAACTTAGGCACCATAGAAAACAATTCTTGAATTATTTTTAATAATTTAAATCCTAGTTTACTGAGAAACATGTTGAAGAGGCAGGGCCTTCAGCCTCTCTGAAGCAGCGCTGCCCTTCTGTGGCCACACAGGAAGTCTTCACTCAGCAGTTTCCTGACTTAAGGCCTAGGCCTGAGGAAATGCATTGAATATTTCTCTGGGGGACAATATTTCTGAGAAGGAAAGAGAGTTTGTCTATGTTGAGGTCAGTTAAGGATGGTTTTCTTTCCTTCCCTCCCAGCCTTTTCTCCATGCAACATCATGAGTCCCCAACTTTCTATCCTGCCTAAAACCACTTCCTTCTGGGAAATGAGAAAATCCACACATACAAAATG
This sequence comes from Rattus norvegicus, assembly GCF_036323735.1. Lineage (NCBI taxonomy): Eukaryota > Metazoa > Chordata > Mammalia > Rodentia > Muridae > Rattus > Rattus norvegicus. Next base: position 28,914,138 of record NC_086033.1, on the reverse strand, counting down.
AAAACATGAAAATGCTCACTACTTACAATAGAGCTTTATGTAATAAGCAAATGACTGCATTTGCATGTGTTATATTTTATTAACCCCTATTTAGGTAACTTGTACACATGGTGATTATTAAGCCACAAACATTCTTTTTCACTAAAATCCTTATATTTTATTCTTTGAAATTATAATATAATCACACAAATTCCCTCTTCCCTGTCATCTCTTCAAAACCTTCCATATAGTCCTCCATGCTGTCTTTTGAAAGTTATGGCTTCTTCTTTTATTAATCATTGATATACACACACACACACACACACACACACACACACACACACACACACACACACACACATATATTCCTTAGCACTGACCAATCCATATTGAATAACCAATTGGTGTGCTCCTCTCAGGGAAAGACCATGTCCCCACCATCGGCATTCTTGGTCTCCAGTAGTTCATTGTCTAGAATGGAGACTGTGTGTGCTTTCCCCGTCCACTTTAGCTGCTGTCTTTCAGCTCCTGTTGAGGCAGTTATGTTGGTGAGACGTCATCTGTGCAGCTTCCAACATTCCTAGGAGACGCAGTTAGTTATACAGCGTCACCTGATCCTCTGGCTTCTGCCATCTTTCCTGCCGTCCTCTCAAGCAGGAGCAGGGGTTGTACTGTAGACACGCCCACCATCACTAGAATCTGCAGCTCCTCACTTTGATTTGCTGTGGTTTTCTGCAATGGCCTCCATCTTCTAGTAAAGTCATGGAGACCCCACAACCACCGCTGTACTAAACCAGACAATCCCTAGCTGCATTCTAAGTATTTGTTCTTATCCCACACATGTGCATTAAGAGAGTCTGCTCATTTTGTTCATTAAAGAATGAGTCAATCGTTCTCTTTGAGTTGTAAAAGCTTTTAAGATATTTAGAGTTATTTGAAATATGCATATATATTGTTTAAATAACAATATGTGTTTTGAGTACTTTTTCATACCCCCTGGTCTATTTTTTAAAGATGTTCAGATTTCTACTGAGAAAGTTGTAAAACTAATGATGAATAAAGTTAATAAATGTATGCTAACTCACAATAAGGAATTAGAAGAATCAAAAGCCACTGTGGGTGCCACCTTTCTGTGGGAAAGTGGTCCTGGGTTGTATAAGGAATCTAATTAAGGATGTGTCTGTGAGTGAGCTAGCAACAGACTTCCTCCATGGTTTCTGTTTGATTGTCCTGTTTAAATCTCTGCCTTGATTAGCACCAAGGTTGGACTATGACTTGGAAGTGAAACCTAAATAAATCTGATCACCTTCTAGGTTGATTTTACTCAGTGTTTCATCATAGCAGCAAGAAGGAGACTGGAGCGGGCAGGTATCTGTGCATCCTGTATCTCACATGGTTCACTGTTTTTACTGTTGCTGAGGTTGTCTCCTCGCTAACCCTGACCCTGTCAGAGCAGTTCGACCTGGAAGCCTGCTTTCCCTTCCATTCCTTTTTCTCCTCATCATTTATGATTTCTGTACACTGCGGCTTAAATGATCACATTGATTCAGTCCCCCATCAGCTTCTCTGCTAGTTCTAAGATGGACATTTATTCTTTAGGAGGGTGTGTATTGAGCAATGAAGATAAACACCAATGTCCTGATCATAGGAAGCCAAAAGCTTACCTGAGGTTACAACTCTACCAATACAGGAAAGGGATATTAAATCGGACAGATATTATTTGGGGTTTCCTGAGTTCTTGTGACTAAGAAGAGACATAACCACTCCGCTGAGGTTTGTGTACAGGGTGCAGGTATGTGGGGAGCACTGTGGATTCATAGCACAGAAATAAGTGCCTGAGTCTGTGGTCTGGGAGGAGGAGATGTGCAAAGAGCTTCAACATTCTTCAGTGACTGTCGTGGATGTCAGTCTTCCACTCTGCTTTGTCCCAAAAGGATTGTAAAACAGGCTGATGAGGCTTCCCCCAGGATGTTGGTAAAACCATTGCATTTGGTATATAGAGGTGGAAAAGTTGCATTGCAGCTCTGCTTTCTCTCCCTCTTGCAGAATCAAGGACACAGGACTCTGCTGCACTTGCTGCCCCTTCATCACTGATTAGAAAAAAAAGAAAGAGACACAGTTGGCTGCCATTGCAGTGTCCACAGAGTCCTGGGCACACCCATGTCCTCTGAGAAGGTGCGAGCTCTGCAGGACTTCTGAACTGCTCTCCCCACCACTCCATATACTGAGCCAGATCCTATCAGGTGCCCTGATTGCTGACAGCCAGACTCACAGCAAACCTGGGTGCACAGAAGCCCCAGCAGAGAGCACAGCAGCCTCTTCATGGTGCTTGTGTGGCTGCTGGAGACAGAAGCAAGTAACCAACCACTGGGCTGTGGTGTCAGGGTGGCTGTTGAAGTGTCCCATCCTCCAGCCCAGTCCCCCAGTCCTCCTGCAACCAGTCAGCTCTGCCCAGGAACCCTGCCAGGCCACACCCTGCTGAGATCCCTCCCAGCCTTCAGAGCCTGAAGCTCCTCCCAAACCAGACCTGACTAAGAGTCCAGGTGAAGAACAGTGAGGGGAGGGGGACATTTTGAGATGACCCTGGAGTTGTATGGGATTAGGAAACTAGGATCAGGGAAGGACTAGGCCATTCCAAGAGAACATGCCTCAGCTGTGTACAGAGCCTGGCAAACTCAGGAAAAAAAAAAACAAAGTTTTAACTCAGGAAACAGGTGCTTGTTCTAACTAAAGACCTTTTACTGGGGCCTCAAAGATGGCTGAGCAGTGAAAGGTACTTTTCATTCCAGAGGCCTTAGCTCCCTTGCTAGCATCCACACAAGGCGACTCACAGCACTCTCGCTAGAGTTCAAGACGATTAGATGATATCTCCTAGCCTCCTCAGAACCTGGACACAGGTACCAGATGTTTACATAGACCCACACTCCTAGACATGACCAAAAAAGAAAAGTCTTCATCAGTGACATAGTTTAAGTGAGATTAGTGCTGTAGAAAAAGAAAGAGGAACACAAAGATCCAGCCAAGTGTAATGGTTTCCTGGCCTTGGAGTGCATTTTAAACTGTGGGACGCTCCTGCAACAGTCACAGTGTGTTCTAAATGCTGGAGAAAAATGTGACCCCATAAGAAAGAAGTGCACTGGGGAAAACTAATGCAGGAGTGCTGCATTCTAGAGTGACAGGGGCAGGGTGGGCAGCAGCCCTGGTGTGGTGGTGCACATGGTGACTGCAGGAAACACTGTGCTGTGCAGAGGAATGCATTTTAAAAGTTTCACCATAAAGAGACTGGATGGTGAAGGAGACTAGTGATAAAAGACAAATCACATAATCTGATCAAAAACAGTTTACAGCCAACCTCCTGCCCTCTGAGCCCATCATTCTCTCAAACAATATTAGAACAATGAATGATTTCTACTTTGATCAGAATCCTATGGGATAATTAGGGTAAAATTTTCCCCTTGAGTAAAAATGTTGTTTCTCAGGCTGAATCAGATCATTCCAATTCTAAACAAGTGAGTGACAATTAACAGCTATCCCATGGGAATGAACCACTTCCCACCATTCTACTTCCTCTGTCCTGTTGTCTTTGTAGAACATGGCAACTCCCTGACAGTGCCTGAGGCTGGGACCCTGATCTCCTACTCTGCAAGTCTCAGGTTGTGTCCAGCTCAGCACTTGTGACTCAGGGCAGAGGAGCACCCAGATCCCTTGGTCCCATTGTCAGGGGATCCTCAGTTGGTGAGATGTTCACCCTTCCTGCACTGAACCTGAAAGCTCCCCACGCCTGAGACAAACCGAATTCCTATGTGAGCTTCAGGAGGCACTGGTGACCCAGATGAGAATGTCACACATGTAGGGAAGGATCCTGAGGGACAAGACATGAACAGCTGTTCCTCAGCTCCAGAGCAGCTGCTGAGCATGCACAAGTGTAGCCATCATGGTGGAGCACCCGTGGGCTCTGCACCCTCCTACAGAATCAGTGCTGTGTGGGGAACTCAGCCACAGGAGGGTCTCTGTTTAGACTGAAGCCACACACTGTTCTTTCTGTGAAGAACACCCACTGAGGCAGAGTGACACAGAGCTCTCCAAGCTTTCCTATACACAGCAAGGTCACCAAGGTGAGCAGAAAGCAGTTCACTCCTTCCTGAGAGATTCCCAGGAAGCAAATAAAGACTGAAGAGTAGGAAAGGTAGACAGTGGGTGCTCTGAGCTTGAGGAGGCTTAGATAATTTCACCCTAATAATATGGGAGAGACAATTAGGAAGAGACACTTTCCTTTCGCTCGGCCTGCCTCTGGCATCTGTGTAAAATGTGCTCTGTCAGAACACCTACTGAGGCAGTAGAGGAGGTTTTAAAACAATATAATAAATTAATATAAGAACATAATGTATTCAGACCAAGTCCACCACCACCCTGCTCCCTCTAAAACTGCTCCTAGAACCCATTATGTACTACCCCTCCCTCCACCTCCCCCCACTACCAAAGCCTGAAACTAAAAATAGGGCATTGGAGGAGAAGGAAGTTTAAGAGTACAAGATGGGGTAGTAGAATACAGAAAGTTTAATGTCAAAAGGGGGCCGTGAAGGAGTGTGTAAGTGGGAAGCAGGACAGGATGGCAGGGCAGGGCTAGGACAGAGGTTTGTGTGAGTTTATTCTCATCAATGAAAAAGCCATATACTCTTTTAAAGGGAGTGTCCTTTGGAGGCCCAATAAAAAAAGGAGAAGTTCACAGCTACAGTGGACTTCCCACTGCCCTTGCTGCCTCCCCAGGGTGAATTCCAAGGGATTCTGATCATGCACAGAGGAAGGCTCATGCTTTCTAAGTGCAAAACTTATGAATTTTTAAAAAGAAGAGTATAAAGTTATGAACAAGAATGGAGAAAATATTTTAGAGTGATAAAATTACAGTGTCTTTCCACATTGCAAATCAAGACCCAGGATGATAGAATTCAGACACTGAGGAGTGACTGGACTTCTACACAATGCCGTCAAAATGCCTGGGAAAGATGTGATTGGTGTTGCCGAGAACACTGCAGGTGCATTACACTATGGAGACTGAATTAAGACGTATAAGTTTGAATAAACATTGGGAACGTGCATTAAAGAAAAACAAGCCCGCCAGAGACAATCTTCATTCATGAACTCAAATTCATCAGAAATCATATTCATGAGAGCCTCGGTTACCTATTCTGAGTATTACCAGTCCCTTGTGTTTTCTTACCAAATATAACAACTCATGAGTGACACTTGCTGTATTCTAGGCTCTGCCCACAGGAGGAGATTATGCAGTGCATCCGCACCAGGGGGCAGGAGTTTTATGAGCATCTTCTTCTAATTCCAGTACCACAATTCTTACTCTAGCTGATATTCTGAGGGTTATCTAGTCCTAGTAATCGATCCCCCCTCCGTGTGTGTGTGTGTGTGTGTGTGTGTGTGTGTGTGTGTGTGTGTGTGTCTGCATGTGTCCACTATGTTCATAGCAGCCTTAATTATTATAGTCAGAAGCGGGAATGAACCCAGATGCCTTTCAACAGAGGAATGGAAACAGAAAATGTGGTACATTTACACAATGGATTATTACTCAGCTATTAAAAGCAATGACTACATGAAATTTCTAGGCAAACATGAGACTAGAAAATATCATCCTGAGTGAGGTAACCCTGTCATAAAAGAACATACATGGTATGCACTCACTGATAAATGGATATTACCCAAAAGCTCGGAATACCCAAGAAGCAATTCACAGAGCATGTGAAGCTTAAGAAGAAGGAAGACCAAAATGTGGATACTTCAGTCCTTCTTAGAAGGGGGAATAAAATGATCATGGGAGGAAATACAGGGAAAAAGAGTGAGTGATCTATGTGCCAGTGTCTGTACCTTTAAAGAAAATGGAATCTCATTCCCAGCAGCTACCAACTACCAATAGCTCCTTAGTAAGGACGGGAACGCCCACTTTCCCCTTTTGCGACAGAATTTCTGACTGACCTGATCGTTTGCAAGGCTTGTCAACCTCTGTGAGTTCATATGTGCAGTTGTCCTGCAGTCTCCAGAAAATGCTGTTTCCTTTACAGGTTCATAGAGTCTTCCCACCCCCTCGTCCTCATTGAACTCTGAGTCTTGGGAGGAGGGTGTGGGATGTACATGTTCCATCTGGGGCTGAGTGACCTACAACGTCGTCTTCTCTGTATCATGTTCTGGTTTTTATTTTATTTATGGAAGGATCTGTAATTCATTTCTATGTGAAATTTCCAAAATGCACAATGGGAAAAGAGCTTCATTTTTTCACATATACATCCAAGAACATTAAGTACCTAGAATATTAAAAGAACATAAAAATCTAAACATCAATAAATCAAACAACCAAATAAAATTGGAGCATGGAACTCTATAAATAGTTCTCAAAAACTGAAGGACAGTTAGTGTTAACACCTCTAGATATCATCACAATACAGATTAAAGGTACTTCACGGTTTCATTTTACCCAGAAATAATGGCTAATGCCCAAACAAATAAACAAGCAAATCAGAAACAATGAATGTACTATTGTTTAATGACCAATTCATCAGCTCTATGTATTCCCTAACTACCATGAGCAGAACAACAATGAACATGAATGATCAGATGCAGTCTATAGAGTTATAGAGTTGTCAATAACACAGAACAAAGAAAATATCCCAGGATCATCTGATAAACCTATTTCTAGACTTTGAGGAAACTTTACATTGATTCCATAGTGATCCATTAGTATGCACACCCATCAGCAGTGAATTAATGTTCCCCTTTCTCCAAATCAAAGGCATTATTTCTCATCCTTTGCTTTTTGGTTCTTAGCTATCATTTTTAGTACTACCCAAGTAATATAGAATCTCAAAGCAGCTTTAGTTTTCATTTATGTAATAAGTGGGGATGCTGAACATTGTAAAATGTTTCTCAGCCATTCAGTATTCAGTAGTGTTTGTTTAGTCCCATCTTTAATTTTTCAATTGGACTTGTTTCTTGATGTTTATGGGTTTTAGTTGCTTGTATACTCTACATATGTGTAGCTTAAAAGGATTTTCTCATTCTGTAGGATGGCTCTCCACGCACGTGTTGGAGCACTTAGCTGTGCAGAAGGTGTTTAGTTTCATTGGATCTTGTTTATTGCTTGCTGAGCTTATGTCAGAGCAGAGTATAGAATGGAAAGCAGAAGTGGAAAGTCACATAAAATTATATCTACTACTGTATAAGTTTCCTATGTCTATACACATATTAAATAGACTGAGCCTATAATGGGACAACAAGGCTCCTAAAAGACACCATGGAATAACAAATTAAAATCCCAGTGCCAGGATGAGTATTATTTTTTGAAGTTATTGTCCAATGGAGTTCCATATTCCCTCAAGTACTACACTTTATTGCCAGTTCTCTATATTGGCTGTATATTGGCAGTGCTCTGGTTACTGTCCAGAACTTGATGATAAAACCCTATTCTGAATGAAACATATGCTTAAGTAGTAAAACATTAAGAAATGAAGCTGGTACTCACTTAGAAGCTCACCAACAGACACATTTATTCACTGGCTTACTCATTCTCTCACTCACTCACTCATTCACTCACTCACTCCTCACTCACCCACTCACTTCCTTATGGTCCCAAGACATCCAGTCCTTCACTAGGTAATTACTTGCTGCTTTTACCCAGACTTTTTAGTGAGAATGGAGAGAATAAAAATAGAAAGATATAACGTGTTTAAAGCTACAGACATGATAGGTGCAGACGAACATCAACCGTAATCATTCAATAGATCAATGCTGGTATAGAGAGTACACGCTACTTTTCACTGGAATGCTGGAAATGGTGCCTGGACGGTAAGATACCCCAGAGTAAAAGAATAGAAGATTTTTCACTTAAAGAAAAGGTTCCTGCAAAACAGTCTCTTTGGGCCCTTTCTGGAAAAAGTTTATGCTGGGAAGTGTTTTCCTTAATTTAGTCACTTAGACATTCAGGAGCCATTCCCTGTATCAGTGATAAAGGGTCCAGACTACAGGGGAACTTGGCAGGAGAATTCAGTGTCATTTGCCTAATGCTTGTTTTGAAGAATGTACCAGCCTGGTATCACCAATGCCTGCACTGAGGCACACAGGAAAGCTAGGGATACCAGGCACGGTACAGCACAACCAGATTCCTGAAAGCCTTGAGAGGCCAAAGGGTGAAGTTGGCAAAACCCAAGTCATAGTGGTGACCACTGAGTGTTTCAGATTCCAGGAAGAGTAAATGTCTGCTGAGCAAATCTGCAAGATTTGAAAACTCTAATGCATGTGCATAGTAGAAGCAAGTATAACTAGATATTAGAGTGCATTTAATCATAGGAATACTGTAACGGCTGGTTATATGTGTCAACTTGACACAAGCTGAAGTTATCACAGAGAAAGGAGTCTCAGTGAGGAAATATGTCAATGAGACCCAGCTGTAAGGCATTTTCTCAACTAGTGGTCAAGGGGGAAGAGCCCAGCCAATTGTGCCATTCCTGGGATGATAGTCTTGGGTTCTATAAGAGAGCAAGCTGAGCAAGCCAGGGGAAACGAGCCAGTAAGTAACATCTCTCTATGGCCTCTGCATCAGCTCCTGCTTCCTGCCCTGCTTGAGTTCCAGTCCTGCCTTCCTTTCATGATGAAGTGTAAGCTGAATAAACCATTTCCTCCCCAACTTGTTTCTTGGCCATGATGTTTACGCAGGAATAGAAACCCTGACTAAGACAAACACCTACCTCCAAACCATACCATTTCAGGATGCTGCTCATTTTAACACCTCATGTTCAGCACTTCTTGGAACTGGAAGATTTACCTCAGTAAGTCAAGGGCCCATCTAGGACTTAATGCTACACACAGAGATTAGGGGCCTTTCACTACTAAGTCCTTCCTCATGATCCACAAGTATTCAAACCTTTTTATTCTGGACAGTATAAATAAATCTGCTAATATATATATTCATATATATATATGTATATATATATATATATATGAATATAGTTGACCAAGTGCCTTTGTGAGATGTTGGAGCATCGTTTGGGTATATGCCTAGGAGTGGTATAGCTGGGTATTGAGGCAGAAATATTCCCAGCTTTCTGAGAAACCACCAAATTGATTTCCCAAGTGGTTGTAAATGTTGGCATTCCCACCAGCAATGGAGGAGTGTTCCCCCTGCTCCATATCCTTGCAGCATGTGCTGTCCCTTGAGTTTTTAATCTTAGTCATTCTGATGGGTATAAGATGGGACCTTATAGTTGTTTTGATTTGCATTCCCTGATGACTAAGGACTTTGAACATTTCCGTAAGTGCTTCTTGACCATTTGAGATTCCTCTATTGAGGATTCTGTTTAGTTCTTTACCTAGTTTTTGGTTATTTGGGTTGTTGGTGTCTAAATTCTTGAGTTCTTTGTGAATCTTGGATGTTAGTCCTTTGTCAGATATAAGATGGGTAAAGATTCTTTCTCAACCTGTGGGCTGCTTATTTGTCCTATTGACAGTGTCCTTTGCCTTACAAAAGCTTTGTAGTTTCTTGAAGTCCCACTTATGAATTGTTGATCTTATAGCATGAGCCATTGGTTCAGGAACTCATCTCTTGTGCCAATTCATTAAGGGTATTTTCCACTTTCTCTCCTATGAGATTTAGCATATCTAGTTTTATTTTGAGGTCATTGAACTACTTGGACATGAGTTTTGTCCAGGGTGGTGACTATGGATCTCTTTTCATTCTTCTATAAGTCTCTCAACTGAATAATGTATAAAGAAAATGTGGTACATCTACACAATGGAATACTATTCAGCTATCAAAAACTAAGACATAATGAACTTTGCAGGCAAATGGATGGGACTTGGGAATATCATCCTGGGTAGGGTAACCCAGTGCCCAAAGACATGCATGATATGAACTCATAAGTGGATATTAGCCATGAAATGCAGGGACCACGTTACACTCTACAAAACTGAAGAAGCTAAACAAGAAGGAAGATCCAATCTAGGGAGCTTGAATTTCATTTACAGAGGGGAAAAAATAGTCATAAGAGGCTGATGAAGGGAGGGTACTGTGAGGAAGGGAAGGGAGATAGGGGAATGGGGGAATCAGGATCAGGTGTGGAGGACAGGAGAGATGGCTAAATGACCATTAAAATGAAGGGAAACTGCAACTAATGGAGGTGAGGAAGTAGGGGGCATCTCCAGGATGAGACAGAGACCTGGGATAAGGGAGGCGCCCAAGAATCAATGGGATGAGCTTAGCTGTGACTCATTACAGTATATGGAACCTGAAGAAGCCACCTCCTGTAGCCAGACCGGAACCCCAGTGGAACAATAAAACACGATTTCACCCATAAAACTTTCAACTCAAAATTTATCCTGACTACAAGAAATGCAGGCACAGGGGATGGAGCAGAGACTGAGGGAATAGCCAACCAATAACTGGCCCAACAGGAGACCATCACATGGACAAGCACCAGTCCCTAACATTATTAATGATACTATGTTATGCTTGCAAACAGGAGCATGTTGTTGTCTTATAGGCCCCACCCAGCAGCTGACTCAAACAGTAACAGACACCCAGAGCCAAACAATAAACAGAGCTTGGAAACTCTTATGGAAGAATAAGAGTGGCCCCTGAAGGGGATAGGAACTCCAAAGGAAGACCAACAAAATCAACCAACCTGGGTCTCTCATAGTCTGAACCACTGTCATGGTTAGATTTTTACTGCTGTGAACAGACAGCATGACCAAGGCAAGTCTTATAAGTGACAACATTTAATTGGGACTGGCTTACAGGTTCAGAGGTTCAGTCCATTGTCATCAAGGTGGAAGCAGGGCAGCATCCAGGCAGGCCTGGTGTAGGAGGAGCTGAGAGTTCTACATCTTGTTCCAAAGGAGCCAAGAACAGACTGGGCATCCTCAGGAGGATAGGAGGTAGATCTCCAGGTCTACCTCCACAATGACACACTTCCACCAACAAGGCCACACCTTCTAATAGTGCCACTCCCTGGGACAAGCATATGCAAACCATCACAACCACCAACCAAACAATATACACAGGCTGGACCTAGGCCTCCCCACACATATGTAGCAGATGTACAACTTGGTCTTCATGACGGTACCTAACAACTGGAATGGGGGCTATCTGAAAAGCTCTTGCCTGTATGTGGGATATGTTTTTCAAGCTGAATTGCCTTGTCTGGCTTCAATGGGAGAGAAAGTGCCTAACCTTGTAAAGCCTTAACATGTCAGGATGGGGAGGGAGATATTCAGGAGAGCCCTCACTTGCTCTCCTGAGAAAGTGAGAAAGGGAAGGGCATGGGGGAAGGATTGTGGGAGGGAGTAACTGGAAGGGCAGCAGCCATAAGTAAAACAAATTAATTTTAGTAAAATAATTATTAACTTATTCAAAAGGGAAGATTCTTTATTCTGGTATTAGCGTATGAAGAATATTTTGTGATTGCTCATCTACATCTTTCATTTCAGTTGAAGAAATGCAAGGTCATTACGCTTGAAGATGTGTACACAAGAATGGCCAGAGTTGAGCCTGGTTTTTCAGGTTTTAATCTAAGCTCGTGGTATTTTGCCTCAATAAAAGGACAGGGGAGGGAAAGGGATGGCGTGGGGGAGAGGGGAACATGATCTGGTATTGGGTGGGGAAAAGGACTGAAGCCTGAGGGCCAGCAGAGAGAATGGAAATAGGTGAGCTTGACAGGAAGGAGTTTGGGAAGACCCTCAGAATGTACCAGAGACCTGGGAAGTGAGGGACTCTCAGGACTCAAAGGGATGGACCCTATATGAATGGCCCTACAGATGGGAGAGGGAACTTGTTGAATCCACCTCCAGCAGAAAGACTTGGCATCAAGTGAGGGATGGTGTTGCTATCCCACAGACAATGCACTGACCCATAATTCTTCCTGACTGAGAGAAATGCAGGCGTGGAAATGGAGAAGAGCCTGAGGAAAAGAAGGTCCAGCGACAGGCCCAAAGTAGGTTCCAGAACAAGGGGAGGCCCCAAGACCTGACACCATTACTGAAACTATGGGGCATTCACAAAAAGGGTCCTACCATGACTACTCTCCAAAAGACCCAACAAGCAGCTGAAAGAGTCAGATGAGAATATGTACACCCAACCAGTGAGCAGAAGCTGCTGACTCCTCTGATTGAATTGAGGAAAAGATGGAGGAAGCTAAGGAGGAGGGCGACCCTGTAGAAGAACCAGCAGTCTGGATTAACCTGGAACCCTGAGATCTCTTAGACACTGGATCACCAACCAGGCAGCTACACCAGCTGAGATAAGGCCTCCAGCACATATACAGCAGAGGCCTCCTGGGTCTGGGTTCAGTCAGAGAAGATGCTCCTAACCCTCAAGAGACTGGAGACCCCAGGAAGTTTAGAGGTCTGGTAGGGAGGGTGGGGTGGGGACATCCTTGTGGAGATAGGGGTTGAGGGAGTGCGGGGGGCCTGGATGAAGTATGGAATGTGGAACTCTCGGGGGAGGGGTGGTGGACCAGGAGGAGAATAAAATCTTGAGTGTAAAATTAAATAAATAAATAATTTTTTTAAAAAGTCACAAGTTTTGAAAGGGTTCACCTCAACTACTAACAACATCCTTTTCTTTTCGAGAAGACATAAATACTAACTCCATCTATAGTTGGGGTTTGTTGGAAGCAAATGATATGATATAACAAGCACTGTAACCACAGCACAGCAGCAGTGTGTGCAGCCAGGAAAGGGACAGAAAAGTGCTCTGAGGAGAGGTCTTTTCACCTTCTGGGACTGTGATAAATTCCTTTTCTCTGTCAGTTAAAAAATTACTAGGTAGGAAAATCTTGAGCACAATATAGAAGCAGAGAGAACACAGTAGACAGCATCAACTGATGATGAGAATCTTATATTATCATGAGAAAACACATAGATGATAGATAGATAGATAGATAGATAGATAGATAGATAGATAGATAGATAGATAGACAGACAGACAGACAGACAGACAGAGACCAGAGAAAGAACCTCTGCAGAACAGAGGCGGCGTTCAGGAACCCAAAAGTGTAGTGTCTTCTGCAAGGCTGGTGTTTATAAGGATCTTTAAGAAGATTTCCTCCCCTCATTTAGGTCTGGTCAGTTTGAATAAACACAAGATGGTTGATTGGCCCTAGCTTTGGTGTAAACTTGTCCTGATCAGGTCTTGACCGTGTTCAGGTTCAGATTTAGCATCAGTGTAGGTAGGGGTACTTGTGGACAAAAGTCACACCATGCCTCTGTTTTAAACTGCCAAGCTTCATCTCAGGTAAGATGGTGAAGAAGAAGCCAGCCATCTTTGAAGTCCATCATTGTGGGTAACTATATGCCCCTCCTCCCTACCTGTCTGCCTAACAGTGAATCTATTTCACTCCTACTCCCTCTGTGTCAACAGTGATTTTAGTCTTCCACTGTTTCTTTGTCACAATTAACTTTATTAAGATAGCTGGGCGGACCTCCACCTGAGTCCTGCCTGTGCTGCTGCAGGGCAGCTATGGAAGCTATGCGACTGCAGTTCTTGGTGATATGTTCAGCCCCCTAGATGCTTGGGGCCTGAGAATTCCCTTCTTGTACGTTGTTCACCTCTAGACAGAAATAAAGGCTGGAGATCAGAGGTTAGCATTTACATTTTCCAAGTGCATTTCCAAACTATCAAAACCTGGCCTCTTAAAAGATACAGCCTCTGAACTTAGATGTCCCTGTTCCCATTACCAATAGATTAAGCTCACCAGATAGTTGAAGGCTCCCAGAGTTGAACAATTCTCACTTCTATCACGGGGGATGCAGCTCTGAACTCTTATTTGGAAATAGATTCCTACAAAAGAAGAGTTAGTTCCTGATACTGAGAACACACTCTAGTCTATTTTCCAGAGCCTTTAGTCAGAGGAAAGCTTAGTCTACACACACACACACACACACACACACACACACACACACACACACACACACACACACACACACATGTCTAAAAGGACAGAAGCACTGCCACATTGCCATCTGCCATCTGGTGCTTGCCACCTCATTCTGCCACTAGAACACACTGTGAGATTCCTGAATCCAGAGCTCCTCAGAAGAAATTACAAAGCCATTCCATTCTCTGCCTTCTCTAGAACAGTTTAGAGGCAACGGTTTAATTCAGTAAGCTATGGATGTGGAAAAGGTTTTACACAGTTCCCAGGGATGCAGAGATCTGTTTGGCAGCCCCACTCACAACTCAGCTTATGCATGACCAAAGGACCTGGTGCCAGACACTGACATCACCAAAGATTGACCTGGGACAGTGGCTCTGAGTTTGTGACCTCAGGTCAATGAAAGTAAAAATGTGGACTCTTATATGTGTATACAAGCCAAGGAAATCTTTAAGAGAATTATAGAAAAGTGAGGATAAGGAAAAGTAAAAGAAACTTGTGAGAGAGACTCCAGAGAGGAAAGAGCTGGCAACCTTCTTATCTAAGGTCTTTATGGAGCTATGGAAGAGACTGGGCATGTGCCTGTGTAATTATGCTGACATTCGTTAATTATCTGGGTGATCATGCTCTATGCATGTCTCAACTTGGGAAATGACCATGTGATATTCAGGTACTAACCACCCACTAGAAGTTGACGAAGCCTCCTCTACCTACCTTAGAATTGTGCTTTCTTGGATGCTGTCCTTGACTGCCTAATAGCTGATAGTCACTGGCTGGTGTTGACACTTGTGCATCTCAGATGCCTCTAGTGCTGTTAACTATATTAAGCTTTTTATTCTTTAGGCCAATAAGAAAATGCCACATGGGACAGAGAATTCTATGAGAATGCAGAAAGGAAACCAAATTGGGTCTCCGCAAAATTAAACAAGGGATAAAGTGACAGAAAACGAAATATACATAAGAACTTTGACCCAGGCTTTAAACAGTACAAAGGATGATAGCATGGGCTGAATAGGAACATGGCTAGTGTTTATACCTAGAGTCCTGAGGAAAGTCATAAAAGTGTGACCAGATCTGAGACTCCATCTAGGAAGTTTTCTTGAACCAACATCGATAACCTGATCATCCAAAGGAAGAGTCAAAATGTGCCTACAAGATGCAAGGAAGGAGTGTGACTGAGTTCAAACAAAATGCAATGACCAGAATAGTGTTGGTCTTAACCTTGGTCCAGGAAGCTTTCTTTTCATTGAACTAATGCCGAGATGCATAAAAACTACCTGAGGTGCGGAGAGTAAGTGCTGAGGGTTCAAACCTAAATGGGATATCTATATCACCCCCTCCAAGGCTGGGGAAACATCACAAAAGTGGGGATTGAGGAACTGTAGAAAGCCAGGGATCAGAGGAATTGCTCACAGTAATGAGAATAGGAGACCGAGAATGCTTAGCCACAGGTGAAACATCTACCAACTCCTCATCCCAACAAAGCTTAGGGAAAATCCTAGAAGAGAAGTGGAAAAAAACATAAGACTGAGAGGATGAAAGCTTAAAATCTTTTCTTTGGACATGACATGGCTGTTGCCCAACATGAACTCACAGGGCCTGCAGTTACCTGCACCAGACATGCACAAGATCAAGACATGTGAAACTTCAAGTATGAAGAGTAAAGAGGCTCCTGAGGCCCCTTCCATGCTGAGGAGCAATTGGTGGCTGTTGGGGCAAGGACAGTCATTATTCCTTAGAAAGGTGGCCCCTTGTAGGTTGCCCGTGTATCAGTAAATGATCCACACCATAGGCAGAGGGGCACCACTCATTAGAGTCACTAGATTATGAAAAATAAAACGGAGGAGGAGGGAGAAGACTCACGAAGCTTAAAGCACTATGTGTTGAGACTGAGGTATTGGCATAAGGTAAAGACTTCAAATCAAGTCTGCTCTAGCTCAGGCCTTGTGGGACCCAAGGTTTGGGTGCAGGCTGCAGGTGCCTGGGGAGCACTGTGTGCTCACTGCACAGAGGTAGACAGCAGAGTCACTGGGCCCCAGGTCTCTGATGTGTAGAGAAACATGCAGTCTGGCTATATTGAGGTGAGCTGTGAATCTGCCTTCTTCTTTTTCACCATTGGAGAAGATAGACACCAGCAACTCAAGGCCTTTCCCAGGAAGCTGTCTGTACCACCTGAAGTCGTTAGAAGCACGATCACTGAATGTGCAGTTGAGAGAGGTCATGGCTCCCTCTGGGACAATGAGGGATTCTGGGCTCTGCTGCACCTTCTGCTGGCTGCTCACCCCTGTGCAGAAAGACAAAGGTCAGACAAATAAGACTGGATGCACTTGGATGGTAGCATTCTAGAATAACTTTTCCATGGTCCTCCCATCCCTTAACTAGAGACTTAAAACATCTGTGTTTCTACCACTATCCTAAAATAGACAATGACATCATACATCACACCTTCTATCCAAAAGAAATGCCCAAACTCACAATTAAACTGGAGCCACAGGATCACTAGTGAAACACTCAAGGATTTCATCACTTTCTCCTTATCTCTCTCTGCTGGGAATTCAGATCTTATGCCTCTAAAATTGAGTTTCACATTTCTAATGTTTCTCCTTCTGAAAACATAAAAATGCTCTTCCACCAAGTAGAGCACAAGCTGTTTTCAACACCCTTGTTTCATCAGCAAGCCCCTCCCTTCCTCCTCCCCCCTCCTCTCCTACCACTCCCCCAGGACTCTTATTCAAAAACACTTGAGAGTTTCCTCCAGAGTCTCTGAGAACAGGCTGCTGTCTTGTGGATATTGTCAGTGACCAAAGAATTGTAAAACAAAAACAAAAACAAAAAACAAACAAACAAAAAAACCACCAAAAAACTTTCCTATGTGAGATGTTCAAAGTAAAAGTCTGACATCTTAGTGACAAAACGAAATCAAGAGGCATTTACTCCAAGACAATGTGGGAGAAAGTGTATGTTTTCGTGTATTTCAAGTTAGAATTGAAATATTTCCTGTTACCTCAAGCAGCCACTTTCCTGGGCCCAATGACTGATACTTTTTCTGTGACCACCTCGAAGTGAGATCTTATAGATCAGGATTATTTCACACTGCACAGCTTCTCTTGGTGCGAGACAACACACCTGTGTAAAACACTTCACCTTTGAATGGAAAGACTGTCTTCTAACTAAAGGATTTCTGGAAAACCCACTGGGTTAAAATCTCACTTAATAAACATGGTTCCATCATAAAATATAAGGAGGTTTTGGGGTTTCTTTTTGTTTTTTTGTTTGTTTTGTTTTTTTTGAGACAGGGTCCGCTGTGGTGGTTTGAACTGGAATTTCTCCCTTAGGCTCATATATTTGATGCGTTGTCACTGACTGGTGGAATTGTTTGGGAAGAATTAATAGATGAGGGATTTTGGAGGAGGTTTGTTATTGGGGATGGGCTTAGAGGTTTCAAAACACCAAGCTGTTCACAGTTGGCTCTCAGACAGCAGGCTGAAAGCTCTTACTTACTACTTTAGCACTATGCCTGCCTGCCTGCCTGCCACTGCCATGCTACCTGCCATGATGATTATGGACTCAACCTCTGAACTGTCAACCCCCGTTAAACTTGTTCACAAGGACTCATCACACTGGGAGAAAAGTCAGACAGGATGTGGTGGTGTAAATGGAAATGCCCCCCATAGGCTCATAGGGAGTGAGTGGCACTACTAGGACGTATGGGTTTTGGAGTAGTGTGTCACTAGGCATGGGCTTTAAGACTTCGAGAGACCAGGGACGCTTTCTTCCTGCTGCCTGCAGATTTGGGTGTAGAACTCCCAGCTCCTCCCCAGCAACGTGTCTGCCTGCATGTTTCCATGTTTGTAGACATGCTGACATCTCTGAAACTGTGATCTAGCCACAATTACATGCTACCCTTTATAAGAGTTGGCGTGGTTGTGATGTCCCTTTATAACAGTAGAAATCCTAACTAAGACACGGGGCCTCTCTTTGTAGTTCTGGATGGCCTGGAAGTCTGTACAGATCAAGCTGTACTGGGAACGCTTTTAAATGTTATAACAATTTCTATAATAGTAGTTTTCTATGATAATTTTCTATAATTTTATTTATTTTAACTGTAATTGTTTTTGAAATTAAAATATAAGTTTAACAAATATTCAGAGTCCCTTAGGAAATATCATTGTATTTTGCACTAATCACAGACTTGTGTCCAACTAGGAAGCCAGAGTTATCTATTGTGTGTGGTAGAAGCCAAGGAGCCAAATCCTTTTCTTCACAAATACCTTGTTCTTTAAAAACATAACAAATGAATTTCTCAATAAATGTGAAGGCCCAAAGATGCATAGCAATGGCATATGAGAGCATCTGCCATGACTTAGAAAATGTCTGAATATTCAATAGAAAGCCTTAAAGACAATGCGTGGACCAGAGGCACAGTGTTTATAATAAGCACACCTATTAATAAGATGATTTTTAACAATGACAAGATAAAATATATAATACATTGAACGCAGTAGAAATGCAAGAACCACATAGCAATGATAAACTAACAAATTATACTGGCTGAAATCAGGATTGTACTGGAAAAGCTAAACATGATGGTAAGGGAGTGTGAAGACCTACAGGTTCACACAGGAGAGTATTACATTTGACCATGAGCCAAAAAAAGCAACAGTACATTTAGTGTTGCTCCTTTGTTTTCAATGGGAATAAGTGGCTATTTATTCCAAAGCATATAAACCTCAAATATAAAAATTTTATTAAAAATTATGTCAGAACCCTTATATATACAGAAAACTATACATGTAGTTATCTAATATGTTATTAGGAACACATCTAGTGTTTATCTATTGTATCTTATGCATTTATTTTTTGAGCTATGTCAAAGGAAACATGCTACAAAAGATATTAATTTTGCATTTATCTATATATCAATTTTTATCATGTTCATTAATTTTGCATCACTCCAAGCTATTGAATGTTGCTTTTGTATTTCAGCTTGCAGTAGTCTCCATATTTTATTAATTTTAATAATTAATTTTTATTTAATTAATTTATTATATTTTATTAATTTGTAGTTTTATGAGGTCCCATTTGTCGATTCTTGATCTTAGAGCATAAGCCATTGCTGTTTTTATCAGAAAATTTCCCCAGTACCCATTCCCTACTCTTTCCTCTATTAGTTCGAGTGTATCTGGTTTGATGTGGAGGACCTTGATCCACTTGATCTTATGGTGATAAAAATGGATCAATTTTCATTCTTCTACATGCTGACCTCCAGTTGAACCAGCACCATCTGTTGAAAATGCTATCTTTTTTCCATTGGATGAATTTAGCTCCTTTGTCAAAGATCAAGTGACCATAGGTATATGGGTTCATTTCTGGGTCTTCAATTCTATTCCACTGATCTACCTGCCTGTCTCTGTACCAACACCATACAGTTTGCATCACTCTTGCTCTGTAATACTGCTTGAGGTCAGGAATGGTGATTCCCTCAGTTCTTTTATTGTTGAGGATAGTTTTTGCTATCCTGGGTTTTTTGTTATTCCAAATGGATTTGCAAATTGCTCTTTCTCGCTCTATGAAGAATTGCGTTGGAAATTTGATGGGGATTGCATTGCTTCTGTAGATTGCTCTTGGCAAAATGACTATTGTTACCATATTAATCCTGCCAATCCATGAGCATGGGAGCTCTTTCCAGCTTCTGAAATCAATTTCTCTCTTCAGAGAGTTGAAGTTCTTATCATACAGATCCTTCACTTGCTTGGTTAGAGTAACACCAAGATATTTTCTATTATTTGAGACTATTGTGAAGGGTGTCATTTCCCTAATTTCTTTCTCAGCCTGTTTATTCTTTGAGTAGAGGAAGGCTGCTGATTTGTTTGAGTTAATTTTATAACCAGGCACTTTGGGGAAGTTGTTTATCAGGCTTAGTAGGTTTCTGGCGGAACTTTTGGGGTCACTTAAGGATACTATCATATCTGCAAATACTGATATTTTGACTTCTTCCTTTCCAATTTGTATCCCTTTGACCTTTTGTTGTCTGATTGCTCTGGCTAGGATTTTGAATACTTTATTGAATAAGTAAGGTGAGAGTGGGCAGCCTTCTCTAGTCTCTGATTTTAGTGGGATTGCTTCAAGTTTCTCTCCATTTAGTTTAATGTTAGCTATTAGTTTGCTCTATATTGCTTTTACTATGTTTAGATATGGGCCTTGAATTCCTAATCTTTCCAGGACTTTTATCATGAAGGGGTGCTGAATTTTGTCAAATGCTTTCTCAGCATCTAATGAAATGATCATTTGGTTTTTTCTTTGAATTTGTTTATATAGTGGATTATGTTTCTGGATTTCCCTATATTGAACCATCTCTGCATCCCTGAAATGAAGCCTTCTTGATCATGATGGATGATCGTTTTGATGTGTTCTTGGATTCAGATTGCAAGAATTTTACTGAGTATTTTTGTATCAATATTCATAAGGGAAATTGGTCTAAAGTTCTTTTTCATTGTTGGGTCTTTGTGTGGTTTAGGAATAAGAATTATTGTAGCTTCATAGAAGGACTTGGGTAGTTCTTTGTCTGTTTTTATTTTGTGGAATAGTTTGGACAATATTGGTATGAGGTCTTCTATGAAGGTCTGATAGAATTCTGTATTAAACCTATCTGGTCCTGGGCCCTTCTTGGTAGGGAGACTTTTAATGACTTCTAATTCTTGTGGAGTTAGGAGGTTGTTTGGATGATTTATCTGATCCTGACTTAACTTTGGTACCTGGTATTTGTCTAGAAAATTGTCCATTTCCTCCAGATTTTCCAGTTTTGTTGAATATAGGCTTTTGTCGTAGGATCTGATGATTTTTTTAAATTTCTTCTGATTCAGTTGTTATGGCTCCCTTTTCATTTCTGATTTTGTTAATTTGGATATGATTAGTCTGGCTGAGGGTTTAGCTGTCTTGTTCATTTTCTCAAAGAACCAGTTCCTGGTTTTGTTGATTCTTTGCATAGTCCTTTTTGTTCCTACTTGGTTGATTTCAGTCCTGTGTTTGATTATTTCCTGCTTTCTTCTCCTCCTGGGTGTATTTGCTTCTTTCTGTTCTTGAGCTTTATGTGTGCTGCCAAGCTGCTAATGTATGCTCTCTCCTGTTTCTTTTTGAAGTCAGGCTGAGCTTTGAGTTTTCCTCTTGGCACTACTTTCATTGTGTCCCATAAGTTTGGGTGTGTTGTACCTTCATTTTCATTAGAGTCTAAAAAGTCTTTAATTTTTTTCTTTAGTTTTTCCTTGACCAAGTTATCATTGAGTAGAGTGTTTTTCAACTTCCCTGTATCTGTGGGCTTTCTCTTGTTATTGAAGACCAGTCTTATTCCTTGGTGATCTGATAGGATGCGTGGGATTATTTCAATCTTCTTGTATCTGTTGAGGCCTGTTTTGTGGCCAATTATATGGTCAATTTGGGAGAAGGTACCATGAGATGCTGAGAAGAAGGTATAGTCTTTTGCTTTAGGATGAAATATTCTGTAAATATCTGCTAAGTCCATTTGACTCATAACTTCTGTTAAGTTTTCTGTGTTTCTGTTTAATTTATGTTTCCATGATCTGTCCATTGATGAGAGTGGGGTTTTGAAATCTCCTACTATTATTGTGTGAGGTGCAATGTGTGCTTTGAGCTTTAATAAGCTTTCTTTTATGAATGTAGGTTCCTTGTATTTGGAGCATAGTTATTTAGAATTGAGAGTTCTTCTTGGTGGATTTTTCCTTTGATGAATATGAAGTATCCTTTCTTACATTTTGTGATGACTTTTGGTTGAAAGTTGATTTTATTCTATATTAGAATGGCTACTCCAGCTTGCTTCTTTGGGCTATTTGCTTGGAAAGTGGTTTTCCAGCCTTTTACTCTAAGGCAGTATCTCTCTTTGTCTCTAAGGTTTGTTTCCTGTGTGCGGTAGAATGCTGGGTCCTCTTTACATATCTAGTCTGTTAGTCTATGTCTTTTTAATGGGGAATTTAGTCCATTGGTGTTAAGAGAGATTAAGGAATAGTGATTGTTGCTTCCTGTTATTTTTGTTGTTAGAGGTGGAGTTATGCTTGTGTGTCTCTCTTCTTTTGGATTTGTTGCAAGATTACTTTCTTGATTTTTCTAGGTTGTAGATTCCCTCTTTGTGATGGAGTTTTCCATCTATTATCCTTTGTAGGGCTGGATTTCTAGAAAGATATTGTGTAAATTTGGTTTTGTCATGGAACATCTTGGCTTCTCCATCTATGTTAATTGAGAGTTTTGCTGGATATAGCAGCCTTGACTGGCATTTGTGTTCTCTTAGGGTCTGTATGACATCTGCCCATGGTCTTCTGGCTTTCACAGTCTCTGTTGAGAAGTCTGGTGCAATTCTGATAGGTCTGCCTTTATATGTTACTTGACCTTTTTCCCTTTCTGCTTTTAAAATTCTTTCTCTGTTTTGTGCATTTGGTGTTTTGACTATTATGTGACGGGAGGATTTTCTTTTCTGGTCCAATCTATTTGGAGATCTGTAGGCTTCATGTAAGTTTATGGGCATCTCTTTCCTTAGGTTAGGAAAGTTTTTTCTATAATTTTGTTGAAGATATTCCTATCCCTTTAAGTTGGGAGTCTTCACTCTCTTGTATACCTGTTATCCTTAGGTTTGATCGTCTCACTGTGTCCTGTATTTCCTGAATGTTTTGTGCTAGGAGCTTTTTTCATATTATGTTATCTGTGACTGTTGTGTCATTTTCTTTGCTATCTTCTGCTCCTGAGATCCTCTTTTCTATCTGGTGTATTTTGTCGGTGTGGCTCACATCTGTGACTCCTGAAATCTGTCCTAGCTTTCTATCTCCAGGGTTGTCTCCCTTTGTGCTTTCGTTATTGTTTCTATTTGCATTTTAAAATCCTGGAGTGTTTTGTCCATATCCTTCACCTGTTTGGTTGTGTTTTCCTATAATTCTTTAATGGATTCCTTAAGGGATATTTGTTTCCTATTTAAGGGCTTCTATTTGTTTACTTGTGATGGCCTATATTTCTTTAATGGAGTTATGTATGTCCTTATTAAAGTCCTCCAGCATGGGGGCTGGAGAGACGGCTCAGTGGTTAATGGCATTGACTGCTCTTCCAGAGGTCCTGAGTTCAATTCCCAGCAACCACATGGTGGCTCACTACCATCTGTAGTGGGATCTGATGCCCTCTTCTCCTGTGTCTGAAGACAGCTAGAGTGTACTCACATACATTAAATGAATAAATTTTAAAAAAAGTCTTCCATCATCATCATAAAATGTGATTTTTAAATGCAAATCTTGCTTTTCCAGTGTGTTTGGATATCCAGTATCTGCTTTGGTGGGAGAGTTGGGCTCTGATGATGCCAAGTAGTCTTAGGTTCCTGCGCTTGCCTCTCGTCATCAGGTTGTCTCTGGTGTTAGCTTGTCTTGCTGTTTCTGAAAGTGGCTTTGCCCTCCTGTAGTCCTGTGTGTCAGCACTCCTGTAGACCTGTTTGCTTTCAGCCAGATCTGGGGAAAGTGAGTTCTGCTCTCAGGTGTGTAGGCGCTCCTGGTGCTCCTGGCGACTGGCTTTCAACTCTTGTCACAGGCAGAAACCGGAAGTTTCCTGCCTCTGACTACCCCTAGGTCCTGTGCCCAGAGGGTACAGATCGCACTAAGTAATTTCCTCTTGGGTCAGGAATGTGGGCAGAAAGTATTTGTCTCCTCTGTGTTCTCTGAAGTGTCCACACTTATGAGGCCCCAGCTCTCTCCCACAGAGGATTTGGCTGTAGGGAGCTGTGGTACTGGGTCAGTTCAGTTCTGGGTGCAGGTAGAAACCAGCCAGTTCCTGCCTCTGACTGCTCCTATATTCCTGTATCCAGAGGCACTATGCATTTTCCTCTCAGGCTGGGAATGTGGGCAGAAGTGGCCAGAAATGGCTGTCTGTCCTGAGGGCTCAGGATTCTCCATCCTTCTGAGAGTTCAGCTCTCTCCCCAACAGGATTTGGGTACAGGGAGCTGTGGGATTGGTTCAGTTCCATCAAATGAGTTTCTGTTGTCACTTCTAAGCACATATCTCAGGTGCAGTCCTTTTACCTGGGACATAAGAGTGCGGTACGGGCTTCCCTCTGCACACAAATGCAGGGCTCAGCCCTCCTTTACTTTTTTCCATAACATTCAGTACTTTCTAGCAGTTTCTGTGACCTCCCTGGTTAATGAAAAGGCTAATGTTTTCTCTACCTCCTCCCTTTATGGTGGCTGCCAGGATTTTCTGCTTTCCTACAAAGTTTTTCTCTTGAAATCTATTGAAAATTCCTTCAATCTCTCGTTTCAGACTGTTTTAAAATTGTCTTTCTAATGAGACAGTGGCCCAAAAAGGGAATTTCAGTTCCCAGTACAGTATTTGAAAGACTTCTCTGTCACTTATGCCTCCACAAAGCCTCCAGGAGCAGGTTTTGGTACTGGCTCTAAGTATCTGGGGAGCATGGTGCGGCCACCACACAGATGTAGGTGGCAGCGTCATCCAGCAGGGAGGCTGTGATGTGCAGGGTGCTGTGCTTAGCGTCTTCATCCAGAGTTGCTGAGTATCTTCCACTTGATGTCGTCTCCTTTTTGTATGCAAGGACTGTCAGGGACACAGGACCTCTGCCTCTGTCTTGTTTGTACCACCTTAAGTTGTTGAAGGGAGTCACAGTGTAATTGCATTGAAGGACACAGCTCTCTCCCTGATGGACAACCAGGGACTGGGGACTCTGCTCCACTTGGGTCCTGCCAGCCACCCCTATTCAGAAAACAGTGAGAGAGTCCAGAAATCAACCATCTAAGCTTAGATGAGATCCTTCCTTACTCTCTACAAGCATCTCAGGTTATCCACAAGCAGGCCCATGTGTCTCTCCTGGCACACAGAATTACATCCTTCCCCAAATCCTAAGATGCCTTCCTGTGGCCCCCAGCTAACACCTCCACTCACTCACACTGATGATGCAGCCACAAAAGCACCCAGCAGGCACTCAGGTGCTTCCCCATGGTTTTTCTGCAGAAGCCTAGCCCAAAGCTGCTGCCTGATTCATCAGCTTTTTCTTCTAGCATTAAATGGAGACTCTGAGGAAGTACAGCCAGCCAGTCAGAGACTGATGCACACATGCACTCACGCAGGCATGCACGCAGGCATGCACGCAGGCAGGCACACACTCACCAGCTCCTGAGGGAGGACTAACGCTCGCACTGCCATCTTGGGGTCAGAGTTGTACATGCTCAAAATCTCTGAGTCAGCTTTCTGTGGTTGCTTTTTACTGTCGGAAATTTGACGCCAAATGTAAACTCCTATGTATGTATGTATGTATGTATGTATGTATGTATGTATGTATGTATGTGTGTGTGTATAAGAACCACAGGAGGGTGTCTATAATAATTTATCTCAGGACTATGTAAGACAGTTAATACTTACTTTCCTCATCTGAAAATAGATGCCAAAGTATGTTTGAAAGTTTGAAAAGAAATGATTCACAGTAAAAGCTAATGAGAATGACAAGCCTCAGTTTAGTGCTCACCTAAAATGTAAATGTCTTTAGAATGTGACTTTACCTCTGCTCTATTTGTAACTATGTTACCAATTTCAAATGACGAATTTTGTCAAAAAGCAGATACATTTAAATTCTGTGTAAAATATATGTATTTTTATTAATTCTTTGACAATTTCATGTTAACATACAAAGTGTCTCTGATTAAATATAAAATTCTCTTCTCATAGTAATAGCATGATTTTTGATCGATCATTATTAGTCCAACAATGCTTTTCAAGAACTATGCGATCCAATTGCCCATAAGAATCAGCAATTCTCTGGGCTCATAAATTACACACTAATGCAGGAATAGTTGAGTGTCTGGCACAGATACCGACAAGTGGAAAGTGCTGAAGGTTTTGAAAACTCCTTTCTTCAGGCGTCACACTTCTCAGTGAAAATGGAACTGTGAAATGTTTAAGTGTGTGAGGATTTACCGTATGTCTGAGATCTGATGCACAGAGACGATGACAAATCTAAAGGCACCTGGAATAACCCTGTCATACAGGACACAGCAAATGTTTTAGGGGAGAATTACTAGAAGTAAAGACGGTGTGATCTCTGGTTTTGTGACAGCATGGACAGGCCATAGCACCCACATAGTTAATCTAACACTTGTCTAAATCTCACTGTGAAATAGTTGGATCTCACGTGATCATTTTGAAGGATTTAAGAGAAAGATGCTAGTTTGTCCCTGTGATTCAGGAGGCAGAGGCAGAGGCAAGTATATCTCTGTGAGTTTGGGGCCAGCCTGGTTTACAAATAGAGTTCCAGGATGGACAGGGCAACATAGAGAGACACTGTCTCAACTTTAAAAAGAAAGAAGAGAGAGAGAGAGAGAGAGAGAGAGAGAGAGAGAGAGAGAGAGAGAGAAAATGATGCAGTTTCCCATAAAATAGTAGGAACTCTGTCTTTTGCACACTGAGTGTCCCCTTCAGCTCTCCAGGCTGTTGTTGCTCCTGGGTCCCTGCTCTTCCTCCTTCTCCTTAAGAATTCAGTGGAGTAGATTCCCCTCAGGTTACTCTCCACTCGCAAAGACTCCTAGTGATGGGCAGCACAAACACAGCCTGAACTGGCCTCTTCTGTAACCAGCAGGGCCTCAGGGGGAGCAATTGGGACAACTCAGCCACAAGACCTTTGACCTAGAGTTTGTCCTGCCTGCAGAGTGTTCTGGGACCAAGTCTAACAGAATCATCATCAAAGAGACCAGCAGAGGGGAGCAGATGCAGAGTCCACAGCCTCATAGCAGGCTACACTCACAGAGTCCACAGCCTCATAGCAGGCTACACTCACAGAGTCCACAGCCTCATAGTCGGCTACACTCACAGAGTCCACAGCCTCAGAGTTGGCTACACTCACAGAGTCCTGCAGAGGATGGGGAGGAAGGACTGGAAGAAACAGAGGTGTCAAGGACAACAAAGCCATGAGAACAAGATCCACAGAATCAACTGATTGGGACACATGGAGACTTGCAGAGATCAGCGATCCTATAGGGGTCTCCCCTAGCTCCTCTGCATCTATGTTATGGCCAAGTGGCTTAGTGTTTGGGGGGAATCCTAATAGTGAGAGCAGGGACTGTCCCTGACTCGTTTGCCTACTTGTAGAACCCTTTCCTCCTATTGGGTTGCCTTGACAGCCTTGATGTGACAGTTATGTGCCTGGTCTCCTCACACTGTGTTTGGTTAATGTCACAGGAGCCCTGCTCTTTTCTGAGGGGAGGTGGGGGTGTGGATCTGGGGGAAAGGGAAGGTAGGGTGAGAAACTAAGGGGATGAGAGGGAGGGAAAACTGTGGTTGGAGTATAATATATGAGAGGATAATAATCTTTTTCAGAAAAGAATTCCACAGGCCTTTGTTAGGGAACGATTGCTGCTCTCTCACATCTTTCCTTCCAGACTCTGTGTAGGTCATACTACCCAGACACCAATTTCCCCAGCACATTTGATTGTCTGAACATAGATGGAGTTTAAAATGTGGTAGACCATTTGCCTTGCTTGCATGGGGCTCTGGGTTTGACCCAGCACTGCAGACAAATAACTTAAATGTGATACCACAATGACCCCGGAGACTTGTTCGTTTCTCTAATGATTTCTGAAGTTAATGGAGCCTGGCAGGAGGACACTTGTATGATTTTCACCAACAGAGTTGAGTTCGGTCTCGCACGGAAGGCTGTGCTCAAGTCAGGATGATCTCAGAGGCAGCTTCTCAGCAGCCAGACCACCTGTTGCCTCTCGGTTTGTGCTCAGCTCCCCCTGTGGTTTCTGCCACTGTGTCACCCAGAGCACAGTAGTACACGGCCGAGTCTGACTCTTGCACTGAGGCTTTCTGCAAGTGGAAGGACGTGGTTCCTTTATTGTATGTGGCTTCAAACCCTCTGCTGCTTCCCTTCTCGCCAGCCGTAATGACTTTCAGGAGGAGTTGAAGACTTTCTCCAGGATATTGAAAGTACCAGAAAAGAGTAGGGTAACGTATGCTTGTGGCTGAATAAGTGCAATTTATTCTCAGGAATCCATTTTCTGAGATGGTCACTTGGCCTTCGGTTTGAGTCACTGAGTCTCCATGAGTCCTTCCTACAGTGCAATGGAAGGAGAGAAAAGGAGAGGGAGATGAGCTCTGTGTCTCCTTGAAGATAATGGTCTTACATAACTCACTGCTGAAGACTTCTCTGTTTACTTACCGAGTAGGAGAAGTATTAAAGCCACGAATCCTGGAGAAAAGTCCATCTTTAGTGTCATCTAGAAAGTGGTCTTGATGTTTAGCATGAAGAAGTGTTAACTCAGAGAAAATGAGTCTTCTTAGATATAAATCACTCAGGCAATGAGCTAGTGCTATGAATCTGCGCCCCCTGGTGGACAGGAGCTGAACTGAGCATGAATTAACATTTGCCTCCTGCCTTCCTGATCTTATCAACAAGGCATATGTCAATATTTCCACCTACCATGGTATATTTCTGTGAATTTGGGGCAAGCCTGGTTTAAAAATAGAGTTCTGGGATGGACTGTTGCAACTTTAAAAAGAAAATATCTCAAGGTTGTTTTACTTCAGATCACAGCTCTAAGCACACACACACAAATAACACAGAGCTTTGTATGTTCTTGTATCTACTGTGAGCCAAGCTGCAATCCAGGGAACTCCCATCAAAGTGCTTCGGGTTAAACTCACAGAAAGCAGTAAGAAGTCACCTCATGCTGATTGATTCTGTTTTTCAGAACATGTAAAGGAGCTATTGACAATTTATATTTATCAAAGGAAATAAAAAAAATGAATAATGAATGGTTTGGGATGCAAAGTCATTTTCTCTGTTCTAAAAGAACTATATTTTAAGTCTGTCATCTTTCCACAGAAGTTTTTCACATCGTATAATCCATATACAAGTACCAATTAATATTTCAGAATCACTCACTGGAAAGTGGAAAGTATGAATTCTAGGCAGAACAAGCTCCACAACATAAATAACTGAATCCGAATGATCTGCTATTGATGTCGTATTTGCTCATAACTTCCCTTGTCTTCAACACGGGATAATCAACCATCAGGCAGGTGCTGATGCTGTGGTTCATGCTGGTCCAGCAGAAAGGATTCCTTCCACATTGATGTGCACTGGGGCCTGGCTGGTACCCACTTTCCATAAAGAATCAACCGTGAAAATTCCTCAGATACAGTCACAAGTAACAAATTCAAGGCCTGCTCTTCTGAGTTCATGAATCCCTTCTCCTTCTTTTCCAGTTTACAAGTCACACCAGCAGGACTTCTTTACAGAACTATGCTGTGATACTTGGAAAACACCAGACATAAAATTAATTCTTATACATGACAACAGCATAAGGATTGGAGGAAACAGAATTTTTTTAAGTGTGTAGCTTTATTTTCACAGAATGAAGAGTTCTATAGGTGGATGGGTATGCAACAAATATGCATTAACATTACCTAAATTTTTACTACTAATTTTTAATTCACTGGTTGAGAATTTTATACATATACTTAATGTGATTTTTTGCAAACCCATATGTTTTTCCTTCAACTTCTATAATATATTTGAGGTGATAAACGTTCTATCTGAACATGTATCACTTATCACACTTTACTTGTAAAGTTGGTGCCTTTTATGGCTTCTAAGCCCCACCTTGGTGTTCCACTTGCAAAGAGAGAGGAGGTTACAATACAGGATAACTTATTAGCCAAACTCCACCATTCTAACTTTGAGCACATATAGAACGTAAGGTGAGAGACAGAATGAAGGAGTCAGAGAATGAGAATTTGGGACGGCGAGAATGTGTTTATGGTAGCAGACCTGGGGCTGTGTAGAAAATTCCACACGGCAGCAGTGAATGCCGACTCAGAAGAACTGTGTGAAGGGTGAGGCTGGGGAAAAGGAACTCATAGCTGTCATTTTTCCAGGGGCCTTCGAGGAACTAATCATGATTGGCTCATTGATAAGAGCATGGATTGGCACATAGCAGATAAACTTAGATACAGAAAATGAGAACTTTTATGCTATAATTGTGGAGGGCTATAAAATAGAATAAGTTTCCATGATAAAACCTGTTGCACAGTAGACAGTCAATATTTTCCTTAATAAACAAAAGGGCATAGTTTTTCATTCTTGCTGTGTTACTGCATGTTTAATTTCTTGACTTCAATGTTACATGTCTATCAAGATTGAACTTTTGGGTGCCATCTTTTAGCGCTTGGCCTAAGGTTAGCTATGACTAAATCCATAATAAAATTTAGTAGTACACTTAGTATGAATGCATTACAGACCATCTACATTAAGGAAAGACAAACCCAAATAAATAAAAATGCACAGAGAATACAAAATATAAAGCATTAGAAAAATAAATGTCCCACAGCATTTTGCTGATAAAATATTAAATATAAAGAAAAACAAACAAGAAAAAAGGTACTAAATGAAGGTGTGTGTGTGTGTGTGTGTGTGTGTGTGTGTGTGTGTGTGTGTTTGTGTAACTCTTTCTACTAGGGACCCATAGAGGTCTTACTAGATCTGGACTCAGGAGCTTTCCTATCCTTCATTACAGTCTCTCCAGACTTACTCTTAGTCCAGTAATAGCCTGCTTACTGGAGCCTCTCCTCCAACCTCACTTCCATTCCATGGACTGAGAACCCAGTCCTCCTAGCTCTTTCCCTTGGACACTTTCAGAATACCCTCCTAGTGAATCTCCAATTCTTCCTGTCACCTGACAACCCACAGAAACACTCTACAAGGAACCCTATAGCACCACCCTTGCCTAGGTTCCAGAGAAGGCAACAGGAGTGAAATAAAAGAAAACTCACCCAACAAATGCAAGACTAGATATTGACACCAAAAAACACCTCAAAGATAACTACTACAGATAACTAGATCCCAGCACACAAACATGGGCATGAACAGCCAAGACAATGTTCCTCCTCTCCCAACTTTTGATCTGAGGTTGCTGTCTTTTTGGTGGGGAGGGGGATCCATCAAGTGTGAGTGAGGAGCTGGTAGTGATTAAGTATTGGTTAAGTCCATGCTATATGCTCAGAAGTCTCTTTACCAAAGACCAGGAGTAGGAGTAAAACATGTCCAGTCCTCCTGTTTTGAGACCTTTGACAGTGTCTGGTCCATGGGACTGCTCAGAAAACTGATGCTCTTGCATGTCTCAATGGTATTGGAAAAATTAACTTAGACAACCTGCAAAAAATGGTTAGCAGTATTTCTGCTCCTTTCCAATGCAGAACTTGAAGAACTGACTATAGCAATAAGACAAGAGGATGCAATTAAAGGGATACATGTAAAAATAAGAAGTTAAATCATCTCTCTTTGCAGAAGGTAGAATGTTATACATAGCAGACTGTAAATATTTCATCAGAGCACTTGTAGAAGTGATTAATGCAATTTCAGTAAAATAGTAATCTACAAAATCAATAGACTTTCTATACATCCATAGCATACATGCTGAGAAAGGCATCTTGAAAACATTCCCATCACAACAACTTTCAAAATGGTCTAAGAATAGACCTAACCAAGAAGTGGAAGGTTCCTACTCTATAAAAAAATTTATTTATATAAATAAAGAAAAAGATTGGGGAAGACCCTATAGATGAAAATATATACAATGCTCAGGGTAGAAATAGCATTATGAAAATGACCATTCTACCAAAAGCAATTTATAGTTCAATGCAGTACCAATCAAAATCCCAATTTGTTACAGTAATAAAACTGAAGTTTGTATGAAACCACAAAAGTTTCAAGCTAGCTAAAGTGATCTGCAGCAGAAAAAATAAAGCTAGGGATGGGGGCTCCCACCCCCAGATTTGGTATTCATAGCAGTGTCAGCACTTCAGGTTTCACAGGCTGTGAGACATCTGTCAAGGCCCTTCCAGATTTCAAAGTCTCTGTTGAGAAGTCGTATGTGATTCTGATTGTCGGCCTTTGCATGTTACTTGGTATTCTCTAAGTTTCTTGTATGTTTATAGGCATCTCTTTAGGTTCGGATTTTTTTAATGATTTTGTGTAAGTATTTTCTGGTCCTTCTGACCTTCTTCTGTTCCTATTATTCTTAGGTTAGGTCTTTGCATATTATCCCTGATTTCCTTGAAGTTTTGTGTTAGAAATTTTTTAAATTTAATATTTTCTTTCATTCACATTGAAAGACCCCTTGAGCGGGGAGACCCTCACTCAAGTCTCGGGATGATGCGACCCCCCAAGAACTCACGTGAGACCGTCCTTGCTGTAATAAACATGAGGTTTATTGACAGGAACCAGTGCACTGGGGTCGAGAGTCGTATCCCACGCAGGGGCAGTGGAGTTCGACCCCGAAAGGCTGGGAGAAAGGGTATTTAAAGGCAGAAACCACAACCCGACAGGGCAGGGATGGTGTCATTGGAAAGTGTCGAGAATAATAATGAAAAATCACAAGGAGGAGCTTCCTGTTTCTCAAGATTGTTAAACTTTATGGTCCATCAGTTCCTGAGAGGAGCTTCCTGTTTCTCAAGATTATTCTCTAAGATTTTAATCTAACTTTATGGTCAGCTCGTACAGGTAGAGGGCAGGGTCTGGAATTTGAGGTATTTGGGGCTTTTTAAACTTCTGACTTCTTAGCTGCATTTTTTATTCTTTCATTCCCTACTTCTTCTAGTGGCTAGTTCTAATCATAGAACTAAATTTTAGTATCTTTATAATATTGACTTTTTTGTCCTCCTAAAGCATGATACTGTTTCATACCATCAAAATCTGAACAGTACTCACTCTTTCTCTAATGAAGGCAACTAGTTTCTTTAACACACATGGACCTATAATCAGAAGCAGAAGCAAAACTAAGAAGGGTCCCATAAGGGAAGATATCAGAGTAGTCATCCAAGGAGATCTACTAAACCAGCTCTCGAACCATCCCTGATGCGCTTCTCTGTCTCTCTGTCTTTTGTCTAACCTTTCTCTAAGTTTATTCATGGAGTCTTTAATTACTCCTGAATGGTCTACATAGAAGCAACATTCTTCTTTCAGTGTAGCACACAGACTCCTTCTTTAAGGAATATCAGGTCTAATCTTCTCCAATTCTGAAGGATTACCTCTGAGAGGGAGGTTAGGTATTCTTGGAGGTCAACTAAAAAGTCTTTTTTTACTCTTTTTATATCTGAGTCAATGGCAGTTCTGAATTCTCCATAAGCCTTGCATTGCAGGGCAACAGCAGATGTCCTTGTGCTGCCCTTGCAGCACCTAGATAGCCTTAAGTAATTCTCAACTCTTAAGATAGCCCTAAGTAATTCTCAACTCCTTTTTTTTTCTTACTAAGTCTTTAGCATCAGGATTCCAATCTGGACACTATCTAAACCTACACACCAAGGTCATGACTATCTTAGAACTTCTAAACTTATGATCCCTGAGGCACAGTCCCAAGAAGGGTTAGAAGTACGAATGCACATAATGCCTTCATAGTAAGGGGATGTTACATCATTTGGAATAGAAATTAAGCCTATCCCCACACCTATCCCGAGGGAACTCAGGGCAAACATGAAATTCTTGTTTCTAAAACACACTCCTCAAGTGAGCATTATAGCAACCTCCCAGTCATGTCTCTGATGTATCCACTTATCTGATGTGCAAGTCTAGGGAGCTTTTTGAAGATCTGAGTGTCCCTCTAGGTCCCAGCTCTCAGCCCCAATACCTAGTACTTGGCTGGTGAGGGCTGAGATTTGATGGCTGTCAGGGTGGTCAGCAGCACCAGGTACGGTCCTTTGCAGAGAGGCTCGAGTGTCTGGGCTCCGTGTCGTTGTGTGTATCTGCAGTCTCTGACCTGGAACTGATGAGATGACTTGGAGGTCCCCGGGGCATAGGCTGCTGCCAGCTGTGAGCAGATTTCTTTCTGTATCACCTGTAGGTCTTTTAGCCTGGCATACAAATCATTATTACTATGACATGTTGGTTCAGTAACATCATCTAATACAGTCAGAGGAGCTGAGGCCCCATATAAGATCTCAAAGGGGGTAAGGCTGAATCTGGAAGGGGTATTTCTTGCTCTGAAGAGAGCAAGAGGGAAGGAGTACCACCCAGTCTGCGCAGTCTCCATGGTCAATTTGGTCAGGATCTCTTTTAGAGTTTTATTTATTTACTCTACCTGTCCTGAACTTTGAGGTCTGTAAATACAACGTAATTTCCAATCAACCTCTAAATACTTGGCCACACCCTGGCTTACCTTGGCAACGAAAGTAGGGCCATTGTCTGACCAGATTACCTTGGGAACTCCAGACCTGGGGAAGATTTCTTCCAGTATCTTCTTGATGACTACCGAGGCCATCTCTTGCTTGGTGAGGAAAGCTTCTATCTATTCCTGGAAAGGTATCTACAAGCACTAGGAGATACTTGTGATCATATTTTCCTGGTTTTATCTCAGTGAAGTTCACTTCGACTTTTCACTAAACTCTCTAGGTCTCTTTGCCCTGTTTGCTTGCTAAGCATTCACTTACTGACATACCTTATATTTTTTTACTGCCTCTCTGGCTAGAATCTTAAAGTCTATTACATACACCTTAACTACTTGGACAAGCTTCTTATCTAAGTGAATCCATTTCTGTATTTGGCAAAGTGAGTCTTTTGTTTGTTCTCTGAGGAATATAGTTTTCCCTCAAGTGTGCCCTTGTCTTTTTTTCGTTTAAGCAATTTGGGCCTTTTCTTCTGTTGTACATTCTCAGTGAGGCCATCCCTTAGTCCAATCCCAGTTCCCAGTGGCTTTCTCTTGCAGGCCTGTAACAAGGATAGGGTCCTGTATAGCCATTTCCCGAGCCACTTTATCTGCTTTGTTACTGCCCCATGCCACTGAATCTCTTCCTTCCTGATGTCCTGGGCAATGAATAATACTCACAGTTGCTGACTTCATCAGGGCATCCAAGAGATAGCAAAGACATCTGTGGCACTGATGTGCTGGGGGGTTGGGGTTCAGCCATTCCAGATGACATTGTGTTGTACACCATGGCAGCACCCACTTATCTCTGACCTTCATGAAGAGAACTGTTCCCGTCTGTAGACAAGGTAGTCTCAGCTTTCAGCAGGGGTCAATCAGCCAGTTGCAGAGGTCTTTCCTCCACCCATGGGCTTCTGTCAGTACTTGACACTTGTACTATGGTGGCTCCAGGTCAGGATTGGGCAGCAAGGTGACCAGATTGTCTCCAACCAGTGGAGAATCTAGTCCATGTCAGCTGACCAGTGGTCCCATCTTTTGGGACGTTCTATTCAAAGGCAAAACATCAGCCACTCTATCACAGTTTAAGTCCTGGATTGGGTGATAATTGTCAGTGCCCGACTGGCAGGAACGGTGTGTTCCAGGCAGAACGGCACTAAGCCACACATCTCCCAGCATCAGGTACTGGTGTACTGAGACAGGTCTTAAGCTCCACGTACACAGTCTGTAGATATGCATACACATGGCCTCACCCAGCCATTTCAGCACACGCAAGCCATTTTGGAGAGCAAATTTCTCATGAGCAAGGGATAGGGGCAGTCAGGGATGACCATGAACTAGTGGGTTACCCGGCCCACGCCAAGGTCCACTGTTCTTTGGGCAGTCCATAAGTATTGTTTGGTGCCAGTAGCCCCCTGTACCCAAGGTCTTTGGATACTGGCCCACTGGAGCATAGGAGCACAGAGCGTTGGGTCCCTGTATCCACAAAACAACTGGCTGGGCTTCCCTTCTATCTCTGCACATAGCCAGCACTCTAGGACCGAGAGGCTCTCCAGTGGCCCCTCTTGCTATTTCTGGGACTCAGTGTCCTTTTTCTTTGCATTAGGCACACTGATCTTTAGCCAGGAATTCTCTTCTGTTGCCAGGTACTGTCTTCCTAGGTTCCCTACCTACTATGGCCAGTATATGTTCCTCTCTTGTCTTTT
Organism: Rattus norvegicus; assembly: GCF_036323735.1. NCBI lineage: Eukaryota > Metazoa > Chordata > Mammalia > Rodentia > Muridae > Rattus > Rattus norvegicus. The sequence goes on along the minus strand of NC_086033.1, from coordinate 28,878,348 downwards.
AATTCTCTTTAGCTTTCTAGCTTCCTCTTCTTTTTGTCTCTTTTCTTCCCTAGCTTTCTGTTCTTTCTGTCCTCTTTCTTTCTTTCTTTTTTCAGTCTCTCTGTCTGCATCTTCTTCTACAGCTATTAGGTGCTGTCTACTTTTGTGCACAGACCCTGAACCACACATCAACCTTATTTTCTCTGCAACTTATAGTAACTCTCTCAGTGACTTAGCTTAACCCTTCAAGTTTCTGCAACTTTTTCTTCATATCTTTTCCTTACTTTAGCCAAATTGGTGGGGCGTTTTTTCAGCCCCTCAGAGACCCACCATTGGAGTCTGATGGTAGACCTGGTGCTCCCTACCTTCAGGCATATTGAAGTCAACAGGCAGAAGTGAGGGCCTTCCATCCATGTCTGCAACATTTTTTCTGGCCTCTAGTAGGATTCTATATCTCCTGTAACAGCTACTAACAAGCATCTCAAGTGGGATGGCGAGAAAACAAGAATCCAGAAAATATTGGTCCGCCGAACAGGACAAATAGCATTCAGTCACACAGAAAGACAATCAAAAGATTAACAGACAAAAAATAGAAGTGCGCACAAAAACAAAAAACAAGTGGCCGCTGTGAGATCACCACAAAACTGAACTAATTTAGAAGGGAGCTTACAACGACAGATGAAGGAGAGCGGATTCCACATCACTCTTCCTTCTCAACCACAGACAGATGAATGACAGCAGATCAAAAATAATGGTTAAGTCAAAGGTGACTTCTGGAGGCCAGCCAATATCAAACACTGGCCACTCCAAGGGGCAAAAAGTCTTCCACGGTACAAATTGTGTTCTCTAGCAGTCCACTGGTCTAAAATCAAACTCAGGAGTCCCATCGTCAAAGTCACAAGTAACACAAAAAAAGACCTAAAACACACAGACAAAGACCACTCTAGAAAACTCAGAGGAGTCCCATCGTCAAAGTCACAAGTAACACAAACAAAGACCTAAAACACACAGACAAAGACCACTCTAGAAATACAGACAGCTGGGAGGACGGGTCTCTTCTCCAGTCCAGGAGAATCACCGAATCCTCACCGGCACCCAGATGGGAATCTCCCAGGCGTCCCTGGGGTTCCCCCAGACCTCCTGGGATGTCTCCAGGGCAGTACAATCAGTGAGCCCCTGGCACATCTACCGCTCACACTCATGTCTCTCCTGAGACACGAGCCTCCCCTCTCAGCCCGAGACGTTAGCGACTGCAAAACCAGAACTCCAGAACTCTCGAGCAAATACAGACCCAGAGTAGCAAATACAGACCCAGAGTTTAGCCAGCACAAAACACAAGGACACAGAAAAAGACACAGATGCTATCTCACCTCCAAGTAGGTCTCTCAGGACGAGGGTGGTCGTTCATCCTGGACGAGCCCCCAAATGAAAGACCCCCAGAACGGGGAGACCCTCACTCAAGTCTCGGGATGATACGACCCCCCAAGAACTCACGTGAGACCGTCCTTGCTGTAATAAACATGAGGTTTATTGGTAGGAACCAGTGCACTGGGGTCGAGACTCGTATCCGATGCATGGAGTTCGACCCCGAAAGGCTGGGAGAAAGGGTATTTAACGGGAGAAACCACAACCCGACAGGGCAGGGATGGTGTCATTGGAAAGTGTCGAGAATAATAATGAAAAATCACAAGGAGGAGCTTCCTGTTTCTCAAGATTGTTAAACTTTATGGTCCATCAGTTCCTGAGAGGAGCTTCCTGTTTCTCAAGATTATTCTCTAAGATTTTAATCTGACTTTATGGTCAGCTAGTACAGGTAGAGGGCAGGGTCTGGAATTTGAGGTATTTGGGGCTTTTTAAACTTCTGACTTCTTATCTGCATTTTTTATTCTTTCAACATATCAAATTCTTCTATTGTATCTGCTGTGCCTGAGTCTCTCTTCAATCTCCTGTATTTTGTTAGTGATGCTTGTGTCTCTTGTTCCTATTCTCTCCCCTAGGTTTTCCAAATCCAGAATTCTTTCGGGTTCTGTTTTATTTATTACTTCCATTTCCATTTCAATTCTTGAAGAGTTCTATTCATTTCCTTCACCTCTTAACCTGTATTTTCCTGTGTTTCTTTAAGAGATTTATTCATTCCCTCTTTAAAGTCCTCTATCTGTTTGATTGTATTTTCGTGTTTTTTATTTGAGAAATTTACTCATTTCCTTTTTAAAGGTATCTATCATCTTTTACATTTGAATTTAAGGTCATTTTTCCTGTGCTTCAATTCTGTCAGGATATCCAGGGTTTGCTGTAGTGGGATAGTTTGGCTCTGGAGGTGCCCTACAGCCCTGGCTTTTGTTGATTGTGTTCTTATGCTGGCCTCAAGCCATCTGCTTGTCCCTGGATGTCCCTGGTGCAGCAGGCCTCCTGGGGCTGGATTATGAAACACAATGGGACACTGCAAGTCTCAGAGCAGCTGGAAATGACCCAGGGGGGATGGAGGAGAGAGGATTGGAGACAGAGGGAAGAGTCTAATCTGGATGCCCTTGGTGATGCAAGCCTGATGGAAGTGGTCTGGCCATGGTGATAGGAAACAGCGCAGAGTAGCTGGGCATGTCCAAGGGGACTCAGGGCAGTGAATGGCAGATCTAACCTGGATAGTCCTTGTGTGGCAGGTCTGGTGATGGCCAGCTGAGCAGCAGTAGAACCAGCCAAACAATAGAGCTAGACTGACACCAGGCAGCTAGCTCAGGGATGCGGGTATGACTCTGGGTACTTGGTAGGCAGCAGAATCAGGGAGAAAGGGGGGCTAACTTGAATGTTCAACTGTGGTTTAAGTGCGGGCAGGTGGAGTGGTAGCTGGAAAATCAGGAGTTAATTTTTGTGAAGGTGATAGTTATAGGTCCAATTTTATTCATAGTGATATAAAATATAGTATTATTTTAAAAGACAGACATGAAGGCAATGGAACCAAATGGAAGATTGAAACATGGTTACATGGAACAACAACCCATTTGATACTTGACAAAGATGCCAAAAATACACATTGGAGAAAAGACAGCATCTTCAACAAATGGTGCAAAGAAAACTGGTTGTCCACGTGTACAAGAAGGAAATTAGATCTATCACCTTAGGAAAAATAAACTCCAAATGGATCGAAGATCTAAATGTGAAACCTCAAACAATGAAACTGCTGGAAGAAAACACAGGCAATCCCAGAAGGTGTCGGTTTAGGAAAGAATTTTCTAAACAGGACCCCATTTGCCCAGGAGTTAATGACAGTAGTTCACATAAGAGACCTTGTAGAATGAAAATCTCGCCTACAGATCAGGAAGCAATAGAGAGAAGTACAGACACCCCACAGAGTTGGAGAGAATCTTTTCCAGTGAAACATTTGGTAGAGGGTTAATATTTAGAATATACAAACAACTCAGAACAAGTGACACAATTTGAAAATGGGCCATGGATCAGGCCAGTTTCCAAAAAAAGAAGAAATAAAAATATCTAGGGAATATCAGAAGGATTATTCAATTTTGGCAATTATGGAAATGAAATTCAAATGGTGTGAATGTTTACTCATAGCAGTTTCAACATTTTAGGTTTTACATTGAGGTCCTTGATCCATTTCCAGTTAATTTTTGTTAAAGTGGTAAGTCTGAGTCCAATCTCATTTTTCTACTACTTTGAGATTTCGTCTTATCTCAGGCAGAGTGATCAAGATTAAAAATTATTTCTTTAGGTGCTTATCTGCAATTCAATATTCCTCAGTTGAGAATTTGTTTAGCTCTGTACCCCCATTTTAATAGGGTTACTTGACTCTCTAGAGTCTTACTTCTTGGGGTCCTTGTATACATTAGATATTAGCTCTCTATCAGATGCAGGGTTGGTAAAGATCTTTCCCCAGTCTGTTGGTTGCCACTTTGTTCTATTGACAGTGTCCTTTGCCTTACAGAAGCTTTGCAATTTTATGAGGTCCCACTTGTTAATACTTGCTCTTAGAGCATAAGTCATTAGTGTACTGTTGAGGAAAATTTACCCTATGCCCATGTGTTCGAGGCTCTTCCCTACTATCTCTTCTATTAGTTTCAATGTATCTTCTTTTATGTAGAGGTCCTTGATCCACTTGGACTTGAGCTTTGTACAAGGAGATAAGAATGGGTCAATTTGCCTTCTGCATGCTGACCTCCAGTTGAACCAGCACCATTTGCTGAAAATGCTCTCTTTTTTTTCCCCAAGGAATGGTTTTTGCTTTTTTGTCAAAGATCAAGTGACCATAGATGTGTGGGTTCATTTCTGGGTCTTGAATTCCATTCCATTGCTCTACTAGTCTGTCTCTGTACCAATACCATGTGGTTCTTCTAACTATTGATCTACAATACAGCTTGAGGTCAGGGATGGTGATTCCCCCAGATGTTCTTATATTGTTGAGAATGTTTTTTGATATCCTGGGTTTTTCGACATAAATTTGATAATTGCTCTTTCTATCTCTGTGAAGAATTGAGTTGGATTTTTGATCAAGATTGCATTGATTCTGTAGATAGCTTTCATCAAGACAGTCATTTTACAGTGTTAATCCTACCAATCCATGAGCTTGGGAGATCATTCCATCTTCTGAGGTCTTCTTCAATTTCTTTCTTCAGAGACTTGAAGTTCTTTTTATTCAAATCTTTCACTTGTTTGGTTAACATCATACCAAGACATTTCATATAATTTGTGACTATTGTGAAGGGTATCATTTCCCAGTTTCTTTTTCAGCCCATTTTTCCCTTGAGAAGAGGAAGGCTGCTGGTTTATTTGAGATAATTTTGTATCCACCCACTTCACTGAAGTTGTTTATCAGGCTTAGGAGTTCTCTGGTTGGAATTTTTGGGGTCACTAAAGCATATTATCATATCATCTGTAAATAGTGGTATTTTGACTTCTTCCTTTCCAATTTGTATTCCTTTGACCTTCTTTTGTTGTCCAATTGCTCTGGCTAGACCTTCCAATACCATGTTGAATAGGTAGGGAGAGAGTGGGCAGCCTTGTCTAGTCCATGATTTTAGTGGGATTGCTTCAAGTTTCTCTCCATTTAGTTTGATGTTGGCTACTGGTTTGCTGTATATTGCTTTTACTATGTTTAGTTATGGGCCTTAAATTCCTGATCTTTCCAAGACTTTTAACATGAAGGGCTGTTGAATTTTTGTCAAATGCTTTCTCAGCATCTAATGAGATGATAATGTGGTTCTTTTTCTTTGAGTTTGTTTATGTAGTAGATTACATTGATGGATTTCCGTATGTTGAACCATCTCTATATCCCTGGGATGAAGCCTACTTGATCATGATGGATGATTGTTTTGAAGTGTTCTTGGATTCAGTTTGCGAGAATTTTATTGAGTATTTTTGCATCAATTTTCGTAAAGGAAATTGGCCTGAAGTTCTCTGTCTTTGTAGGGTCTTTGTACGGTTTAGGTATAAGTGTAATTGTGGCTTCATAGAATGAATTGGGTAGTGTTCTTTCTATTTTAAGTTTGTGGAATAGTTTGAAGAGTATTGGTATTAGGTTTTCTTTGAAGGTCTGATTGAATTCTGCACTAAATCCATTTGGTCCTAGGCCTTTTTTGGTTGGAAGACTTTTAATGACTGTTTCAATTTCTTTAGAGTTTATGAAACTGTTTAAAAGGTTTGCTCGATACTGATTTAACTTTGGTACCTGGTATCTGTCTATTCCCCAGTGTAGGAAAATGCCAGGTGGAAGTGGATGTGTGGGAGGGGGAGCACCCTCATAGAAGGAGAGTGAGAGGGTATGGGAGGGGGGAAACCAGGCCATGGGATAACATTTGAAATGTAAATACATAAAATATCCAATAAGAAAGAAAAATTAAAAACTACCAGTGAATATGTTTAAGAGGATATGGGGAAAGAGAAACATTCATTCACATTGGTGGAATTGCAAACTGATGCATTTGTGGAAATCAGTGTGGTTAATCTTCTAAAAGCTAAAAGTAGATCTACCATATGAACCATCTATTCCTCTCCTTTGCTCATGCCCAATGGTCATTCTACTCCACAGATCCTTGGTCAGCCATGTTCATGTCTCTTCTATTCATAGTAGTTAGAAAATATACATGAACTAAATGCCCTTTAACAGATTCATAGATATTGAAAATGTAGTACAGTAAACTTTGAAAGAAAATGATGAATATAGAAAATATACTGAGTGGAGTATCGCAGACCCAGAAAGACAAATGCTACACATACTCACTTACTTCCAGAACCCATCTCTGAATCTTCAGCTCTGAATACATCACCTGGAGTAACTGCAGATAACAGGAGAGTTAAAAGAACTCATGTGGGTCTTCAGAGGAGAATAATAGATGCAGGAGCTATGAGAGAGATGTGGGTAACATGGAGGAATACTTAGCTGATGAGCAGAAAGCAGCAAACATTGGGAGGGGGAAGGGAGGGTGAGAAGAGGGATAAATAGCTCTAAGGATGTTTGAAAGAGCCATAGAGAATTATACTATCTTATGTTTCCTTAAAATTGCTTATGTAAGTGCATCTTATACATACATGCATATATTTAAAGAAATTATGACATTTTGATGTGGCAATTATTCCCAACAAAACAAGCCCCTCCCCCCCCAAAAAAACCCACCATCGGGCAATGCATATCTTCTTTTGAATTCTTGATCAGGGGAGTCCATTGACCCCCAAAACTATATATTCTATTGCCATTATCCAGATAGAAGACTCCAGCTTGTGTAAAATTGACATAAGTAGCCAGCATAAAGCCTACTCAACATGATGGAATCCATGTCCAATACTCTAAGCCTAGCCCACTGTACATGTCTGACTAAGCAATGAACCCTGGATGAGAAACTATTAAAGTCACTTCCCTAATCCAGTCCTATTTCTAACTGTATTCTAAACATGGAACCTACACCCAAAGGTAAGTGTAGCTCCCATACCATGTGGTGGTTGGAGTGATAAGCACCCCATAGGATCAGATCATATGTTTGGATATTTTGTCCCCAGTTGATAGATGTCTCAGATATTGAATGTGGCCTTGTTGTAGGAGTGTCACTGGGGATGCCATTCTCTCTCTCTCTCTCTCCCTGCCCTGTTTTAAGGCTGTCATCTCTACATGTAAGTCACCAATAGCCTGCCTACTTGATTGTTGCCATGTTCCCTGCCATGATGATCATGGACTTCTTCCCTGAAACTGTAAGCCAACACCCCAGTAAATGATTTCGTTTTGTAAGTTACCTTGGCCGTGGTACCTCTTCACAGCAATAAGAAAGTAACTAAGACATACGAATATACAAAAAAAAAATTGTTAGGAATTTTGAGTTAAAAAATAAACTATTTTGGAGTTCTTTCTCAAAATAAGGTTTCTCTATGTAACCCTGGATGGCCTTCAACTTAGAGATCCACCTGCCTATGCCTTCTGAGTTCTGGAATTAAAGGTATGAACCACTACCACACCTCTCTCTCTCTCTCTCTCTCTCTCTCTCTCTCTCTCTCTCTCTCTCTCTTTCTCTCTCTCTCTCTCTCTGAGAGAGAGCAGAAATTTCTCATATATGTTTTAAATATCTGTATGTTATAGTTTCCATTGCAATTAAAAATTTGACAAATGCTTGACTACAAGACACAGGATGTGGATTGGGCTCCAACCCCCATAGCACCCCCATAGCAAGTTTGAGGACAGGTTGCAGGTGCCTTGGAAACATTGTGCACTTGCTGAACAGAAATAGATGGCTGAATCTTCAGCCTGTGTGGCTGTGATGTGCAGGGAGAATTTTTTGGCTTTCTTATCTAGTAAAATTTTAAATCGTTGAGTCTCCTTTTTGTCCACATTTGAACGAATGTCTATCACAAAGTGGAGACCCTTTCCAGCTCCTTGCTTGTACCAAGGGAAGTATGATGAAGTACTGTCTGTGTAAGTACAGTTGATGACAGCGGTGTCTCCCTCTTGAACACTCAGTGTAGAAAGAACCTGCTCGACCTTCTCTCCATGGCTCTCCCCTACACAGAAAGGAAAACAGACAGGAGGAGAGCAGTCAGGCAGTACTCTGCTTAAAATCTTTGTCCACAACAACTAGAGGGAACTGTATAAAATAGACTGCCCACGGATCTCTAAGAAACATCCACCAAATATTTTCTCTTGACCCCAAATCGTCAACTTACAGTCCATCCACAGCCAGGAGAACAGGAATACAGTGTGAATGGATGCCTTCATCGTTCTTCCTGCCTGGGATCAACGTAGACTTGCAATCTCGTGCCAAGCAAGCTCTTTGTCTTTCCAGGTTTTCCCTTTTCTCTAACAGTTATAGCAGCTTCCTGTGTTATCTTACTAGCCAATAAGAAAACGGATGCATTGCTTCAGGATGCAATGAAATGAGCTTGCTGTGCTTCTCATCAGCTGCGCCCTACTGCCATCTTGTGGCCACTTCTCTAAATACTGAAAGCCATGAATAAAGATGTAGAGATGGGGTTGGGTTTTTTTGAATGTTACTGAGTCATTATTAGTAACCTGGAAAGAGGTACACACATTCTGTACCACTGAATCATGGGCTGGGATAAACATTTGAAATCAAAATGTCACTACGATTCATCCTGATGAATGAAGGCAAGAAAATATTTAATATTCAGTCAATAGCATTTTTCTGGGCAGTGAAGGGTTAAATACAGAGGGAGGAAGAGAGTATGGCAGAAAGGGTGGGTGCATGAAGGGCCAACTAACATTAAGGATGTTTCAAAATTGTGTGTGTGTGTGTGTGTGTGTGTGTGTGTGTGTGTGTGTGTGTACAAAACAGAAAAGAGGAAAGAGGCAGAGAGAGACAAAGTGAATTAGCATAATACCCCCCCTAAGCAATATAATGCCAAATAAAAAGCCCAAAATCAGCTCTGGGACACATCCCCTAGTGTTGATCTGGAGCAGCCATAGAGACCCCAGAAATAATGGAACCTGTTGCTGTTGCTCTTGGTCACCCACCAGAACTTGATGGCAGGACCACAGTGCTGAAGACACTGCATGTTTTGGTCACAGGACTTAGTGCAATCCAGCCAGTACTAATGAAGACGCTTCCTCCTTACTGACCACATTTTATAGTGTCAAAAGTGTGACTAAGGCTGCCAGGGGAAAAAATTTAACAAGTCTTAGCCTGCTGTGAGCCCTCAGATCTACAGTAGTGACCATCATGGCAAGATACAGATATACCCAAGATCAATGTGAATGTTATAAGAGTGGTGAACTACTTTTTAATTTAATTTCAGGCCTACTTCATGGTAGAAAAATGTATAACTGGTACTATAAACAGGTCAAGAACTCATGCCCGGGGGAATATAAGTCCCAGGTGGGGGAACTACTACTATTATTTTTGCTTAATGGATGCACTGTCAAACTTTCCTCTACTTTCACAATACCAATAGAGTAGTGTGGCAGTTGAAACTAATTAGAGGAATAATCTTTTGTACGATAGCTGGTGGGAAACATATAGACTCACAACTGGTCAGCACGTTGTTTCTTTTAAATTTTTATTTTATTTTACATAAGACCATTTTACACACACACACACACACACACACACACACACACACACACACACACACACACACGGAGAAATACCAAGAGGTATAACTAGGCTTCATAATACATCTAGTTTTAGTTTGTTTTGTTGGTAGTTTTTTAATTCAATTTTTTTGAAGAACCCCCATTCCGATTTCCTTATAAAAATCATTTTAAAATGAATTTGAGAGAGAGCGGCACTCGATATTGAAAGTCGTTTATTATCTCAAACTCTGCTCTTCAAGAATAGTTTTGCTAGAGACCTCACTTGAGGCGTTATTAATAATCAAAAAATCTTGTCTTCATCACACAGATGACTATAATAAAATGAACAGATTCTATCTCTGTGAAAAAGAGGCAGGGTGATGAGTTCCTGAACTCTTTCTACTCTAAAATTAGAAACCATTTTGGTCTGAGATTGCAATGAGAAATCTGGCTTGCTCTGAGAAATGTTTGACTTGCTTTGAGAAAAGCCCTTGATTTGTTTCTCCTCCCATATTAGAAAAAAAATTGACTCAGCAATTACGAGGAGAAAGCTGACTTGCTCTGAGAAATGTTTCCCTGTGGCTGAGTGGTAAAAGAAAAGTTAGAAATTAAAAAATCATCATGCTACTCATTTGTAAAAGGTAAACATGTACAAACTTATTCTCTCTTTATTTATTATTTTCCTTTGTGATGGGAATCAAATCCAGATTTCCATGCATGCTAGACAAGTATTCTACCACTGACCTATGTCCTAGCCCTGAAAGTTTATTATTTGACTAGGCGTAATTTTCTGGTGTTAAAATAGATTTTATATCCTTAAATGCAGTGACTGGATGTCATTGCTGGCATTTCCTCTAGCATGGGAGCCAAGCCTTTAAACATGAGTACTGGCTGCCTTGGTCACTCATTTTTCTCCCAAACTTTACAATAGTGTGTTTCCACAAAGACTGAAAGAAAACCTTTCAGCTCTACATTCCCAACACTGTTCCCTTCTGCCTAAAAACCATCTCGTTCTACTCTAATCTCCTGATGCATTTATTGTTTCCTTAAGAATAATTCTTGGGACATCCAAACATTGCCTGGGTCTGCTGCAGGGGTTGTACAAAAGGAAACTGACTCCAAAGAGCCAACTAAAAAATGGTTTCTGTTTTACTATTTCCTTTTATCCTTTTATGCTATTGCATAAGTGGAAGGAGAACCAACCCTGAAGAGTTTTCAGAAAAGTCACATGGAAGCCTCTAGAAGCTTCCTAAAAGATATGCAATCACAGATATAAAAAGCTTTAATGAAGTCATCCTATAACCAAGAAACTATACACCTACTAGGAATGATAGGCTAACAAATGAGTCCAGTGCAAACAATAGGTTACTTCTTTGGAATCGATAGCCAGTGAGGTCCCATAGACCCTACTCCTCAAACATTACAGGCTAACGCCAATGATCTTAGTTATACTATGGCACTTGACGGTAAGAACTTATTACAGAGATTCCGCACCTTTAACTTATGAATGAACATGAAAAGCTTGAGCTTGTATTCACTTGGAAGCTTCATCTCTACCGGTCAACTTTCATAGGGATGGAAGATGCTATGCACCCTACCACAAGAGTAAGTCTTACCCAGCTGTGAATTCTGAGTACAATAATAGCAACGGGCCTGGTAAGCCATGGACACTGGCTTAATCGAGGCAAGGATATAATGAAGATAACCACTCATCTTCTGATTGGATTTAAGGCTTGATCTATGAGATGAAATACATACCTGAAGCAAAGGGGAACCTACTAATGTTAATCTGATAACTGGATATAGTATTAAATCAATTCGTAAAAACTTTCTTAAATTTCATAAGAGAAGCTTTTATTTGAAGTCAATGGAAATTAACACAGAGACCCATAACCAGTCAAGATACAGATATAAGAGACTGCAAAATGACCACCTCAAAATGGGACCTCTCAGAATATTTTGCAGAAGAGAATATGGAAAAAAATTTAAGAGTGGAGTTGGTGGGTGACTACAAAGTCTATCCAGACACAGCAGTGCAGTTGTACGTAAGAACCTGTGATGGTTGTGATAGATGCCTAAGACCTGTGCAAGTTCAAGTCAGACAAAAGTTCCTGCATAGAGATTGATCAGGCTATGTATTACTGGTCATAGACACTACTGTCCTCTATCTCTTTCTACTTATGTATCTTATTTTTCCTAGTTTTCTTCTTATCTGCATATTTTTCCCTGCACTCTGTGAAAATATTGGATATCTGTGGAGCTAAAATACTTTCTTGGTCTGTGAAAGGAGATATTTTACCTAAGAACATAAAAATTCCAAACTCCATATAGCAAGCAGGTAAAATGGGAAGTTGGTAGAGGCTCTGATTATGGGGGGAAAGATCATGTTCTCCATATTGTTTTTATTACTTCTTATTCATGCATTGCAAGGACAATTTATCAGTCAACCTGATGGACTCTGAACTCTATTTGATATACAGCTGGTATTTAGAATCCTGAGATTAATTTAAAAATAGTAACGTGGTACAACAATTCTGGAAGTCAGTCTGGAGGTTCCTCAGAAATTGGACATGGTCCAAGCTGAGGACCCAGCTATTCCACTTCTGAGCATATACCCAAAAGATGCTCCAAAATACAACAAGGACACATGCTCCACTATGTTCATAGCAGCCTTATTTATAATATGCAGGAGCTGTAAAGAACCCAGATGTCCTTCAACTGAGGAATAGATAGAGAAAATGTTGTACATTTACACAATGGAGTACTACCAGCTATTAAAAACACTGACTTCATAAAATTCATAGGCAAATGGATGGAACTAGAAAATATCATCCTGAGTGAGATAACCCAATCATAATAGAACACACTGATAATTGGATATTAGCTCAAAAGCTTGGAATACCCAAGATACAATTCACAGAGCACATGAAGCTGAAGAAGTTGGAAGACCAAAAGAGTGGGTGCTTCAGTCCTTCTCAAAAGGGAGAACAAAATATTCACAGGAGGAAATACAGAGACAAAGTATGGAGCACCGACTGAGGGAAATGTCATCCAGAGACAGCCTCACTGGGAATCCATCCCATATACTGTCACCAAACCCAGACAATATTGTGGATTCCAAGAAGTGCATGCTGACAGGGGACTGATTTTGCTGTCTCCTGAGAGGCTCTGCCACAGCCTGGCAAATACACAGGCAGGTGCTTGCATCCAACCATTGAACTGAGAATGGGGTCCCTAATGGAGGAGTTAGAGAAAGGACTGAATGAGCTGAAGGGGTTTTCAACCCCATAGGAAGAACAAAAATAGCAACCAACCAGACCCCCCAGAGCTCCCAAAGACTAAAAAACTAACCAAAGAGTACACATGGAGGGACCCATGGCTCCAGCCGCATATGCAACAGAGGATGGCCTTATTCAGCACCAGTGAAAAGAGGGGACCTTGGCTCCATGAAGGCTTGATGCCTCTGTGTAGGGTAAAGCCAGGGCATGGAGATGGGAGGGAGTGGGTGAGCAGGTTGGGGAAGTATCAGAGGGAAGTAAAGATGGAAACAGGATGATTTGTTTTATATATTTGAATTAAGTATCTGTAGAAGTGAAAATTTCTTCACTTTGCAGGAACAATTGATGCTAGTTACATAGAGCTGAACATCCACTGTTCTTAATAATAAAACAGCATGGCTGAGTCGTTCTCTTCTGGTATTTTCTCAAGGTCATGACATAGATTTTGTACATAAAACTGCAGCACAACTTGGCAGCTGTGTGTTTCCCACATGAACTAATTTTGAAAACGTGAAAGGAATTTGAAAAAGTTATTAGGGCTTGATACTATGTAGCAGGATCAGAATCTTCCTGAAGAGAAGCTATTAGTGATGGTGCAGCCTCAGTTGCAGTGGAGAGCATATGACACTGAAGATCCTAGGACCATGAAATAACCACCAAGAACTCTGGCAGGTGTGGATTGTAGCCAGACTGAAACCATGAGATAAGCTGCTTATGCTGCAGATGGTAGAACTGAAGAGGTAAGCCTACCCAAGCCCCGTGGAGCCCAGAAGATTAAAAGTGAGTTCCAGGCTCTGAACCCTGAGCTATTTGCACTATTGGAGTTTGGATTTGCATTTATCTAATTGCAACTCTGCCCTGCTTCTTCCCTCTCAGAATAAGAAGTACAATCGAGAGACTTCAGGCTTTTAAAGAGACTTTGGATATTTTATCTTTTCTTTTATTTGTGTGAGTCTTAGCTTTTAACATTTGAGCTATTTATTCAGCGCAGGTTGGATATTTTTGAAGAGACTGAACTTTTAAAATGTTTACATTTTTTAAAGACTGTGTGACTTTAAAAGTTTTGCTGTGTTTTATATTCTCACATTTGCATCAGATATTGGGGGGGAAAAGTTTACCATGTAATAGTGATGCATTTGTGTGTCAAGTTGTCAAGGGGTGAACTTTGCTGGATAGTTTTTGTCAACTTTAAACAAGCTAGCACCATCTGGGAACAGAGAATGTCACCTGAGGATTTGCCTTCATTAGATTTTCCTGTGGGCATGTCTATGGGATTTTTTTTTTTATTAATGATTGGTATGGAAGGGCCCAATGAATTGTGAATAGTGCCACTCATGGACAGATGGTCCTGGATTGTATAAGAAAGAGACCACAGTCATCTCCCTCACATTACCCCACTACAACCACCAAAATACAATTCTCAGAGGCTTCATAACTGTGGTGGTAAAGGAGGAGTGTAAGTTACTCAGCTAAAATAGCTCCTAAGAAGACAAAATCTGAGAAAAATATGTAAAAGCTAAAATAAAGCAGAATTAATGTTCAGACAGGAAGATAATTAGAAAGTGGGAGTATGAGCAAAGATAAAATATTAATAGAAATGAAGAATTAGCTACACAAAGGAATGAAACTAAAAATAAGAGAATCCTATATACTTATACACTAATCACAGAGGAAAAAGCACTTGAATTGAATAAACACTTTTAATTTTTATCACTGGTCCATTTAGCTCCAACCTTTATGGTTTGAATCATGACTTCTGAAGAAATTTTTGTGACTGAATGTTTCTTGTTCCTCTAAAAATACATTTAGGAAAAAGTGGGGAAGCCTCATCATCCAGGGTATATATGATTTCTGTGTCACCAGAAATCTCAAGGGCACTGGTCAAGAAGGAGTCTGTATTCTTCTTACATTTAGTATTTATCTAATGTCAGGTCTGGTAAACCCTGAGTTGCACCCTCTCCAGCATGTTTACATTGAAGCTGACACCCTAAGAAGTTCAGAATGTTTCTGTATTCAAAGACAGGCACTTTCAAAACGATCAAGACAAATGAGGCCAACTCTAATTAAATGAGACTGATGCTCACATAAGAATAGATGATCATCCTCAGAGCAAAAGCGTGTGAGGACTTAGGGAGGTGGGGTCATCTACATACAAGTCAGGTGGTGGACCTTGGAGAAAACTAGTCAATATCTTCATCTTGGAATTCCACCCTGCAGAACTGTGGGAGGTAGGTAAATAGGTAGACAGACAGACAGACAGACAGACAGACAGACAGACAGACAGCATACATGTTTCCATGCAGAAAAGACTAAGCCTGAATTGTTGTTATTCTGTCTAAGCTCTACCCCCAAAGTTACCTGTCAACAGCTATGTTTGCCTGATGAACTATAAAGGCATTGCCTATTCCCTCTTCTCTCCCCTCTTTCTTCTCTTGCTCTTGCTCCTTGCTCTTGCCCTCTTCTCCTTGTCCCTTCTCCCCCCATTCTGTTCCCCGTTCCCTCCACATGCTCATTGGTGGACTCTATTCCTCTCCTCTTCTAGTCTTCGTCTTTCATTTAATCTCTCCATGTGGAAACATGTTGGCCCATTGTGCCCAGATGCAAGCTGAGATTTCTACCCTAACATGAATGACATGCTGTTGTTGTAAAAATATGAAAATAAAAAGGTAATGGTTGTCTTTTACCTCACTGGGTCCGTACTGCATTATCCCAAGATATCTGCTAGATATCTTGGCGGAAACACATCCCAGCCGCACACTTTCCTACACTCAAACCCTCACATAAAAGAACACACAACACAATAATCTTTGACCCAATTGATAAGATATAATTGCCCACTTAAACATGCAAAGCCCAGTACCATCCATCCCTTGAGAACATTAATAACAACCTGTAAATACACAGAGCAGAATCTTAACATCACCTGCCATCTTGTCCTGCCACCGCTCCTCTGCCCCTCTCTCCCTCCTGTCTCTTCCTCTCTCACTTAGTCTCCTCCTCTTCCTTCAAACTTCTCTCCCACCTATTCGTCCTTCTCCTCCAATGACAGGCCTCCTTCTATCCTGTATCTGCCGCTCACCAGTACTTTACCAATTCAATGGAGAGGTGGTTCTGCTGATGTCACCTGAGTTCTGAGTCCTTGACTAGGCAGTTGTCCTTGGGGCAGTGGAATTAGCATCAAAATACAGTAACTTCTGGGCAAACCACAACATGCAAAGAGTTAACCTGCTATATATGGTGCTTAGAGAAAATGTCACTAAAGTAGATTTGAGCAAAAAATGGAAATTATAAACATAGTCAAGGGGGTTATTTTCAAAGCAAGAATGAAGAGATATCCAGTTTGCAGTGACACCTAGTACTTAAGTTAATAAAACATTTGGGTTTCTAATGAGTGAACTAGAAAGTTATTGGGTAGGAGATGTTTATTTTGTTTTGTTGGTTTGTTTTGAGAATTAAGATTGCTTATTTTTTTAAAAAAATTATGTGACTGATTTTTTTTTAAAAAAAGAACATGCACTTTATCAAGTAGAGATGCAGGAAATCCAATGAGCAGGACTTGAAGTCTTTAGGGCCGACCAGATATTGCAATGGGACAAAAGGATAAATCTTTGTGAAAAGGAGACAAACTCTGGATCAAATTAAAAAGTTAAGCCACTGGATTTCCTTTTGCTTGGTTGTTTTTTAATGCTGTATTTATACAATATGATTTTTCGTCTTTCTGGAGCTTTATAACTTAAACTGACCTTCTGAGGTATTCTTTATATGCTTGTATAATTGGAGTAATTTAAAATGGATATTTTTGTAATATACTACAGAAAGAATAAATACATCTTCTATTAACATGTGTATATCCATGCATTGGTCCCTAGTTTTGTTCAAGGTCTATGAATCTCTTTGGAGTAGCTGTCTATGCTACTCTACCTAATTCTTAACCTCTGTTATCTCCTAAATCCACAATCCAAGTTTCTTTCTCCCAGCAATGTCTTCCAGCTTTCCCAGAGCCTTATTCAGTTCCCTTTACTTGACCTATAAACAGAATTCAGTATATTCATCTTTTCATCTTAATTCAACTTTCTCCCCAGGACCAAAGCACCCAAAACTCAGCATCCTTTTACTCCATGTGTATCACAACTGTTGACATATTACACTGAAAAAGAGAACACACTGAAAGACCCCCATCTTGAAAGGGAAATTATATAAGTCCACAACTATAAAAGTAAAAAGTACGTTTTAAGATCCACAGACTCAGAGCTGAAACAGGCCCGGGTGAGCCCAGGCACGCCCAGGCCCTGTAGGGCCTGCCCCGTGTTAAGACTTACGGACCATAAAGATAAGGAAGAAGGAATGTAGAACCAGCCCGAGGTATCAGAACTGACTCATAGGCCATCTGGCAGGAAGGGATAAGCCCCTAGCTCCTGACATTCCGGACGCCCCAGCCTGCACGTACTCTTTTGCTCTGTTTTAACCTCATTTGAATATGTCTGAACTAGCCAATTGTGTAGCCATACCTCTACACCTCATTTAAATATGTTTGAATTAGCCAATTGGGTGTAATCGTGCATCTGTGCCTCATTAGAATCCACCAATCAAGTCCCTGTAACCATGCATCTGCTTCTGTATGCCTGCTTCTGCTCCCCAGAACCCTATAAAAACCCGTCCCTTGTTCTGTTGGGCGCGCCAGTCCTTCCGAGCTGACTGAGATGCCCGCAGGTACCTGTGTATCTGGACAATAAACCCTCTTGCTGATTGCATCCAGTGGTCTCGGCCTGGTCATTGAGCTTGGGGATCTCCTTCCCGAGGGAAGATTCTCACTGAGGGTCTTTCACACACTAGAAACATAAGGAAGAGGCTGAAGAATATGCTACATTTTTTGGTCAAAAGAATGAAGGGAGCCAAATAAGAAAGGCAGGAACCTATTTGCACAAGACTGGGACTATCTCCACTGAAAGCTTCTACTTTTAAATCAGTCAAACATAAAAGTCTGTACAAGTGACAAGTAAATTATCAGATTTTGAGAGGGGAAAAATGAAATAACCCTTTCTTATTTCAGGAAGACATGGAGCACATATAGCCATATAAGCCATGGCTGTCTCTACACATGATAGATCCATGAATGACATGAGTCAGGGTCAGAGGGTTAGGATTATAGGCAATGATGAATACATAGTTTCATTCAACAGGGGATTTTGTATTTAAGAAATCACAAATTCAGCCTAGTGTGATGGTTCATAGATGCAACTCCAGACCAGTGTTGATTTAGACAGAAGGAAGAGTTCACAGCCAGCCTTGGGTTCAAAAATTGTTCAAGGCCAGCCTGGGCTACATAAAGTCCCAACTACAAAACAAAAACAAAAAAAGGAAATCACTGTGATGTGTGACTGCCTTCATTCTCTCTGATTAAGCCTAAAGTGCGGCATGCTTTCTTACTGTTCTCCTAATGTGTTCCTAGTGTTAATTTGGATGCTTTCTTGTGTGGTATCAACAATAGCAGACCTGCCCATGGACCCTAAATGAGTGATCGTAGACACACTCAGCAGCCAGCCCCCTGATTCTCAGAGTTTGTGCTCTGCTCCCGCTGTGGTTTCTGCCACTGTGTCACTCAGAGCACAGTAGTACACAGCCGAGTCTGACTCTTGCACTGAGGCTTTCTGTAAGTGGAAGGACGTGGTTTCTTTCTCATATGTAGCTTCAAAACCTCTGCTGCTTCCCTTCTCGTTGGCCTTTGAGGCTCTAAGGAGGAGTTGTGGCCCTTCTCCGGGATACTGCACATACCAGAACAGGGCTGGGTACTGTGTGGTTTCATAGGAACAGTTCACAGTCAGAGAAGCCCCTTCAGAGAGTGTCACTAGGCCTTCTGTCTGAGTCACCGAGTCTCCATTGCTTCCTCCTAAAAAGTGAAATTAGTAACAATTCAGGGAAATGATGACCTGTATTCTGCTTCACAAGAGAAACTGTTGTTAAATTTTACATCAATATCATGAAACAAGACAGAAACTCAATGTACCATTCCACTTACCAAACATTAAGAAGAGTGCAATCACCAGTTCAGGACAAGAGTTCATTTTCTGAGCCACTGGAGTGTGTGAATACTAATCTCTTAAGATAGGAAAGGTTAGGTTGTAGGGAAAGGATAAATATAAGCTCAGAGTAAAACAGGAAATGTGTATGTGCTGGATAGACACACCCCCACACATACTCGTGCTAACCTCAGAGGACTGCTGACCTATATTCTCAGACTGAACTGTGCAGAGGGATGAAGCACCACCTTGGAAACATGACTGGTGGAGGCCTGTTGACCTTAGTGAACCTGACCTCTGACCTAGACTGCCACTGCTTCTGCCAGCACCATGTGCCCTAATGACCATCAAAGTGACTGTCACATATTCCTGAATTGGGATGATGCATAGCAGTTAAAAATACTGAAATGAATTATAGTTAATTTTCCATGTCTCCAAATTATTTTAGCAAAAACAACAAGCTTCACAGTGATGTTTACAATGTTTTATTATTGGCATATATTTTAAAAAACGCAGCGCTACACACTGTTAACAAACACACATATGTATTAGAAATGTAAAACACAAACTTGAGAAATAAAGTGCATAAGTTTTGTAGTTAGAGAATGAAAGGGAATAACATTGTGGAGAAAAATGAGAACGAGGACCCGTTTATTGGTTTTAAAGTTAGTTACAACTTTACATTGAGTGAAATTTTGTTGACTTAGATATATGTAGCTAAACTATTATAATTTGTTCAAATGACAAATACAACCATCCAAAGCTTTTCGGATGGCCACTTCCTTATCTGTGATCATAAATACATTCGACGCTTGAGTCATTTTCCAGTGGACTACCACATGCCCCAAACTAACTGCATAAGAAACGTAGAAATGGCATGAGATGGCGTTCCCAGGTAAGAGAATGTACAAGGTGCAAATAAGCCTATCACAACTACTATTCATAATTACAGAAATGCCATCCAATAGCTACCAGGTGTCTCAGTTGAAATGAAAGAGCCAACATGTCACTCTATCGTTGACTTCCTACAGAGAAACAAATACTGCACTGCTCACACATGATAGTGTGCCTCAGTTGTACAAACAGAATCTTTGTGAGACCTCAGCTGTCCTTGCTCCAGCAGTTATCAGTGAGCCTGGGACAGGAAACATTTTTGTAAAATGTCTGTTTCCCATGATAATCTGTCTCAAATGAGCAGAAAATACTAGAAATGAGAAACGGAAGACTTGTATACAGCCCCTTGCAATGGTATAAGATTCCTTATCCCAACCTTCTTTATAAATTCTAAATATCCCCCTCCTTCCTTGAAGATGCCCATTTCATGCAAAAGAGTGTCTGCTCTTTGCTGTTTGAAATCGTTCTGTCTGCTGAGGTCAGACTCTGGTCTCCTTCCTACCTTCTGTCTCTTAACTCTGCGCTCTTATGTCTGCTGGAGTAAGGATGGCTTCCTCCTTCCCTATCTGTGGCTGTGAAGAAACGGCTTGATGAAAATAGCTTAGAAGGAAGAGGACTTATTAGACTTAATCATTAAGGTCACGGTCCACCATAGCAAGGGCTGTGTGCCTGTCACAGCATCGGAACCTTGAGCCAACTTGTCACATCACATCCGTAATCAGGAACAAAGAGCATAGAATGTTTGCATGCTGTGCTCTACTAACTCTTCTGCATTTCATGCAGTGTGCAGGGCCCAAACTCTGGGAATGGTGCTTCCCATGTGCAGACTGTGTCTTTCCACAGTGATTATTGTAATCTGCCACAGACATGCTCACAAGACAATCTAATCCAGGAAACTCCTTATTGAGATTCTCTTCAGGATGATTCTACACGGAGTCAAAGGAACTAAACTAAAGATCACAGTTGGAGAGTGCTTCTGAGGCTCTTGAGGTGTGGAGTGCAAGCAGTGTACTTCCTTATCACTGACCTCGGTGTGGAGCTAACAGAAGCCAATACTTCTCCCTCTGCTGCACACCATGTAAGCACCCACTGCAGCTACTGGTTATGTAGAACTGAGTTGTATCTTAAGTCTAATGGAAGTAATCAGTCATTAGAAAATGCAACCTACAAAACAAACATTAAGAAGGCAATCGTGTCCCAAGGGCTATTTAATGATTTTTTTTTCTTGCTATGTCACTTTTCCTGGGAGCCATGATCAAATGTGCATATACCCCACATAAGGTTCCAAGGATAGAGCAAAATAATTCCAGAGAAGTCCAACTTGGAGAACCAATGAGTTTACTTAGTCCTTACATGGATGATGAGCGTGAATGATCGAGAGTCGCTCAGCTGCAGAATCTTCCTCAGCATCTTACAGGTTTGTGATCAGCTCCCCCTGCAGCCCCAGACACTGTGCACCCAGGGCACAGAAGTACACAGCTGAGTCACTCCAGTGCACAGAGGCTTTCCTCAGGTGGAAGGAAGAGTTGCTCTTGCTGAATTCAGCCTCAAAGCCGTTCATACCATGAACCACAGGGTCTCCTGTATAGTATTTGAGGAGAAACTGGAGGCCATGGCCATGGTGCTGGATGTACCAGAAGAGGTAAGGGGTTCTACCATAAGAATACTTGCATCTCAGCTCCACGGAGTCTCCTTCAAAGACAGTGATATGGGCATCGGACTGAGAAACTGTCTGTGTTTGGACACCTCCTGCAAAATAAATGACAAATCCATATTGTGATACAGGCTTCATAAAGAAGAATATTCTTACTAAAATTAAGTGAGAAAACAGTGAATTGTGTGCATCTACAACTGTCAGGATATTTGACTCACCCAGGAAATAATGTATCCCCAGGAATGAGATGAGGACCAGAAGCATGGCTGAACACTGGGAACAGCTCAGGTGCCTTTCTGGAAAAGCTTGGTTCTCGAAACAAAATGACTTCAGTTCCCTGTTAATGGAGACAGTTGGCACAAGGTTGACCAGACACCTTCCTGTTTTAAGTAAAATTCTAAAGTTCTAAAAAAAAACAAACAAAAAAAAAACCCTGCAAATGTCGTCCTGGTTCTTGGAACTTCTTTCTGGCCTCTGATTGTTAGATATTCTAAGAACTCAGCCTGATTCAGGGAGGGACTGAGTGAAAAGAGGGGTTGCTGTGTGTGTGGGGGGGGGGGGTCATTGCATAAATGGAGTGTCTAGTCTGTGCAATGTCGCCCTCTGATGGGCAGTGGAAACTGAATCATTGACGCAAATCTGTGTTCTGTCTAGAGCTCAGTTCAACTTACTAATCTATGGTATGTTGAATTCTAACCTAATGAAAAATAGGCCATTTTCTTTAGAAAAAGCATATGATAAAACATTATATTTTGGGTCTATTATCACTTGGGTATAAAAGCAGGAAGCTGCAAGCAATGGTGCTGCCTGTCATATAATCAAACACCAGATATCGAGTCTTTAAAGTGTAGTATGTTCAAACTGGGGAGCCAGAAAAAAAATCTGCCTTCCCCATTATTTTCTTATTAGTGTTGTTATAGAGAATCAGAATAAGAGAAATCAATTTAAAGTTCAGTCTCGTCCTTCTGGCCAGATGGCTCTTGATCTGAGATTTTCTTTCCATTTCTCTCTCCCTTTCTCGGTCTCTGTCTCTGTCCCTTTCCGCGTGTGTGTGTGTGTGTGTGTGTGTGTGTGTGTGTGTGTGTGTGTGTCACTGTGTGTATTTAATATTTATTCATATCAAGTGTTTGGATCCCATCCATTACCATTTCCTTTCCTCCAGTGCCTCGAATAGCCCTGCAACTTCTCCCTTCCAATTGTGTGTGTGTGTGTGTGTGTGTGTGTGTGTGTGTGTGTGTGCTTGCTTCCTTACGTGTTTTCCCTTTTTTTGTTTTAAATCAATACCCAGTGAGTCCACCTCGTGTTGCCTGGTATATGAGTGGTGTGGAATTATCTGATGGATAACTTAGAACCAAGACCCATGAAGAAAAGGGATTCTCCCTCTTTTTCTTCCAATTATTGAGTTAAATATGGGGAATAAGTTACATGAAACAAAATTATCTGATTTTAGTTCATGTTTGTTTTTTCTTATGCTGAGTATTAGCATGGTGTTTAGCTTTTCCCATACTCTCATTTTCATTTTTTCAGTCTGTTTTGTCAGTAAAAGGAGGATTTCTTTTTAAAAAAGAGTGATGTGTATTCATGGCAGAGCATTAGACTCACTTCATGGTTCTTTTGATTGGAATGCTTTGCTGTTTATATTTAATGTTATTATTTTAGGCTCTAACTTGAAACAAAAGCAACTTTGATATGTGCTTAACTTTTGAAGGATTTATTATTGTTGTTTTGGTTTTTCCTCTTACACTTTATCTTAATATCCCTCTATTTCTGAGTTTTTGAAATTTTATAAGATTATAATTCAGACAATTTCAGTATGAACATTTTAAAATCCCAATGCCATACATAATACATATCTCTGTAGGTTCTTGATCAAGATAGCCCCAGAGGCCCCTAAAAGTTAACGTCCATCCCAATTCTATAGTGTCAATCTCTACATCACAGGGCATCAGTGGCACTCAAACCTTGAAGAACTCCAGTGAGAATTCACAAACAAAAAGTATGGAATAACAGCTCCTTACCTTGGGCACTCAACCAGATCCCCTTCATAGATGTAACAAAGGGTTGGGAGACACATTTGAAATCAAAGTGAAGCTGATTCATAAAAAACAAAGTTGATAATATTTTTCTGTGGTATAAATTTCAACTTATACAGCATATTTCATGGAGATTCATAGATATTTTGGCCTAACAAATTTCTTACTTGGAAATCACTATATTGCAATGTTATAATGTGACTTTGGGAGGTATTGTAAATAGAACAGAGAAACCTACTGTGTGTCCATCCTTAAATGACAGATTTTCTCCATCAACACTCTTTTCCCCTCCTCATAATATCTCTGCAGTGCAGTGAGGGACACAGCAGGAGACACAATTTCACTTAGCAGGAAGAAATGTCTTCCCACCTGCACAGCAATGCCAAGCTTCGTTTCCAAAGTGCAGTCCTGACCCTCCAGCCCTGTGCATTGTATTTCAAGTCAAGCAGACCTCGGAGAGCAGCAGACGAAAGAAGAGCCAGTCGTCCTGAATCTATCTGCCATGACTGCTACAGGAGGAATTTTATTTCAGTTCCGTACCAGACATCCCTGTTCCCTGAGGCTTTATCATACTTAACACATGAACACAGCAATGGAGCCAGTAAAACATCACAGATCTTACAGTTGGACACCAGGGGGCAGTGCTTCAGTGAAACACCACTACCTCCCTCCACAGGGAGTGTGCAAAGGACTGACTCTCAATAAAGAAAAATAGATTTAAACGTTTTCAGAATGTGGTGAGCCTTGCCTGAATACATACAGGATGCATATTATAAATGTTACCAAGCATCTGCGGCTGGGAAATGATAGACCCTACAAATCAACAGACAAGTTTGCTAAATGAGCACAGTATCAAATTGTGTTTTTAGCATGAATCTCACAGATAAGCAGGAAAATGGATGGGCATATAATGTATAACATGAAGAGAGGTTACACAATCTCAGAAGCTAAAAAGAGATCTCCTTCATATGGGGATCACAGCCTAGCATGCATGTGTACACATGTAAACACATGTGCACACCATCTAGAAGCTTCTTTATGCAATGGAGGACTATGATGAAGAAAACTCAGACTTGGACAAAGAACAGAGAAGAACTGTTTATGGACTGCCCGGCCATGAATGGCACATCTAAAACACACACGCGCACACACACACACACACACACACACACACACACACACACACACACACAGCTCTTGGCCCATATTGGAAGGAGAGGTGAAAAGACTGTAAAAACAGTGGCTTTTGGACTTGACACAACTGATGCACTCATGAACTCACAGCAACTGTGCTTGCCCACACCAGACCTGCACAGCATCAAGCCAGCATTCCGCCATGGATGGGAGAGACGCATGACTCCCACCACTAGCTAAGGAACTGTTGACAATTGATGACTATTAAAGGAAGGAGAAGGACTGAGTACTCTTTGTAGGGTAGCACCTGATAAGCTTCTCCTCCTCCAGATTCCCAGTCAACATGTACCTATGGTAAATGCCAAAGCCAGTGCTAGTCTCCAAGCTCCTCTGATCCAAGTTTACTCTAGCCTCCTGGCTTTCCTCACCTCCCCTATACCCTAAACCTCCAGGCTGCTCTGGATCACAGTATTCCTTCCCCCTGCCCTGCAGGCTTTTCTTTATAACCCAGGATGTTTCTCCATCTCTCACTCTCAGTCTTCGCTTTGATACTGTGAAAGGTATCCCGGATCCCTGACCCTTGACACCTGACCCCTGACCCCCGACCCTTACCAGCAGTCTCCTCTCTGCCCCAGAGAGATAGTCATGCCTACTTTGGACTTCCCCAGAGTGCTCTCTCTCTCTCTCTCTCTCTCTCTCTCTCTCTCTCTCTCTCTCTCTCTCTCTCTCCCCCCCCCCCCGTGTCTCCCATCTGTAATGAAAACCTTTTTCCCAACATATTGATCTGGAGGTTCAGTGACTTCTCTGCCCTACCTAACAGTATTGCATAACCAACTGCTGTGTTCCCTGAGGAAGACTTGTTTGGGTTCTTGTCTTTTGCCACCACTCAATCAGAAAATAAAGGTTCTTTGGTTCCCAGACCACAAGGTCTGCGCAGGTTGGGAAGTGTGGCTAACCACACACTGCTGTCCCACCTGCTCCTCAGCTCAGCGCATTAAGCTCAGCACCTAAGCCTGAGCTTAAGAACAACAACTAGGGCTGAGGCTGGTACCACAGGGGCCACAGACTGAATAGTGAAGCACACACTGATGGTGCTCACTGGGATAATCTGAGGACCCACTTAAAATTTATTGCATGACGCAGTATCTTTTTAAATTTAAGATCTTTAAAATGTATTTGCTGTTACTTTTATGTTTTATTGCATAGGATACATAAAGTTCTTTTTTTATTTTATTTTTAAAGATTTGTTGGGTTCTACTTCACTTCCCAGGGAGATCTGTGCATCCATGTACCTTAGAGCACTCCTTGTTATTTAGCCCCTCTGGCTCTGTGGATTGGAGAACGATTACCCTTTACTTTACAGCTGACATTGAATTATAAGTCATTACACACCATGCTTGTCTTTCTGTGTCTGTGTTAGTTCACTAAGGATGTTTTTTTCTAGTCCCATTCATTTGCCAGAAAATTTCATGATGTTATTTTTTTAACACCTGAGTAACACTCTAGTATGTAAATGTATTGCTTTTTTAAATCCATACTTTGAGAAACATCTAGGTTGTTTCTAGTTTCCGGCTACTGTGAGTAATGGCACAGTGACTCAGGGAGTGTGGGAATGAGGGATCGGGTGTGGTGGGGGATGGTACAAGAGAGTTGGAGAGAGACAACTGGAACTGGAGGGCATTTGGGAGGCAGTGTGAAAACCTAGTGCACTAAAAACATCCAGGATTCTTCTACAAGGGCGACCCTGGCTGAGACTCCCATTAATGAAGGATACAGAGCCTGTCTTTCTGTAACCAGGCGACTTTCAGAGATGAGACTGGGTCACCAACCTAACCACTAATCTTCACCTACTATAATCTACCCTGCCTGAAAGATCCGCTGGGACAATGGAGGCTCAGAACTCGTGGGAGTGGCTAACCAATCACTGGTCTAATGCGAAGTCCACACCATGGAAAGCCCAGGGTTGGCGTTGCCTCGATGACTAGGAACCGGAAACTGAACAGCCCAGACACCTAAGATGAAAAGAAATCAATGAAAGATTCCTAATGCTATCCTGCTCTATTCACAGATCAGTCTGTAGCCCGATCATCAGGAGAGAGGCTTCCTCCAGGGGACGATGGGAGCAGACTCGAGACCCACAGCCAAATATTGGGCAGAGAGCCCAAGGTGGAGATCTTCATCAGCTCCCTCCCCTCAAAGCTCAAGGAACCCCCTCCCCCAGAAGAGGGGGAGGAAGATTTATAAGAGCCAGAGGAGGACACTAGGAGAACACAGCCCACAGAACCACCTAAGCAAAGCTCACAGGGGCTCACAGAGACTGAGGCAGCAGTGAAGGGGCCTGCATGAGTCGGCAGTAGGCCCTCTGCATGTATATTATGGTCGATAACTAGATGTTCTGTGGGACACCAGTGGGAGTGGGACGGCTTCTGACTCTTTTACCTGCTGTTGGGACCTTTGCTCTTACTGGTTTGCCATCCCCAGACCTGATATAAGGGTTTATGCCTACATTTAATTTTTCTCTTTATGTCCTGTGTGATTCATATCCTTGGGATTCCTACATTTTACTGAAGGGAAGAAGAGAAGTGGGTCTGAGGGATTGGAGAAAGAGTATTATAAAATGTATTAATCCCATCCTGAGGTGTCTTCCTTGCCTTAGCTATGTAAGTTCCAGGATGAAAGGCACACACAGCCTTTATATTTACAATAAGCCTTAAACAGTACAAGAGCTGGGCGGCTGCCTACCCTCTATGCTGTTAGAATCTACTTTCCTATCAATAACCTCAAGTTATTACTTATTATTTACTCTGTTTATCTGGGCTGTTCTTAACTCCAATCAGCCAGCCCTCAGGGACATGATTTTATGACTCACCCAGTGCAGAGTGGCTTCCCCTTCCTCCTCTTAACCCATGGTGACTTCTCTCTCCTCCATTCACCTGCTTCTTCTCCTTGTGGTTCCTCCCTGAACCCCCAAGCCTGGGAAACCTAAACCCCACCTATGTCCCTTCTGCCTAGCTATTGGGCTTTCGCAGTTTATTTACTGATCAGAAATTACTTGGGGCCAAGGTGTATATGTGGACTCTCTAATCTCTGGGACAACCAGATCTTGGGTGCCTGCACGCAGTTAGCATTACAATAGACAGCAAAATTCAACAGGAGAGGAAACTGCAGTTGGGATGTATTGTATGAGAGACAAACAAATAAATTGTTTTAAAAGATTTGATTTGTTGTACAGGGCATCAAGACGCGCT
The DNA here is from genome assembly GCF_036323735.1 of Rattus norvegicus. NCBI lineage: Eukaryota > Metazoa > Chordata > Mammalia > Rodentia > Muridae > Rattus > Rattus norvegicus. The sequence continues at coordinate 28,850,594 of NC_086033.1, read as the reverse complement.
CCATTTTGGAGAGGTTTCTGTGTGCTGCTGAGTTTAATGTGTATTAATATGTATTCTTTGGAGGTTGAGTGGAATATTCTGTAGATATCCATTGTTTATTTAAAGTATGATGTCTTTGATTTTGATGTTTCTGTTTACCTTTGTCTCAATGGCCTGCCTGTTAGAGAAATTGTGGTCCTCAAATAACCCACTACTGATGCATTGGTGTCAAACTGTGCTTTTAAATACATAAGAACAACTTTTATGAAACTTGCCATCTCTGAGTTTGGTGCATACATATTTAGAAGAGTAATATCCTATTGATTAGCTGTTCTCTTGATTGAAACAAAATGTCCCTGTTTTCTGACTGATTTTAGTTTGAAGTCTATTTTATCAGCTGTTAGGAGAGCAGCTCTTTGCTTCCTGGTTCCACCCAGCTCTAGTAGGTTTGCCTATCAAAGGTGGTGACTGTCTTTAAAGTTGAGATGAGTTTCTTGTAGGCAGCACGGGGATGTTGTTCTTGATTCATTTGGTTAGTCTACTTTTTCTTACTGGAGAACTGAGACCACTGACATTTAATGTTACTGAAGTGTGTGTTTTAGATGTAGTCATTGTGTAGTTGACCTTGAGAGACCAGGTCTTTTGGGTTCAGACTCCGTCTTAGAGAACCTGACCAAAGGTTGGACTCGAATTAACTAACAAACTGACACCTAGTACCAGTTTCCAGGTTACTCCTCAACCAATCTGCACCTCCAGGTTATAAGCCTGCCCCTGACACCTCACTTCTAACAACCACCAATCACGAGGAAAACAGAAATTAAGTTTATGGTTAGGCTCCCAGCACCAGCCAGTTATGTTAAAGAATATATGGTCCCCCCAGTCATTTGTGTGCCAGGGTAAACACTTGCTTCTTGCCTGCTTGAACTTGGGACTCCACCTTCTTGTCTTGCTGTGTCAAGATTGGCGCAGAACCCAAGTTCGAGCTTGTAATAAAGAGACCCTAGTGCGATTGCATCAGAATCAGCTCTTGGTGGTCTTTTGGGTCTCCTAAATGCTTCCTAGCACAATAAGTTTTGTGTTGTTTGTGTTATCAGTGGAATTTTGTATCTGAATATTTGTGAGACAAGTGGAACTGTGTCACCAGACACAGAAAAACTGGTAAGGCCAAGCAGATTAAGGAAATTCTCATAATTGAAAATGATAAGGTTTTGAATCTGCCCCTGTCCTGGTTCCTGCCTGGGGCACATGACCATGACACATCACTAACAGGATTAAGACAGCTGGTCATGTGACTAGAGTTTTCCATACTATTGAGATATCTAGCTAGGTCCTGAATGTCTAGCCAATGAGCTTCCTTTCCCAGGTATCTACTCCTGAGTAAGGTACTTGATCTCTGGTCTACCCTGAGTAAGTTGTATGCATCCTTTTGCACCATGAATAAAGAGTTTGGACAAGTAAGGACTGTCTCCTTACTCAAAGACTGCTGTGGGGATAAGTCTTCATCATACAGATCCCTCCTAATTTCCCACAGAGGTCTCTCTCTGCATTCCTGGCACTCACCCTTAGCTGAGCCAGATCCTCCCCTCCCCCAACTGCCACTCAGGACTCATTTCAGACCGCGAGCCCCTCCACCACCATCTTTCAACTCTTCAAGGTTCCTATTGATATCTGGGTGCCCAGGAGCTTGAGAATTACAGATGTGTCCCAGTCTGTGCCATTTCCCACCCAAAGAAACATGGACTAGGTATCCTATTTTTTTAAATTTTTTATTAGATATATTTCTTTACTTATATTTCAAATATTATTCCCCCTCCCAGTTTCCTGTCCACATTTTAAGGCTGCACTCTGCCTCCCCTGAGCTAGGGCATCAGACTTCCAAGAACTTGACACACCAAATAGGGAGAAAATACCCAAGTGCTCTGTGTTTCACCTCCCCAAGTAGCATCCAGACACCCCAGACACAAGGGGAAACACAGAACCACAAATAATTATGGCATCATATTTCTTTCCACAGTCTCTTGGGTATATTTATTTCTTTTTTCAGCCCAGAACACTGCTTCCTGCATTTTCTTTAGATTTGCTTTGTTGAATATAAAGTCCAGAAGGCTTTTTATCATGGAAAGCTTTACTTTCTCCTTAACTATGGTGGGTAGTGTTATTGATTTTATTAGGTTGCCTGTCATTCATGGTCTTTTAGGACTTAGGATGCATTTGTCCGAAGCTCTCCTGGCTTTCAAACTTTCCTTGAGACATTAGCTGCTATTCTGATGGGTTTTCCTGTATTTGTGATTTGAGGGTTTTGTTTGTTTGTTTGTAAGTTAACTTTCAATACACTTTTTTTGTTCCAGATCTTTAATGTTTTAACTGTGATATGCCATGGGGATATTTTTGTCTTGTCTGGTCTCATCTGGATGATCTGCGTGCTTCTTGCATGTTCGTGAGTATGTCTTTCCTTAGTCTGGGGAAATTTTCTTCTATGATCTTATTGAAGATGTGGTCTATGTCACTGATTTGGGATTCTTCTCCCTCATTTTTGCCTATCAACCTGAGGTTTGGTCTTTTCACAGTGCCCCACAGTTCCTGCATGTTCCTTTCCTGTGTGTTTCTAAATCTTCAATATTCCTTCTTTATGTGGCCTAGATTTTCTGCTAGAAAATTTTTAGTCCTGGCATTTTGTCTTCTGCTAGATTCAATCTACTTGCAAGGATTCCCTTTGAGTGTTCTAGTTCAGTTATTGGATTTTCAACTCCAAATTCATTTCAACCTGAGCTCCCCTCAATGTTTCTACCTCTTCATTAAATTCCATTTTCAATTCCTGAATTGTCTTCCTCATTTCCATGAGCCTATGTTTATGTTTTCTTGGGCACCACACAGGCATTTATTCACCTAAGTTATTTTTCCTGACTTTAATTGATCTGGGATTTTTCATGCATTTGTCTTTTCTAAATGCCTAGAACTCTTTGATGAAGTTTATAATTGTTCTTTTAAATCCTTTGTCCTGGATTTATTAAAGTAATTCTCATTGGCTAATGTTTCTGTAGGACTGGTAGGTTTTTAAAATGGAGATGATGGCTTGATCTTTTATGTCATTTGCAGTTTTGCAATTGTACCTGGGCATTTGGTCTTTTGCTAGTTCTGTGTCTAATGTGGGCAGAGCAGGTTGTGACAGGAGAGAGGATGTATGAGCAATGTGGGCCTAGAGGTTGAAAGTATCTTAGGTGGAATGAAGTCCGGTAGGTAGAAGAGCCTGGGCTCATGTGCAGGAGGTGCATCATGTTTTAAAACTTGAAGAAAAGATGTGCTGTGAAAAACATCCTCTGGCATTATCTAACTGAAGGACATGTCTTACCATGGCCATTTTTTTTGGATTGATGTTAGTGAAGGGAGAATTGAATTGGAGAAATAAAGGTACTAAAAGTAAAGAATTCTTTCTGTATTTCCAGTAACTTCAAAATAAAACATAAATGAGCCTCAAACCATCTTGGTCTAAAAAGCACTGTTAAAAAAATAAAAGAATTTCACTTAAAATCAAGTTACTGAATTCTTATGAGTAATAAATAATGTTTCAGAAAAGTAAGTCTGTGAGTGCAGGCTCCTTGCATGACCCGCAGTACTAGAATCCTACTGCTCCCTTTCCTAGCTGTAGCTTTGAGACTCATATACAGTAAGTCGTGCAGACCTATGTACATGAACAAGTAACTGACTGGGACAGAGAATGAACCTGAAAAGAATCAGTCTTCTGGCTAAATCGTGGGGATATTGTCCATGATACCACTTGGAAGGAGGCTCAGAATACAGGGTAATTAACAGTTTGCAGAAAACAGATGACAAGGAAGTTTCTGTCCTTATTCTAAAGACCACGGCTTACATGCAGATGTCTAAGAAGGCACAGTGGTCGTCAACCTTAGATGTAGTGTTGTGTGGAGATCTTTCTTCTTTTGACACTGTGGATTTAAGCCTTTCTGTCTTGTTTTGTATTATGGTGTGTGTGTGTGTGTGTGTGTGTGTGTGTGTGTGTGTGTGTGTGTGTGTGTGTGTGTGCGCGCGCGTGCGCGCGGACGCTCTTTGTATTTTGTTTGTTTTCTTTTCTTTTTGTTTTGTCCACAGTAGAATATAAGATGAAGAGGAATCTGGACACTTCCCAAGATCTTGCCTAATGAGTGAGGTTCTGTGTAACTACCATGGAGGTCAATGCCAACTCCTTCCTGGAATTTCAGAGTATCAGGTATCCATTTCCTGTGTCTTTTCTTTGCAACACTGGTTAGAAAAGTAAAGTTTAAAAATTGCAAATTTAAAAGCATTACATTCAGATGACACAGAAGAATTTCACCCATGGTTGGGGTCTAGGAAGCAGCCCTGAGGGTTTGTGTCAGGGCTGCAGGTGCCTGCCCCACACTGTGCATCTGTAGCACAGAAGTATACAGCAGTGTCTGCAGACTGAGCAGCAGTGATGGACAGGGAGCTGCTCTGGCTGGAGGTGTCAAGGGTGGCTCTTAGTCTCCCGCTGTGCTTCTCTCTCTCATTGGAACGTATGAACACTAGCAGGGCAGGACCTTGGTCTAACTTCTGTCTATACCACTGTAGGACAGTTAAGGATGTCTTGTAACTACAGTTCACCGTGACATTTTCACCCTCATGGATCCTCAGGGCCCAGGGATTCTCTCCTGCTACTTGACTGTTCATCCCTACGTAGAAAGAGAGGACAGAGAACAGTTAGTGGTTACATTTTCAAACTGTATTTCCATATTATTATATGGAAATATAGTAACCTCACATGCATGTGGGCTATGAAGTTTGCTGTCCCTGTTCCCCTCCCTGGAAACCCAAACTCACTTGTCAGTTGCAGCCACAGTGTCACCATCGACACCCCCAGGAATCTGTGCATTCTTCCCTATGAAGATCAGATCCAAAAGGACGAGCTCCAGGCCTGCTCAGGTTGGTTGGTTTCTGAGTATCTGCCTTGTAGATCTCAGAAGTGAGTTCAGACACCACCATCCCCATTGCCCCTCCCCTTCTCTCCTCAACCATATGTCCTCCTCCCTCCTTTCCCCCATTTCTCTGATTTCAAACCAGAGTCTGCATCTGAGTCAAGATCTGAGGAAGAGGAACCCTGACATCTGCTGGTGGCCCCATCTTCTTGCTAAGAGAGCATGGCTGCAGTGGGGAGGTGTGTGCACTGCTGGACTGCAATGCTGTTGTAGTCTCTTCCCTTATTGAACTCTTGTTAGATTTCTGAGGTCCTGAAGGGAGACAGAAGGCAGGAAAGGAGACTAGAGGCTGATGTCTATAGGCTGGGCTGTTTATTCCAAAGCAGTAAAGGACAGACTCTCTCCCATAGAAAATTGTCTGTGTGGGGAAAGGGTGGCAGTGGCTCCTTATAAGGATGGGGTGAGGATATTGTTACATCTACAAGGACCTAAGACAGTTCTGCAGTCTTTCTTTCCCTGGGCTTCCCAGGACTCAGCCAAAGGGTTCCAGGTCAGCTGCAGGTGCTAGGGAAACTGCCATTATGCAGATAGAAAAATGATAAGACAGCTCTCATGCTGAATTATTTTCTTCCTTTCTGTGATGACCAATAGGTAAGAAAGGTCATTTGTAAAAAATCCTGACTTGTGACCAAGGAGTTCTATCAACCCTTGTTCAAGCTTAGAGTGAAACTGACATGTGAGTCAGGTCAGAATTCACAAAAGTTCCTGAGGGCAGCATTTACAAAACACCTTTAAGAGCCTTAGTTGAAGTTCTTGCAGTTATCACAGTCTCTGAGAATGTGTATGTGCTCTTCTGTCAATGCTGTGTCTTGTACTGAAATGAGGTTGTCATTAGGTTAGCGAACAGCAGAAATGGGATCTGGCTGTGATGACTAGAAAGGAAATTCACCGAACCAGTTATGCTTCAGAATTTCATGTAAAGACAGAGAACTAGCATCTTTGATTTATTGTTTTACTACAGGATAAGGACAGAAGCATGTGACTCTTCAGAGACGCTCCTCTGAGTGTCCACTGTCCCTCTGAGCTTCAAACTGTGCGGGACGTGCTTGCAAAGCTTCTCACACAGATACAATCACCAGTGCAGCTCCACTGTCAGCTCCCCTATCAGCTTCGCCTTGCTGCAATTTCCACTGCTCCTACAAATGAAATCTTTCTCTTCTTCATTATCGTTTTGATTGTCATCTTTTCCTTCTCCTCTTCCTTCCTCTTCCTCTTCTTTCCCCTTTTCCTCTTCCTCCTCCTCTTCCTCTTCTTTCTCCTTTTCCTCTTCCTCCTCCTCTTTCTCTTCTTTCTCATGTTCTTCCTCACTCAAACTCTGGAAGGAATCCATCTGAATACATGGCCATGTCATGCGCCCATGTCATTAGCATCATTTGCTACTTCTGCCATATGGAGCTAGAGAAGGGACTCAGGAGAAAGGGAAGCCACCGATAGCTTGACCTTCTGTTTCCAGCTCCCCATGACTGTGAGAAAATAAGCGTTTCTGGTATACTCCACTCTGTGTCAGTGATAAGTTGTTTTGGCAGGAGTGGAGGGGAAGGGCAAATGGAGAAATCTGGTCAAATTGTGTTAAGTTTCAGTTATGTGACATGACTAAGTCTAGATAGTTCTTCCTAGAGTTGGCCCTGTAATTAACAATTCTTAATTAATTACAGAACTTGTTTTAAAAATGTACATATAATGCTAAATGTTGTTACTGCAGTTGGGAAAATTTTATCTCTGAGAAATGTAAACCTGACTAACTTAAGGGACAAATATGGTGTAAAGGAGGAACAAAGTTCTCAAAAAGGCACCAGAGGGAAAAGAAAGGCAGTAAATCATCAAGAAGGTAGAGCATGCCAGGAGCCAGGAAACTGAGAGCATGAGTCTTTGATGCAACGGAGGGGAAGAGCCAGGCTGAATGTTACACATAACACAGATGCACTGGCCACTTTCTATTCAGTTCACGGAATACTTGTTTTTGAGTGACCACTACAGAATTCCCCAGACTGCAGTGAGCCTCCTTGTCTATTCCAGAAGTAACTGAAACATTCCAATGCAATTTAAGGCATATCTTATAGCTCTAGACACTATGACAAAAATGCAAGGATTCCATATAAATAAGGGATTTAGGTAATTGTAAATATATTTTAGAATAAAATCATTCCTTAATTTTTTGTCAAACTGAATTAAAGATATCCTATGTGCAAATGCTTGAATTCTGCATGTGAAACTGTTCTAATATTTTAAACAACAGAATCCTATCAGATAATATAATACAAATAATAATTTTAATAATAACCTTATAATTGTCTAGTTTCATAAATTTATATTAGTGTATAATATATATTTGAATTATATATGTGTGTAAAATTTATGAAATTTTTTTGTGTTAATTGTCTCAGAATAAACAGAAATACTTCTCAACATTGGGAAACCCTATGAAAATAAGTGTAATATTTGAAACTTGAATTGGAGTGCTGGAGGTATATTTTTGCTACTAACTTGTATAATGTGCTCTGAATAGTTCATGTGTGATAATACATAAGAAATTGTTCTAAATTTTTCTCTTCTTAAAATTTTCTTTTGACCTAAACGTGGTCTCATGTAGGGAAGATTAGATGGGCTGCCGAGAATATTATGTACTTTGTGGCCATTCAATGAAATATTCACAGATGTCCTTAAGCTGTTCATTTTATGTGAAGTTTATCTTTAAGGTCCCATGGCTGATTTTTTGTGTGGATAGTTTACCCATTGGTCATAATAAGATAGAAGTTACCCACTATTGTACTCATTATTGTATCTGGGCCAGTCTGTTTCTTTATATCTAATACACTTGACTTTACAGAATTGGATGCACTGACAAATGGCATACATACTTTTACAACTGCTCTATGTTCTTGCTGGACTGTTCCCTTTGTCCATGTGTCTTGTGTTTTCTGACTGGTTGGGGCTTAAAATCTGCTTTCTTTAGATACGAATCGAGCTGATTCTGCTTGCTTTTGAGCTCCATTTTCTTAGAATAATATCTTCCATCCTTTCACTTTCAGTATGTGTACACCTTTGCCAGTGAGGCGAGTGTCTCACAGGTAGCATCCTGCAGAGCATTTATTTTTAGTATGAGCCAAACTCCTAATTGATAAGTAGGACCTTAACCCTTGGGGTAATTATAAAGTTATGTCATTTTATTTTTTAAATGATTATTTCCATTAATTTTGTTCTTCATCCTTTGCTCATATTAAAAGCTTATTGGCTTACTGAGACAATGGTTTTATTGTTCATGAATTTATCTATTCTTTCCAGACATCTCAGGCGAGTCTTCTTCACCTATGTACAAAGTTCCCCTAGAATCTCTGTGATGGAGCCCATGCTCCAGAACTCCCTGAAAGATCAAACTGAATCAAGTCAGCAGCTGTACTACATCCACACCCAGCCTCTCTGTCTCAGTCTGCTTCCCTCAGTTATTCATTGGCTAAAAAATTCCCAAGTTCAGATTTTCCTTCTCAGAAACTCAATCTAAGGCACTGTGTTATTTCTTTTAATCCTGGAACAAATATTGAAATATTTATCAAACCTAATCACATAGTGAATAACCCTAAATCAGTTTCTTTTCTGTAGCTGTGGGAAAAAATCTGAGGCCAAAAGTAACTTATGGAAGACTGTATTTTGTCTTAGGTTCCAGAACAGTCCATCTTAGTGGAGGAAGACATGGCTGCAGGCAAAAGGCACAGCAGCTACAGCAGGAAGTAGAGAGTGAACTGGAAGCAGGATGATGCTGTAACTCTCGAAGCCCAGCCCCAGGGACTGACTTCCTCCAGCACAGCCTCCTCTCCTGCATGGCACTGCAAAGTGTGCTACTACCTGGGAACCAAGAGTTCAATATGTGAGAGTATGAGGAACATTCTCAACCAAACTACCACAGGCCTCGTAGTAATATAATCAATAATCAAATTGGAATATTATTGTGGATTCTTGCCAAAAATGTCATAAAGCCATAAATTATAAATTAAGAGGCTGAACAAATTTCTAAGTATTTTTATTCTACTGCAACTTTTTACCCATCTTCAATGTAGTACTTCTTCGAGAGAACCTGTGTTAGATTTTGAGCACTTACATGGCAGCTCACAGCTATCTTTAACCTTAGTTCCAGGTGTCCTGATACCTTCACACAGATTTAGAAAAAAAATGTAGAAAACAGAATGACTGTCCTTCCCTTTACATCTATCTCCCACAGGAAAACATGTTGTGTTGTAGCTATAGGCTTTGGAGTGTTTCAAATTATTCTTCCATAGTTTGGAAATATTGATTGAGAGTCTCCAGTTCTAAACACTGAGCATGTAAAAAAAAATCCTGATTATGTTATCCATTTAGTATTTATCCATTTAGTAAGTGTGTCTGTGAACAAAACTAAACAGAATACCCAATCTGTCCTATCCAGGTTTTTCATAACTGATGTACTACAAAACAGTGTCTTGAGCTAATGAGGAGAGAGAAGTACATTACTAACTCTAAAGATCTGTTACCATATGATAGCATTTTCATGTAATAATACTTGATAAAAACCACAACTGTTTAATTTATTTGTGGTAAAGCTTTAGCAAGCATTAGGGTGAATATGCTAAGTAAGGGGACAATTCAGCACTTCCATTTAAAAAGCAAGAAATGGAGATACTTAATAGTGGCAGAAGCCTGTAATCCTATGGTCAAAAAAGAACACACATGGTACATACTCACTGATAAGTGGTTATTAGGAACAAAGCTCAGAATATCCATGATACAACTTAGAGACCACGTGATGGTCAAGAAGAAGGAAGACCAATGTGTGGGTGCCTCAGTCCTACTTAAAATGGGAAACAAAATAATCATGGGAGTTAGAGGGCAGGAAGGATTTGGGAGGAAGAGAGAAGGGGGAGAGGGAAAAGGGGGACAGGATTAGGTGTGGGAGGAAATGGGAGAAGATATACATAGGGTCAGGAAATTGAACAGAGGTGTGTAGCAATGGGAGATGGGGAACTGGGGGTAGCCACCAGAAAGTCCCAGATGCCAGAAAAGCAAGACTCTCCCAGCACCCAAGGGGGATGACATTAGCTGAAATACACAACAAAGGGAAAAGAACCTGTAGAGACCACATCTAGGAGTTAGGCATGGCCTCCGGTTGAAGGATGGGACCACCCACACTTCTCAAAATTTCAACCCAGATTTCTCCTGTCTAAAGGAAATACAGGGGCAGAGAATGGAGCAGAGACTGAAGGAAAGGCCATCCATAGATCTCTGCCCGTCATGAGGATCCATTACATATGCAGCCACCAAACCAAGACACTTTCTGATGCCAAGAAGTACTTGCTGACAGGAGCCTAATATGGATGTCTCCTGAGAGAATCTGCCAGAGCTTTACCCATACAGATGGGGATGCTTATAGCCCACCATCAGACTGAGCATGAGGACCCCCAATGGAGGAATTACAGGAAGTACTGAAGATGATGTAGGGGTTTGCAACCCCATAGGAAGAACAACAATATCAACCAACCAGATCCCAAACAAAGGATACACATGGAGCGACCCATGGCTCCAGCTAAATATTTAGCAGAGGATTGCCTTGTCTGGCATCAATGGGAGGAGAAGCCCTTGTTTCTGTGAAGGTGTGGTGCCCCAGCATAGGGGAATGCTAGGGCAATGGGGTGGGAATGGATGGGTGGGTGGAGGAACTCCATCATGGAGGCAGGGGGAGAGAGGTGGAATGAGATTTTCTTGGAGGGGAAACCAGGAAGGGCCATAACATTTGAAATGTAAATAAACAAAATAACCAATAAAAACGTAAAAAAAAGTTTAGGCCAGCTTAGGCTTCACAACAAAATCCTATATCAAAAATAAATACAGCAAAGCAGTGAATGAAACAGTTAACTGAGCAACAGACAAAATGCAAGTGAGAGAAAATCTTGCCAGCTTCTTATCTGACAGAGGATTAAACACCACATACACACTCACATGCTCTCATGGGAACACACACACACACACACACACACACACACACACAAACACACACACACACAAACACTGTCTATTGTTGTTCAACAATAAAAACAATTAATCTAAGAATGGGCTTTGGAGTAGAACACAGCACTGAACATCCTTAGTCATCAGAGAAATGAAAATTAAACTGTATGAGATTTTTGTCACATCCCATTTAGAATAGCTATGATCAAGAAATCAAATGAGGACAAATACTGGCAAGGATGTTGGGAAGTAGGCAGCCTTCATCACCATTGCTGGAAGCATAAATTTATGTAACATCTATGCTAATCAGTGGGGAGGGGGTTTCAGCAACCTAAAAGAGGAAGTGTTATGTGGTCCAGCTATGTAATTCCAGGGCACTTATCTAAAGGTCCATATCCTACTACAGAGATTCTTGTTTAACCTTGTTTATTGTGCTCTATTCACAATTGCTAGGGAATAAACGCAGCCTAGATGTTCATCAACAAAAGAATGGATAAGGAGAGTTTGGTAGAGATGTCTCTCAATAGACAAACGGACAGATGAATGAATGTTATTCAGCAATAAAGAAAATAAAATTATAGAACTTGCCTGAAATGTACGCAATTTGAACATACTATAATAAGTGAGTTATCTGGGCTCAGAGAGAATAGCACGTGTAAATCTTAGCTTCTGGTTTTTATCTGTATTCACTCATGTGAGTAGGAGTTTGTATGTGTAGACACCAGGACATTAGAAAAGTCCCAATGAGAGGGAAAGGGAAGCATAGGAAGAAGAATGGGAAGGGAATAAAACACGAGATACAGAATTGGAAGAGGAGATACCAGGCACAAGGAGTCTTAGGTGGGAATGAGAAATAAGGAGGTAATGGGGGAGAAAACTTCAGTATGGGTCGACCGTAAGTAAATATGTCTGGATCTGCCATAGGGAAACCTGCTACTTTGTAAGCTGCTTTTTTAAAAATTAGTAAACAATTATTATTAAAATAGTTTTTAAAAAAATCAATGAAGGCTGAGTGCTGTAGAGTTGACAGTTGTCTTTATGGAATGATATGTGGTGACTCTTGTGGCCATGTGCTCGTCTTGCACCTCAACAAGATATACACATTACAAGTGTATAATTGTTTGATAACCATTGGCATGTGAGAAGAGAAGAGTGGAAAATATTTAACCAAACCAGTAGTTTGCCTTTCCCTTAATGATCACTTATTTTTAAGATGTTCCACTTTACCAATCAACTCCTCTTTACAACACTTGCACATATGCAGAATAGACATAGAGTTTCTTCTCTGTGTGGTCTGTGCTCTCTGTTAGATCTTAGCAAGGCAAGGTAGGTTTGGGTGTAGGCTGCAGGTGCCTGGAGAGCACCGTGTGCTCACTCACTGCACAGAAGTAGAGAGCAGAGTCACTGTGTTCGGAGTCTCTAATGTGCAGGGAAACATGCAGGCTGGCTTTACTGAACTGAGCTGTGAATCTGCCTTCTTTCTTTTCACCATTAGAGAAGATGGACATCAGGGCCTTGGGGCCTTCCCCAGAATGCTGTCTGTACCACCAAAAGTACTCAAAATTACGATCACTAGAAGTGCAGTTGAGAGAAGCTATGGATCCCTCTGGGACAATGAGGGATTCTTGACTCTGCTGCACCTTCTCCTGGCTGCTCACCCCTGTGCAGAAAGACAAAGGTCATACAATCAAGACTAGATACATATGGATGCTAACATTCCATTTCCATGGGACTCTGACCCCTAACAAGAGATTAAGAACATCTGTGTTTCTAACATTAGCCTGGAATAAGCAACAACTTTGCATATCACACCTGTATCCCAAAGAAATTCCCAAACTCACAGTTTAATTGGAGCCACAGGACCACTAGTGAAACACTCAAGGATTTCATTCTCTCCTCTTCTCTCTTCACTGAGGATTTCAGATTCTCAACCCTGAACTCATATAATCACATACAAGTTTCCAAATCTCCTACTTTAGGAACCATGAAAGCAGCTTAGCTAGCAATCAGAAAAGTGAGTCTTCACCATCTAAACAGCACCAAACCTTTCCTCCAGCCCTCTCTCTACCCCTCCCTCCTCTTCCTGCCCAACCCTTTCACCTTTCTCTCCCACTTGAGAAATTTACTCAGGACCCCTGTAAAACACTGCCACCTTGTGGGCTCATGACAGTTACCAAAAAAGAGTCAAAGTGTAAATTCTTCTAATGTAACTACTAATACAAGTGAAACTCCTTGATAGTTCAGCTGGAGTATTGAAGAGACATTTGCCCCAAATCAGGATTGGGAGTGAGGTGAGCTTGTGTGTACACACTTAGCAGATGTCTCCTTTCTCAGTAATAATAAGTATAGCACACAGGCAGTCAGTCAACTGCTCTGAAAAATCACTATGAAACATCAGCCATGGAAACGTAAGGGAGGGTCTTATCTACAGCACAATTCTAACCTTGTCACTCCCATTCAAATACATCTTCAAGGCTTACAAATGGCTGGACAGACTCTTTTCTACACAAGAGCCTAGAAAGACCTGGAATTCTTCATTCCATTTGGAGCCAAGAGCACACTTGTGTGTAAACAACTTTACTTGGCTTGGAGCAGGATAGATGTTGAGCACCTGAACTCTAAATAAAACCTAGGCAACTTGTTCATTTCTCTAATTTCTTATTATCTTCTCTTGAATAAAGTCTTGCTGAGTAAAGTTGATCTTTGAATGTCCTAGATCTGGTTTCTCTCACCCTCCCTCTTTCTGACTCCCTGCCCTCTCCCTCTCTCCTCTTTCTTCTTTCTCTCTTTTGCCCTAACCCTTTCACTTTATCTCAATCTCCATATCTAACATAGTCATCAAACCAATACATACCAAGGGAATATCTGTGCCGGAGCTGAACTGGGTCCACATAGAAACAAGTCAATAAACAACTGACCTGCAGGACTCTGAGGCCTCCACCTCCAGGAGAATAAAGGTTGTAGATGCAAGCAGGCAGTTTGAATCAATACAACTAGTAGCAGGTGTTGGTTCCTCACTTTGGTAAGCTGACATTGTGTTAATTATTTTTTTAGGCATACTTAACTACAGGACAATTTGATGAAAGATTTACTGGTGGTGAAAGACTCCCCCCCCCCATGAGTGTTAAGATCCATAGACTCAGAGCTGCAACAGGTTTGAACGAGCTCAGGCACGCCCAGATACCCAGGGCCAAGTCACCATTAAAACTAACAGACCATAAAAGGAAAAGAATGCAGAACAGACCAGGAATATCGGATCTGACTCACAGGCCACCTGGCAGGAAGAAATAAGCCCCCATCCCCCGACATTCAGGACGCCCCAGCCTGCATGTACTCTCTTACCATGTTGCAACCTCATTTGAATATGATTGAAACCTGCCAATGTGTGTAGCTATACCTTATTACCTCATCATGTGAAATAGCCAATCATATGTGAACATGTCTATGTGCCTCATTTGAATCCACCAATCCCTGTAACTATGCATCTGCTTCTGTATGCCCGCTTCTGCTTCCCCAAACCCTATAAAAGCCCCATGCTGGAGCTGCTGGGCACGCAAGTCCTCCAAAGAGACTGTGTGCCCGCAGGTACCTGTGTTTTCCAATAAACCCTCTTGCTGATTGCATCCAGTGGTCTCGGCTCAGTCATTGGGCGCTTGGGTCACCTCCTGAGGGAAAGGTCCTCTCCGGAGGTCTTTCAGTGGTAATAAACTCAATCCTACACACACAATAGAACATTTATAACTCTCACTGAGGCACAAAGTAAGGTAAATAAAGATTGGATATGACAACATTGAACCTCTTGGTAAAGTACCTGGTACACCTTCTATAATGATGTATTCAGTAGAATGACTAAAAAAACAAGCTTATGGTAAGGGTTTGGACTTGGGGAATGGATTGGTGTGGTCTCTGGCTACAGGTAGTTCAAAGGTCACCAGGCTATTAACCAGTTCTGCTCCCAGAATTCCATACAAATAACAGATTTTACATTCATTCCTTTGTAGGAACAACCCTGTGTATTTCACATTCCAGGATTCCTGGGAGATATCAGTGAGCACTAGGACTTCTATGCCTGCTAAGCTGTCCTATGATCGGCTTTGAGATCTTGCCAAAGCTGGTGCATGAAAAGCTAAGCATCCACAAAATACAGTTCGACCAGACCCTTCCTTCAACATCAACAAGTACAAAGGGAACAGATGAGGGAAAGATGTACATACTGAAACTGTTTTCTTCAAGAGTACATTATCCATGACAATAATAACAGTGTACATTTCTCACTAAACATCAAGCCTGAGGACTGGGATAATCAGAATGACACATGCTTAACATTCCAGAGGGGATTTAGGCTCAAGAGGATGTGAGTTAAGTCCTGCCTGTGACATAAGGGGAGACATGTCTCAAAAACTCTGTAATGATGAGAAGAATGAAAACAACAAGGCATGGGCTTAGGAAATGGCTAAAAGAAGCATGGAACTAAACTTGAAGCACAGTCTGTAAGATACACACCTCCCTGTGAGAGACTTGTAATAAAATGTGTATAATTAGATAAACAGTTTTCCCTGAAGAGCTGGAGAATGGCCAGCACACACAGCACTTCCTGCACCACAGTGAACCTGAAACAAAGCACCAAGTGTGTGGCTGTCAGGTGAAAGGAGGGATATGCAAAAGAATGGGAGTTGTAAAGTAAACAACAGAGCCAGATAAAACCTCAAAACACTAAAGTTTAAACTTCTGAAAGAAAGTAAGGATCCTAACAGTGGAGTTGAAAATGTGAGAGGGGAGAGGAGACTTCCCTAGGTTGGGCTTTCAGCAAAGAGAAATAAAAATCTGGATAAGATTCAGAGATGTACAATCTCACACTCTGCAAAGACAATTGAAGATAAGAAATCTTTGATCCTCACTGCAAGCAGAAACTGGAGAATGGGGCCTCTTCCCTTATGAGCTTGTTCATTGGGGCCATGGAGGGGAAACTTCTTTAGAAAATTCTTATTCTTAATATCTAACCTCAAGAGACAATCCAATCTTTATACAGCCTGCCAAATATGCCTAACATTTCTTGCATGCACCCTTCCCTACCTAGAAACTTACCCATACCCACTACCAGGGACCAACCTTAGACTACTGAGTCCTACTTGTGTATTGGCCAACCTCTCAGTTTTGTCAAAGTGGTAGATCCTGCGTACCAGCTCAGCCTAGTCTATCATCACAATATAAACAGCCAATTAAAGAAGTCTATATGCCCAACTATAATGACAAAAAAAACCATAAAAGTATTAAAGATCAAGACAGTATGTTCCACATCCACCAAAACCAGAACTACCTCTATGAACCTCATACCATAGAACTTAAAAGAACCATCACAAAATTCACTAAATAAACCAAAGAGTTTAAAGATGAAACAAGGTCACAACTCCATGAAGAAATGCTCAAAGTCTTAGTCATCAAAAAAATGCAAATCCAAACAACCCTCAGATTCCACCTTACACCAATCAGAATGGCTAAGTTATAAAAACTCAGGTGACAACACATGTTGGCAAAGATGTGGAGAAAGAGGAACACTCCTCCATTGCTGGTGGGATGGCAAACTGTTACAACCACTCTGGAAATCAATCTGGAGGTTCCTCAGAAAATTACAAATATATCTACCTGAAAACCTAGCTATACCATTCTTGTGCATGTACCTAAAAGATACCGCACCACAGGGGTACATGTTCTACTATGCTCATAGGGCATTATCTGTGACAGCCAGAAGCTGGAAACAATCCAGATGTCCCACAACAGAAGAACAGATACAGAAAATGTGGTTCATTTATACAAAAGAACACTATTTAGCTATTAAGAATGAGGACATCATGCGTTTTGCAGGCAAATGTATGGAACTAGAAAATGCCATCCTGAGTGAGGTAACTCAGACCCAAAATGATATGCATGAAACGTACTCAGTAATACGTAGATATTAGCCAAAAACAAAACAAAACAAAAACAAAAAAAGAAACAAAACAAGAACAACAGCAACAAGAAAAAAACACAGAATACCTAGGATACAATCCACAGAACTCAAGGTTTACAAACAAAAGGTATAAACAACCCAGGTGACAGCAAATGCTGGCGAGGATGTGGAGGAAGAGGAACACTCCTCCATTGTTGGTGGGATTGCAGACTGGTACAACCATTCTGGAAATCAGTATGGAGGTTCCTCAGAAAATTGGACATTGAACTACCTGAGGACCCAGCTATACCTCTCTTGGGCATATACCCAAAAGATGCCCCAACATATAACAAAGACACGTGCTCCACTATGTTCATAGCAGCCTTATTTATAATAGCCAGAAGCTGGAAAGAACCCAGATGCCCTTCAACAGAGGAATGGATACAGAAAATGTGGTACATCTACACAATGGAATATTACTCAGCTATCAAAAACAATGACCTTATGAAATTCATAGGCAAATGGATGAAACTGGAAAATATCATCCTGAGTGATGGTATCCCAATCACAGAAAACCACACATGGTATGCACTCTTTGATAAGTGGCTATTAGTCCAAATGCTTGAATTGCCTTAGAAGCACAGAACACATGAAACTCAAGAAGGCTGACCAAAATGTGAATGCTCCTTGTTTAAAGGGGGAACAAGAATACCCTTGGCAGGGAATAGGGAGGCAAAGTTTAGAATAGAGGCAGAAGGAACACCCATTCAGAGCCTGCCCCACATGTGGCCCATACATATACAGCCACCAAACTAGAGAAGATGGATGAAACAAAGAAGTGCAGGCCGACAGGAACCGGATGTAGATCTCTCCTGAGAGACACACCCAGAATACAGCAAATTCATAGGTGAATGCCAGCAGCAAACCACTGAACTGAGAACGGGACCCTCGTTGAAGGAATCAGAAAAAGGACTGGAAGAACTTGAAGGGGCTCAAGACCCCATATGAACAACAATGCCAACCAACCAGAGCTTCCAGGGACTAAGCCACTACCCAAAGACTATACATGGACTGACCCTGGACTCTGACCTCATAGGTAGCAATGAATAGCCTAGTAAGAGCACCAGTGGAAGGGGAAGCCCTGGGTCCTGCTAAGACTGAACCCCCAGTGAACGTGATTGTTGGAGGGAGGGTGGTAATGGGGGGAGGATGGGGAGGGGAAGCCCATATAGAAGAGGAGGAGGAGGGGTTAAGGGATGTTGGCCTGGAAACCTGGAAGGGGAATAACAATCGAAATGTAAATAAGAAATACTCAAGTTAATAAAGATTAAGAAAAGTCTGCTTTTCAAGTGTCAATGCTTCCATTCATGAGTCTGGCTTTCAGGTCTAATATATTTCTATGGAAGCTCCTTCTAGCCTTCCTTTGGTCTTAGTAGGTTTTTTTCTCCTTATTGGAATTTGTCTTCTCACAAAGCTGTTCTTTCTTACTTTTGCCACATCTATTTCCTATTTTTTGTTCTTTTTTTAGTTATGAATGTAGTCTATAAATGTGAGCCTTTGAACAAAACCTTTGTTTCCTAACATTCAAGTAATAAATGGTGAAATCATCTGAACTTTCCTCATGCACAAGTTTGATAGTTCTTTCATAACATGAGATTAACACTGGGTTCCCATATTACACCCTACCTATTAAAATAACATTTTCTTTCCTTTTTATTTCATAGACATATACTTTAGTACAGACTGACATGCATGTGCATGCCTTTCCCCAAAGAACAGGTCTCAAATCTAATGAGAAATAGTTGGTTGCTCCTTAAAACAGCCATGTCACTACTAAATCAGTGGGCATATCTTGTTGGCAGGTTGATCATTTAACACATAGAAGGATACACAGCCAGAGTTCCAATGATGATATATCTCCCCTAGCAGCCTTCTACCTAGAAGGAAATATCTTACATTATATATGAAATATGTGATCTCTTCAGCAGTAGGATCCCATCAATTATGTTACATAGCAAAGAGGAATGACAATACTGTCTGTTGCTGTGGAGACCTGTGGGACCTCCCTGAGCAACAACTCACATGAAGGAATTACACACCTAGCTTTGTAAATATCATTTACAATCCTAAGGCTTCATGAATTGATATCTATTGCTTTGTATACATGCAATACTATTCACCTTCCATTAAGATGTGTTTTTCTTCCAGTGGCCCATTATACACTCCTATGCAGGAACATCACTTTAAACAGAAAAATCTAAAGATAGAACCTAGGATCCATGTATGAGAAATTACATGGCAGTATATGTTCTGAGTGGGGGCATACTCCTCTAGTTTGATTTTTGTCCTTATCATTTATCATAGCAACAGAAATCAAACTAGGACAGGTATAATAATGAAAGATTCTTCCCCTTGACTCTCAGAATCAGGTGAAGACCTGTATGATAAAAGCTTCAAGTTATTGAAGAAAGAAATTAAGAGGATATCAGGAGATAGAAAGATCTCCACTGTTCATGGACCAATAGGAAAAACATAATAAAAATATCCATCTTACCAAAAGATGCAACCAATCTAAAATATTTAAGGCAATACCCATCAAATTTCCATACAATCCTTTACTGACCTTGAAAAAATCATATAAGGTTCAAAATTGAAAAACAAAATACACAGGACAGTCAAAACAATCCTATACAATAAAAGAGCTTCCAGATGTATCACAATTCCTGGTTCAAGTGAACTACAAATCTATAGTAATAAAACTCACATGGTTTTGATATAAAAACAGATACATTGATCAGGGCAATGGAATCAGAGACCCAGAAATAAATCTACACACATATGGACACTTTGTTTTGTACAAAGAAGCCAGAAATATGCAATTTAAAAAAAAGAAAGAATTTTCAACAAATGGTGCTGTCTAACTGGATGTTGGTCTGTGGAAGAATCCAAATAGTTCTAGACTTATCACCCTTCACAAAACTCAATTTCAAGTGCATCAAAGATATAAACATAAAACCAGATACACCCTCTCATAGAAGAGATAGGGGGAATACGTGTGAGTTCGTTAGCCTAGGAGATAACTTCTGAACAGACCCCCAATAGTGCAGACACTAAGATCGACAATTATTAAATGGGACTTGGTGTAAATCAAAGGAAACCTTCAAAAGGACAGAAGTGGAGCCTGAAGAATGAGAAAAGATTCTTACACACTTTACATCTGACAGAGGGCTAATATCTAAAATGCATAGAGAACTCAAGAAACTAGACATCAACAAACAAAATAATCCAATTTAAAAATGAGATTCAGATAGAAACAGAGAATTCTCTATAGTGGAATCTTAAACGGCCAAGAAACACTTAAATATTCAACATCCTTAGCTATACGGGAGATACAAATGAAAAAGACTCTGAGATCCTATCTTAAACCTATCAGAATGACTCAAAAACATGTCACCTCATGCTGCCAAGGACATGGAGCAAGGGGAACACTCCTCCATGGCTGGTGGGAGTGCAAACTTACACAACCACTATGGAAATCAATATGATTGTTTCTCAGGAAATTGGAAATCCATCTGCCTTAAGACACAACTATACCACCGGAACATCCAAAGGATGTTCTATCCTGCCACAAGGGCACTTGTTCCACTATGTTCTTAGAAGCTTTATTCATAATGGCCAGAAACTGGAAACAAATTAGTTGTCCCTCAATCAAAGATTTGATCAAGAAAATGTGGTTCATTTACACAGTGGGTTACTACTCCTCTGTAAAAGAAAATGAAAACATGAAAATTTCAGGCAAAGGAATTCAACCAGAAGCAAAAATCATCTTAAATGAGGTAACCAAGACCCAGAAAGACAAACACGGTATGTACTCACGTATAAAAATAGATTAGCTAAAAAGGATAATCATGAGATAAGTCACAGACCCAGAAAAGATAAGTAAAAAGGACGGCACTAAGATGGATTAATGTATCTTCCTGGGAGGAGGAAGTAGAACATATCTAATGGTTATACTGAGGGTGAGGTAGGATGAGAACAGGAGCCATCATGTGTTGAGTGGGGGAGAGAATATGGTAAGAGATAACTGGAGCTGGAATGCATTTCAGGGACAATGTAAAAATCTAGTGTAGTAGAAACTCCCAGATTCTCCTAAGGTGACCCTTGTGAGGATTTCTAGTAATGAAAGTTACAAAGCTTAAACCAGACATCTTCTGAAACCAAGAAACTTCCAGTGGTATCACTGGGAAACCAACTTGTCACAAAGCCTTTGACTTACAATCTATCCTGTCTGCATGATGTGCAGAAGCACTGGAGGCACAGAAATTGTTAGAAGGACCAACCATTGGCTGGCCTAATTTGAGGTTCATGCCAACAAAGGAAGTCAGTGCCCAACACTGCCTGCATGACCAGGATGGGGAAGTTAAATACCCCGGAGTCCTAGGATAGAAGAAAAATCGATGAAGTGATTCCTAGTGATATTCTGCTATACATGTAGATCATGCCTAGCCCAGTTATCATGAGAGAGGAGTTCTTCAGTAATTGATGTGAGGAGATGCAGAGATTCACAGGCAAACATTAGTCTGAGGGATGACTCACATTGGCGCTCTCCACTGGGTTCCTCACATTGGAGCCAATGTCTGAGCACAGTAGGGGAGGAAGAGTGGTAGAGCCAAAGTAGTTGAAGGCACCAGGAAAAAAATGGCCCACAGAACCAACTAACCAGGGCTCTGAGGGGCTCACAGGGACTGAAGCAATAATCATGGAGCTTGCATGTGTCTGTTCTTGGTCTTCCACAAATATATTAGGATTCTTAGCTTGGTGTTTTTGTGGGATACCTAACAGTGGAAGTGTGGGTGTCACTGTCCCTTTTGACTGCCCATTAGATCCTTTGCCTCCTATTGGGTTGTCTTTTCGAGATCTGATATGGAGGTTTCTGCCTGGTTCTTTTGTAACTTACCATTCTGTGTTTGATTGCTGTCCCTGGAAGGCCAACTCTTTTCTCAAGGGAAGTGGACAAGTGTGTCTGAGGAGGAGGAGAGGGTGGGTCAACTAGGAGGAATATAGAGAGGGAAAACTAGAGTCCGGAGAAATTGATGGAAACATTAAACTGATGTAACAACTTTGGAAATCAGTGGGAAGTATTCTCATGAAGCTAAAAGAGGAAGACTTACAGGTTCCTTCTATGTAATTTCTGGATAAATATATCTGAAGGACATTGTTGCATCTCACTAAAGAGATACATGCTCAATTCTGCTTATTTCCACTCTGTTCAAAATTGCTATGGAATGAAGGCTTCTTAGATATTCATCAATAAAGGAATGAATAGTGAAAATTTGGTGGATATGTATATATGTGTATATATATATATGTGTGTGTGTGTGTGTGTTTATGTGTGTATATGTGTGTGTGTGTAATTAAGCAATGGAGAAAAATGAAATTATAGAATTCCCATGAAAATACTGTAATGAATTATTCTGTCCTCATATAGAAAAGTGTATATGAATCTTAGTTTCTAATTTTTATCTCTATGTACTCATGTGACTATGACTGTGTGTAGAAAGCTGCACATAAAGTGAGAGGGGGCACTCAGGGAGACGACTAGGGCGGTAATGGAGCACAAGGTAGAATGGGGAACGAGGAAATGGTAGAGGGGACAAGCTTGGGAATGGGTCAACCAAAAGTAAATGTGTATGAAACTGCCATAGAGAAGCCTGCTACATTGTAAGCCAGTTTTCAAAAATTAGAAAACAAATATTTTTATTGAAAGATTTTTAAAAGCACAGGGCTGTAGAGTTGATGGTTGTCTTTATGGCATGGTATGTGGTCAGCCTTATGGCCATGTGTTTTGTCTTCCAGCTCAACATCATATGCCCTTTAGTAGTGTGTGCATTATTGTATAATCATCCACATGTAAGAAGAAAACAGTGGAAAATATTTACCCAAACTAGTAATGTGCCTTTTCTATCAGGATTACTTTTTTTCTTAATGTTAAAATATGTTCCAGGATAATCAAGCCCTCTCTATTCCTGCTTATAAGTCCCACAGCATATAGAATAGAATGGAAACAGAACGTCTCTGCTGTGTGGTCTGTGACCTATGTCAGGGCTGGTACTGTACACTAGGTTTGCATGCAGGCTGCAGGTGCCTGGGGAGCACTGTGTGCTCACTGCACACAAGTAGAGAGCAGAGTCACCAGGCTGGGAGTCTCTGATGTGCAAGAAAACATGTAGGCTGGCTGTATTGAGCTGAATTGTGAATCTGCCTTCTTCCTTTTCACCAGTGGAGATGATGGACATTAGCTCCTTGGGTTCTTTCCCAGGATGTTGTCTGTACCATGCGAAATACCGAGAAGTACTATCACTGAAAGTGCAGTTGAGAGAGGTCCTGGCTCCCTCTGGAACAGTGAGAGATTCTGGGTTCTGCTGCACCTTCTGCTGGCTGCTCACCCCTGTGCAGAAAGACAAAGGTCACACAATCAAGACTAGATGCATATGGATTCTAACACTTTTCCATGGGCTTCTCACTTCCTAATTGGAGATTTAAAATACCTGAGTTTGTCCCCCGCCAGCGGGGACCCAGTTATTTGTGGGGGTTGAGGGGGACCCATACCTGAGGGAGAAAGGGCGAGAAAGAGGAGCGAGACCAAGCAGTGTCCTTGCCAAGGTCTGTTTATTGAGAGGAATGTACAGCATTTAAAACTCTGAAGCAGGAATTGAAGCAGGAACTGAAGCTTAGGGTGGCGGGAGTACTGGGAAGTGCCCAAGGACATAAAGTGAATCTCTAAACTGCAAGATATTCTCCTTAAACAAGGAGGCAACAGTCTTCTGGGGACAAGTTCTTTGAAAAGGTCAAGCCCTTCTCAGGAATCTGCTCAGGGCAGGACTCTAGCTTTGCTTAGTTCGGAAGTCCGGTCCCAGACGTGAGTTTCTACCATTTGCCTGGAGCAGGAAAGAACTTTACATCTCACACCCGGATCCCAAAGGAATTTCCAAACTTACCATTTAGCTGGAGCAACAGGACCAGTAGGGAAACACTCAAGGATTTCATTCTCGCCTCCTCCCTCTTCACTGAGGACTGAAATACTCAACTCTACGTTGGCAACTAGAAAAGGGATCTTTTCGTAACCCCAGAAGCACCAAGCCTTTCTGCCTCCCTTTCTTTGCCCCCTCCTCCTCTTCCTGTACTCTTCTTCTCCCCACTCCACCCCATCCCCCACTTCTCTCCCTCTTGAGATCTTTGCTCAAGATCCCAAAGAAAACACTGCCATCTTGTGGACTCATGAAAGTTAGGACGGGGTGGGGGTGCGGGGGATAGGTGAGCTTGTGTGTTTACACTTAGCAGATGTTTTCCTCTTTCTCTGTAATAGCAGGTTTCACTCATAAGTAGTCACCTGCACTAAAAAGTCACCTATGAAAAGTCTGCAATGGAAATCTGAATGAGTTTGGTTTTTCTTTTTGTTTTTTTGTTTTTTGTTTTTGTTTTTGTTTTTGTTGTTGTTGTTGTTGTTGTTGTTGTTGTTTTTTGGACAGCATAACTCTAACTCTTATCACCTCGGGCATCTTCATTAAATCCATTTTTCAGTTTAGTTTTTGTTTCTGAGTTTTATTATTATTATTCATTCTCTACATTTCACATCATGTAAACCAATTCCATTCATATCCAGGGCACTTCGTATCCATCTTCCTCCCTTGTAGCCTCCCCCCTCCCCCCGCCCCGGCCAAAAGCAAAATAAAAACAAACAAAAATAAACAAATTGAAATGAAGAAGCAAGGGTTAGGATGGCTGCTATCTTTGACCTCTCTGAGGTGACTGGATCCTTATGTGAATGTTGACATAACTTTTTAACAGTCCCACACAAATCTTATTGACCCTTAGGGATTATTTATTGTCTGAGAAGCCCAGATAATATATATTTTAAGGAAGTGGAGTTACAATGGGGATGAAGCCGAATGAATCACAAGGTTTCAGTTAATCTGTGAAGCTCTAGAAAGAAAATGAAAGGCCATCCAGTTGCTGTTGTAGTCACACAGCCGCTGTTCCTGAGGGAAGACAATGGAGAGATGATGCATGGATGACTCCCAGTTCCCTACAGAGACAAGGACAGGCCAGAGTTTTCAACTATGGTATATAATCAGTCAACCCTCAGAAAATAAACGAGTTATCTAGTTCACATTTAATTATTGTATAATAAATCAGTCCCCTACTGTATGATATTTAGAATGTTTCCACACTCTTTTCTTTTGAAAGCAGTGTTTTAATGAAAAGTTTTGCATATAAGGTAGAATCAATGGCTACAAGTGTTATTGTGACATAAATTGCAAATACATCTTCCTAGTTTTATTTTATCTTTTGGCTCCTAATTATGACATGAAATATTTGTTTTCCACTGCAGAATTAAATGTATTATATATTTAAAATATCAAGACATTTCTATAATGTCTTGATCTAATAATAAGATTTCTCTTGCCTTTCTACCAGTTAATTTATTAGATGAATTAATTAATTTATCAACGTCATATTGAGCAGATTAGCTCAGTGTTGTCTTGTGCTCTTTAAACAAAGGATGAAAACAGTTGCTTTCAGTTTCGAATTTTAACAAATGACCCAAATGATTCTCCAATATGTAAGAGAGGTTTATATTCTATGACATTAACATAAACTGAAAAAATAAAGGGGCATATTTTGATCATGCATGCTGATATTTCTCAGCATTTAGCATTCTAGAAGTCAGTGTCATGTCAGTCAGAATGTAAGTGGGAACTACAGTGGTATTTTTATGTTTCCTCACATCTTTTAATTTGTGGAGATCTGATGAAGCCACAGCTGTGCAAAGCCTCCTGCTGAGTCTGCCTGTGGCAGGGGTTGTAGCTCCACAGCCAGCTGCAGTTTGGGGCCAGGCTGCAGGCTCACTGGGAGCACTGTGCATCAGCAGCACAGAAGTAGGTGCCTGAGTCCTCCAGCTGGGCACCACTGATGTGCAGGGTGCTGTAGCGCTCCTTAGAATCGAATGTTGACTTTAACCTCCCATTCTCCTTTGTTCCTGAAGCCAGGTAGAACAGATGGATGAGACTGCCCCGGGGATCCTGTCGGAACCACTGCACTGATGTCAAGGCATTAGAAAAATCGCATCTCAGAACAGAATTGTTTCCCTCGTGGAGACTCAGGGCTGAAGGACTCTGCTGGACATTATCTCCTCTCACCCCTGTTGGAAACAGACAAGCAAACCAGAATCAAAGAGAGGTATCCACCCCACCAGTTAAATACCCAGGAGATATCATGAGGAAGAATGCACAGGAGAGTTTCATCTACTTTCTCCCCCTCCACCTCCCACATTTCTGGAGAATCCCTAATAGGAACTTAGCTTAGCACAACTCACAGCAAATCTGCACCCACAGAATCCCCAGCACAGCTCCCAGGTTCCTCTCCATGGCCCCTGTCCACTTGCTGGGATGTCTTCTCTCCAGCTCTGAAGGGGGTCAGTCTTGTACCCAGACAACTTGGGCTCACAGACTACAGGTTCTCTCTGAGTCACTGAGCTTCCTCATTCATCTGAACAAGGAACTCCACCCACCTCCACCTCATGACTCTGCACTGTAATTGCTCCAGGACTGTGGAGGACATTGATGTAGAGCCCAGGACACTGTGTTTCTAATGTAACTCGTAATATAAGGAGTTTGAGGGGGTGAGGATGTTTGAGGAAGGAGAATGCATAAACACAGAATGCTGGTGGAAAAACTAATCACTCGTGTGTGTGTGTGTGTGTGTGTGTGTGTGTGTGTGTGTATGTGTGTGTGTATGTTCATTCACATGTGTGTGATATGAATTTTATTGGAATAATTTCAGTTTTTTGAGTTTGGTGAATTATAGACATAAACCTAACAGAAATTTTTTAAAAAAGTAATTTTCTCTTGAGTGTTCATTGTCATAATGCCTAGTAATTCTATTTTGTTTATATACATTCAGAGAATTATTCTTAAAATAGATTTATATAACCACGGATCCAGAAAACAGGCTCTAGAGATCTGTGGCTGTCTACAGAATGATTGAGCGTTAATGACCCAGGTGAACTACACCTCATCGCCTGTACCTCTTGCTTTGGGAATGGATTGCCTTATGTCCTTATGTCTCTTCTCAGTGCTTCAGACCTCAGGGTGACTTAAGAAAAAGTAATTTTAGGAACCCTGCAGTGCCCCCTAGTGGACTGACACCAACAACAAACGTGATTTCAGGCCATCCTCACAAGCCTCATTGAACCAAGCCTTCACTTCCTGTTGAAGGAAATGCCAATGGTCAGAAGACAAGAGAGTCTAGACAGAGTTCTCAATAGAAGAAACAAAATGGCTTTAAAAATCTCAAAATTGTTCATTAACCTTAGAATTAGGTTATTATTAGGGAATAGAGAGGCAAAGATTAAAACAGACACAGAAGGAACACCCATTCAGAGCCTGCCCCACATGTGGCCCATGCATATACAGCCATCCAATTAGACAAGATGGATGAAGCAAAGAAATGCAGGCCGATAGGAGCCGGATGTAGATCTCTCCCGAGAGACACAGCCAGAATACAGCAAATACAGAGGCGTATACCAGCAGCAAACCACTGATTTGAGAATAGGACCCCTGTTGAAGGAATCAGAGAAAGAACTGGAAGAGCTTGAAGGGGCTCGAGACCCCATATGAACAACAATGCCGAGCAACCAGAGCTTCCAGGGACTAAGCCACTACCTAAAGACTATACATGGACTGACCCTGGACTCTGACCTCATAGGTAGCAATGAATATCCTAGTAAGAGCACCAGTAGAAGGGGAAGCCCTTGGTCCTGCTAAGACTGCACCCCCAGTGAACTAGATTGTTGGGGGGAGGGCGGCAAGGGGGGGGAGGGTTGGGAGGGGAACACCCATAAAGAAGGGGAGGGGGGAGGGGGATGTTTGCCTGGAAACCGGGAAAGGGAATAACACTCGAAATGTAAATAAGAAATACTCAAGTTAATAAAAAAAAAAAAAAAAAAGAAACAACAACCATGACATTTGAATCCTCTTTCCACTGAGAAGAAAATTTGTCCAACGCCCCCTGGGAATTATTTTCCTAGGATTCATATTCCAGTGTTCAGTCATCAAAGACCTCAGGCCACTGCACCTGAGGTTTAGGTGGGTCTCTGTAAGTACAGCTTACGTCATTGAAAACTTTAGTGTAATTCACATGATGCAGCTTTGTCGAGTTCAGAATCTGAAAGCATTGATTTCGTGAAGGTTTCCAAGGAGATGGAAATACCAGGCAGAATGTGGCATGGTCAGTTATTTCAGGCTCACCCACAGGGTGATGTGTGATACTGTGAGATTGGAGGCTAATACTCAATGGAAACCCAAAAATAGGAGAAGCAAGAATGATAGTTTGTCTGTTGAGGGAAGAAGCTTCAGGGAACTAGCAAAAGAAGCTCAAGAGTGGCCATGTGCACTTCAGCTAGCGACATTGTGGAGGTGGAGTTCTTCCTGATCTTTGTGCTCATGTCATACCATCCAGTGTACAGGAGGACAGACAGGTTCTAGACTTTTTAAAAGCCTGCCTCATGTGCTTTTGCCCTGCCGTAGGTTCAGTTTCTCCTTATCCTTTTCCTGTTATTGTGTCTTGGAAGTATAACTCTTTTTCTGTTTGTTTTTAACAGAAACTTACAGTTGTGATTGCCTTGAGTTTTAGGGACCACGAACTTAACCTTTGAGCAGTTAAAATCCTGGAACCTTTTGGAGAAGAACCAAATGGATTTTGCATTATCAGTTGGACATAACTTGAATATGAAATGTGCTAAAAGCTTCCCCCACACCTTGCACTGGAAAATGTTTCATTGACAGCCTGTGATGCTATTGGGAGGTAGAGGAACCTTTGTGAGGAATGAAGGAAGCCATGCGTGTGTGAGGTCCTGAGCGAATCTGATTTTGCCTTGGGCATGGGCATGTCAAAGGGAAATGGCAAAGCACACCTCAACTAGAGTGAGGCTCAGAATGAACTATTGAAGACTTGATTTGGGGGTGCTGAGCACAAGCATTGATACTGTGTAACGTAAATGTCCACCATAGCTTGCACAAACCCCTGAGAGGTTTATAGACTAAAGACTGCTCCTCTACAGAGACTGCTCCTACTTAAATTAACTAAACCTGTCTCCTTGATCCAGTGGTAAAATATAAACCCTGCTTCCCTGTTCACCTTGCCTCCTTGTTCAGTTCTATGCAATGACTCCACCACTCTGTTCAAGTCTATAAAAATGCAGAGCTTTGAGTGTGCAAAGATTTCTCTATCCAAAAAGTCCAGACCACAATCCCAGCTTTCTGTACATCTGCCCTTCTGTCTGTCCATCTATCTGTCATTTCTTCATTACCTCACCACTCCCAGTTAGGTTCACATTCCTGCAGCCATGCAAAAATGTGTCAGACGTTACTGGAAGAAAGTTCATTGGTCTTGTACACTGATACTATCTTAGCCATATATTTGTACCGTGTGATTCAGTACAAGTGTGTTTCAGTACAAGAAATAATTTGCCAGTGTTTGCCAAGTAGCAAGTACTTATGAGAACTTTAACATTTGAATTAATGACCTAGTGGGAAAATTGACTTGAATACTTTGTATTATAAAAGTGGCAATAACTGACCAAATAAATAACAGCAGGCATTTTTTGAGCCCAATTTTCCACAAAAAGAAATTACAATTTCTTAGATAAGTGTCTGCTAGCAAGTCTCGGGCAGAATACATACATAGATACATATAAGGCATCTGGCTGGGGCTGGAGAAATGACTTTGAAGCGGTTAAAATAACTTGCTTTTGAAACAGACAATGGTTTGGTTCACATTACTCACATAGAGGCTCATAACCATCTATAATTTCAGTTCTAGGGAATCTGACCCTTTCTTCTAGTATTTGCTGACACCAGACACACATGTAGTATACATGTGACAGAAAAAAACATTCATACACATAAAAATAAATGAATCTTCAAAAACAAGTCTAGAATATTTATTTCTATCAGAAAATGAAAAATGAAGACTAGTAGGGTTAAATCGAATAAATTCACAAAGTGATTTGTAGAATATGACCAAATATGAGGTAATCTGCACATCAGTCATAGACTAGATTATAGCATGTGAAATATATTTAAGTCTATGATTTCACAACATCATAATATAACCCAATCATCTGAAGGCATTGCTAAGAGCTGTTATAAAATTTAAAATATGCCTTCTATTTAAAATGTAATTGAAGATAGCAGTGATATGCATTGCTTTTAAGAAACAGAAATATAGAAGGAAGGAGTTTGAAAGATTTTACCATAAAAGTGAAAACAGTTTGAATTGAATGCTTATCCTGATATAAGTGTTAGATAGTCTACCTTGTTACTCAAAATTATGTACTACTGCATAGATAGATAAAAATTTTATTTCATATATCAATTTAAAATAAATTTGAAGGCTAGTGAGATGACTCAGCAGGTAAGGACACTTGCCATCAAATCTGCTGACTTGAATCTAATCACTGAGACCCACGTGGTAGAAGGAGAGAACTCATGCCCACCAGTTTCCCTCTGGCCTTCTACATGCTCAATAGCACATGGATCCCCGTGTGGACATATCATAAAATAAAGAACAGTAAAATAAATTTTAAAAGATTATTAAATGGTTGGAGAAATTTCATTTTATAAACCTTATGGTACTTCTAATTGTCAACTAGTATAATTGCCACATCATCATGACGAGACATTACTTAGCTCCAAGCATCCCCGTCTCTAATCCATGAGTGAAGTTAGTGTTGGGGATATGGAAATAACATATATGCATTAATACCTGATACAAATGATGCAGAAATTTAGATATCAATTGGATTTGAAAATACCTAGAACACCTATAAAGCATTATGTCTATCTCTAGATTGTGACTATTATGCAACTGGTTGGCGATGAGAAAGATTAAAAAGGACCCAGCAAAGGTCAAGTCTCATCCATTCTCCAACCCCTCCATATTCTGGATTATGGATATCAAAACCCCAGAATTTCCTCTCTTTGTACTCTGGGACTTGAAATGATGGAATGATTTCTTTCTTTCTTTTCTTCCTTTGTTCTTTCTCTTTTCTTTTTATCTTTATTCTTTTTTAGAAATGATTTATTTATTTTTTTAATCTGTGAATTGGTTTATCCACGTCTGTAGGAAGGTTTAAGATCTCCTGGAACTGGAGTCACAGGCAATGGTGAACTGCCATGTAGGGGTCACGCACTGAGCTATCTTTCTAGTCACAGCAATGATGGAATTCTTAAGTCTTCATTATTGGATAAAACATTATCAGTTTTCCTAGTTGAGCCCTTTGAACTGTGATTGACCCTGCTTTCTGTATCCCTGGAACTCCAACTCCTATAACTAGAGTCAGCCTTTGTAATCTCGTAAGTCAACTCCATTAATTACTTCTCTCTGTATCTATTTGTGTTTATGTATCTATGCACAATGTATTTATACATAGATTCATACAAAATATTGTTTTTGTTTCTTTAGTGAATCCTAATATTGCACCCTCTAACATTCTACAAATAGGGGTTAATATATGAAGCCAGAAAAATAAAGGGGTGAATAAAGGACTTGCTGTTTCTTTCTGGTTTCTATTACTGTCAGTCATTTCATCGTGGCAGCAGCAGTTGTCTCCAGCTTCCTTTTTAACCTCCACTAGAACCAACACCAGTTGCCATTCTTCTCACAAGTCTGATTTCCAGATCTGGTATCATTAATAAACTATCTGTGAGAACTGAAATCCTTCCTTCATTGCTGCCCATAAGAGGATAGGAACTCCACGAGAGGACCAAAACAATCAATGAACCTGGACCCTTGGGTCCTCAGAGACTGAACCACCAACCAAAGAACATACGCAGGCTGGACCTAGGCCTCCCTGAACATATTTAGCAAATGTGCAGCTTGGTCTTCATGTGGGTCCTGAACAACTGAAGCAGGGCCTCTCCTAAAAGCTATTGCCTGTATGTGGGATATGTTCTTCTAGTTGATCTACCTTGTTGGGCCTCAGTGGGAGAGGAAGCCCCTAGCCTCTCAAAGACTTGATATGTCAGGGTTGGGGGATACCCAAGGGGTTCCACCTACTCAGAGGAAAAGGGAAGGGAGGATTGTGGGAGGGGTGACCAGGAGGGGGGCAGTGAGTGTGATGAAAAGCAAACATGTAAAATTAAATTAAAAAACCCAGTTCAACAGTTTTAGGAATGTATTACAATGTATATAAATATAAAATATTACATGATATCTTGTTATTACATATTTTTGTAAAATATATTTATTTTTAAAATAGTCGTTTTTTATGAGTATGAGTATTTGCATGCATGAATGCAAGTACAGTATGGGTGTGCTTGGTACACATAGAGGCCAGAAGAACATGTCTGATCCTCTGAAAATGGAGTTATTGACAGTTCTGAGTCATGTGATTCTGGGAATCAAACCCAGGTCTGTGGAAGAGCAGTCAGTGCTCTTATCCTTGGATCTATTTTTCAAGCTTCAAATTTTATGTTTTCATGCATCAATTAAGTATTAAAGAATCAAATATATGTAAGCACTGAGATAATATAAAGAGACAAGTGCCAGTTTGTGAATGGCTGGCTAAATATTGTACACTTTAACCATATAATGGGATTATAGCAGTAGTATAACTGACCATTATTTCTTTGGCATTAAGGTAGAATACCCAGATAGACAGTTAAAGTTGCAGAATTATATGAATAGTATAAAACCAATTATTTAAAAACAGTCCACATATATTATTAGGTAAAACTAAATAGAACTGGCAATCATTCAACTAAAAAAACAAATGCACATATAATTAATTCTAAATGATTTCTATTTTGTTGTTCTGAAAGAATACACATCAAGCTAATAAGGAGATTATATTTGTAAAATGTTTATTTTTAGTTAAGTGTATGCCTTTGTTCCTGTGTGAGTTTTTATATGCCATATGATGCATTTAGTTGCCCACAGAGATGAGAAGAGGGCATCGGATTTCCTAGAACTGAAATTACAGATGTTTGTGGGCTGTCTAGTGTGGGTGTTCAGAACTGAATCCAGGTCCTTTGCAAGTGCTCTAAAGTGCTCTTAACAGCTAGTCATTTTATTAACACCAAAGTTATTAATGAAAAGAACAAGAATGAGACCTAGGAGCAGTGGTATGAGCAGACTCTGGAATAACATTTAACATTTTAGTTTTTTGTAAGTAGAGCACAAATATGAATAGAATAATTCATAATTTTATTTTACATGTCTCATTACTATCTAAGTACACATCTAATGAGTGCTAATTATTTATGTCTTGTAGCAAAGTTATTCTGTATTTTATATTATTTTATTGCTCTTCTAAGATCTATCACTGAGTATTTTATTTTTTGTCCTTTACAATATAATATGTTTACTGATAAAAAAAAAAAAAAAGAAAGAAAGAAAAAGTAATTTTAGGAACCCTGCAGTGCCCCCTAGTGGACTGACACCAACAACAAACGTGATTTCAGGCCATCCTCACAAGCCTCATTGAACCAAGCCTTCACTTCCTGTTGAAGGAAATGCCAATGGTCAGAAGAGAAGAGTGTCTAGACAGAGTTCTCAATAGAAGAAACAAAATGGCTTTAAAAATCTCAAAATTGTTCATTAACCTTAGAAATTAGGAAAATACAAATTAAAACAAGATTGAGATCTCATCTGACACCAATCAGAATATGTAAAATCTATAAAATACCTCACAGCAAATGCTGGGGAGGTTGCATAGAGGGTAAAGGAACCTGCACTCATTCTCAGGGGAATAACGATTGGTGAAATTCCTCTGGAAACCAGTGTGGAGAATCTTTAAAACAGGAACACTCAATCTACCACAGGGCCCAGCTATGCCACTTCTTGGTATCTGTCCCACTCCACAGATGCTTACCTATGTCCACTGCGGTAACTAGGAAACGGAGACAACATAAATGTCCTTCATCTGATGAATGGACAATGGAACTGTGGTGCCTACATAGTATGGAATATTCTTCAGTGTAGGGGAAAACAGCATCATAAACGTTGCAGTTAGATGATGGAACCAGAAAAGATTCTTGTAAATGTGCTGACTGAGACCCAGAAAAGCAAAGACCACACGTTCTGCCCCTGAAGTCCTGAAGCCCTAACTTCAGTAGAAACTGCAGAGGCTCCTAACTCCACATCTTCGGACGGAAGTGTGTGACTTGGGGTCACCACAGAGGCCAGAAAGGTACAAGGGAACATGTGGCTGGGGAGAGCCACTAGAGATGGGAAGAACAAGGCAAGCAAAATGTAATGGGAGACACAGGGAAGATGAAGGAGGGGAGGTCACCATAGAAGGAGAGAGATGGAGGAATGTGGGATTAAGTGACTCTGTCTGAAAATGTCATAAGGAAGCATATCAGTATCTATGTACCAAAAAATAAATAAAATGAAAATGAATATATATATATATAAACATAGCTTAGCTTAAATTAAGTGTTTGTCTGGGCTGACCATCCTGCTCCCAAAATCCATAGATCTTTAAAAACAAAATGAAACAACAAACAAAAAACACAACAACAACAACAACAACAACAAACTAACAAAGAACAAAATCGCATCCCTTTCTCTCTTCAACTTCTTCTACATAGCCCCTCCCCCAATTCATGTTGTCTTGCTGCTTTTTCTTTAATTGTTGTTACATATAGAGTCTGGGATATAGAGATAACACCTGCTCAGAGTATAGAATGTAACTTGTATGTATATGATCTCAAGGTAGACCACATGGTATTCAATAATAAATTGGGAGGCTCTTCCTTGGATAAGACTGTTCTCGGCATTTCTTAGCTGACCACAGTGTTTGTGTAGAGTTGGGGCTCTGCGGGATTTTCCCCTTCAACATTCACATGTGTAGTGGCTGTCGATTAGTGCCATCTTGTTTAGGTCTTCTCTAGGCAGCCATGTCATCGAGGCATCGTGGAACTCACCATGAGAACTGAAACACAGTTCCGTAGGCTGATGTTCCAGTTCGTGTTGTTATCGAGAACAATAAAGCTTTATCAAAACAACAGAAGGAGGAAAAAAATCAAGATTTCCAAAAACACGAAAATATTAAATCTACCCAGATATAAAAGTTAGCAAATTATATATAAAAGGCAATGTTCTGGGTGAGTCAGAACTTTAATTCTTGGCACATACTTCCTTGGAAAAATTTAACCCAAACCAAGAATGCTGAGGAGACACTGTGGGACAGGCTGTGTCCTCTTGACAGCACTGAACAGATTGAAATCTGCTCTCTAACCCACTAACCCCTCGTAAGCAGCACAGCCTTCCCTAAAGCATGCCCATTGTGCCAGCAGCCAGAGAGGGGGGAGCGTGTGAGGAGAGTGGCCAGCCTGTCATGTGAATCAGCTCAGATAACAGGAGGAGGTTCAAGTAAAGGTTGAATTAATATTTAGACAGAATGGCGGATGGGAACTAGGTTGAGGGAAACCCCAAGAATAAATGAAGCATAAAAGAATGAAGCTAAATCTAAAGTCTTCATACACTGAAATGGTGGCTGGATTGCTTCTCAGCCAATCTGGATAATATTCCTTCAGATTCAGTTATTACCACAGGTCCTTGTCCTTACAGTCTTTCATAATTAGCTTCTTCTTGAATTATAATTTTGTATCTATTCTTTCTGGAAACATGCAGACAATGGTAAGAAAAGGCAGTCATCAAACTTACACGTGATTCCCAGTGGACTCAGTTTTGTACATGCACACACACATGCACTCATACATATATGCATACACACTCACATACACATACACACCCACACACATACACACACTAAACGCATACCTACATTTATACACTCACATACAATAAAATCACATAAAAAGCAACAGTTTTTCTGAAACATCTTAAATCTTGCTACCCACTCTAGAAAAATCTACAATGAAATTTCAACATACAGTACAAGATTCTTTCTTGTGTGTGTGTGTGTGTGTGTGTGTGTGTGTGTGTGTGTGTGCGCGCGCATGCACATGCACATCTTCATATTCACTGCAGAAACTCATAAATATTAGAATAAGGAGGACTCAACAATCTTTATATGTGAAGAATAAACTTATAAGGCTGTTAAGGACTGAACTGTGTCTCTACCAAAATAATTATGGTGGAGCCTTCACACTAAGGACTTCAGTGACACTTGAAGATAGGACATTAAATGGTAACCAAAGTAAAGTAAATAAAATAGCACAGGGGGGCTGGACCATCAGATTAATGATGACCAGGGACCTGCACATCCTCTGAGGACCCTATGAGGACACATGGAAGGCAGCAGCCATCTGTGGCCACAGAAAGAGATCTCTGGAAAAGCAGGTCCTGATTACACCTCCATATAAGACTTCCACCTCTAAGGCTTCCAGAAAAGAACTTCGTGTTGTCTCACCACACCTTGTGCTGTGTTGTGAAGTCAGAAAATGAGTCCATTGGAAGGCATAACTGTAGAGATGAAAATACCCAACCTTCAATCATTCTACCTTAAACCTTTCTTTTAGAGCACCTGCCCCCTACAATAAAGTTACCCATTCTTGCCAGAACATTCTTGAGAATCAAACCTAAAGGTCTGATGATCTTAATTTTGTCAAGGTTCTGGGAAGAGTGGAGTCTGCCTCTTCTGTACCGTGGACCCAATGCTGGTGACAAAGGAGTGAAATCCTACTGCAGTTTCCTAGCAAGGCTTTAAGTGTTTTCAGGTTCAGCACTTGAACCAAGCATCCATCCCTACATCTTAAGTTTGCTTAGGACATCTATAGAGAAGGATGAAGTACCATGGCATGAACCTTGATAGTTTGCAGGCACCATTTCTAAAATTGTTTTGTAGCATGTACCCATGTCAACTACCAAAAGAAATGCTGTACATGTGTAACTATGTATGTGTAAGACTGTACCCTCCAGAGGTTGCCAGCCACCATATTACATGAAGACCATAGCGGAGGAAACTGAAATCCTACTGCAACAATGTGACTTATACAAAAGTTTCATCTCATCTCACAGGGGAAGGGCATACAGCAGTTTTCATTAGCAGAGCATTGGCTTATTACATAGTATGACCAAACAGAAAAAAGATGTTTTTAAAGACCTTTATTATGAAGGTTCTTTTATTATTATCATTCTCACAGACCTTTATTCCGTCTGGATAGGATTATATACAGTTTTGAGGTAGGTGGGGTCTGACAGCATATGTTTCCTATTGACCTGGTTTGAGATGTTAGGGATGCCTCATAAGCATGTTGAGAGAATTAGGGGCTCTGATGGTCACAGTCCTCTCTATGGGGGACTGTGGCTATGTGGCAGGTGAAGCTCCTACTGTCCCTTTGGGTTCCAGGGCTTCCAATCCATTTCAGCCTTTACCGGGATTTCCGTCAAGGTCCACTGCCCCACATGGATAGACAGTTTTGCTTATTTGTTGTTGTTTTAATTTATTTATTTTTCCATTTTTAAAAAATTGAGTATTTCTTATTTACATTTCAAATGCTGTTCCCGTTCCCAGTTTCCTGTCCATCAGCCCCCTAACCCCTCCCACTCCCCTTCTATAAGGGTTTTCCTTTTCCATTCATCCCCTATAATGGCCCCCCAAAACTCTCCTACACTGGGGGTCCAACCTTGGCAGGACCAAGGGCTTCTCCTTCCATTGGTGCCCCAACAAGGCCGTCCTTTGCTACATATGCAGTTGGAGCCCAGGGTCAGTCCATGTATAGCCTTTGGGTAGTGGGTTAGTCCCTGGAAGCTCTGGTTGGTTGGCATTGTTGTTCTCATGGGGATGCAAGTCCCTTCAGCTCTTTCAGTCCTTCCTGTAATTCCTCCAACGTGGGTCCCATCCTCAGTTCAGTGGTTTGCTGCTAGCATTCACCTCTGTATTTGACATGTTCTGGCTGTGTCCTCAGGAGAGATCTATATCCGGTTCCTGTCAGCCTGCACTTCTTAGGTTCATCCATCTTATCTAGTTTTGGTGGCTGTATATGTATGGGCCACATGTGGGGCAGGCTCTGAATGGGTGTTCCTTCAGTCTCTGCTCTAAACTTTGCCTCCCTATCCCCTTCTATGTGATTTGACTAAAGTACATTAGAAACATAACTTTTCCAAATAAACATGGTATACCTCGTGGGTGATGACCACGGACCCACACATTCTCTGAGAAGGACCCTGTGAGGATTTAAGGAAGGCAGCAGCCATCTGTGGCCACAGAAAGAAATCTCTGAAAAAGCGGGTCCTGATCTCACCACCTGTACCTTGACCCACTAACAACCAAATATTTAATCCCTAACAATTCCTTGTCTAGTCACTGTGAGACACAGTGGAAGAGTGCAGTACTTTTCGCTATGAGGTACTGTACTGCAATGACAATGATGGATGATGGTGATGGTGGTGGTGGTGGTGGTGCACAGAAGAATGTGTGGATTTATCTATCAACTTCATGTGGGTGAGCAGAATGAGAAACAGAGAAAGCCCTGTCATGTAACTCCCCAGATCTGAAGTTCTTAGTCAGGCCAAATGTGCAGTGGCAAGAATGGGGAAACCTATCGCCCACAGCAGATGAGTGGACTGGAAAGGCATACATGAGCATTCCTTGGCTGGTGTAGGCTCTTGTCTTATGATTGTTTACACTGTCCCTGCCTTCTCGTTGCATTATAAAAAAAGTCAAAACTAAGAGATTATCAGACTAATATGTAAGATAGGACAAATACCATAGTCTTCTCATTTCATTAAAAATTCTTCTCATTTCAAAACTAAGAGATTATCAGAGTAATATGTAAGATAGGACAAATGCCATAGTCTTCTCATTTCTTCAAAAAACAAAACAAAACAAAACAAAACAAAACAAAACAAAAAAAACAAAAAAAAAAACCTAAGAGATTACCAGAGTAATAATAAGGTCACTTGGTAACCAGATAAATTGTACTTCTGTTTGTTTTTTGTTCATTATTTATTCACTTTACATTCCAACCACAGCCTGCCTTCCATTCCTTTCCTCACACAGCCCCTCCCACTCCCCAACCCTTCTCTGAGAAGCAGGAGATCCCCCTCCCTGGATACCAACCTACCCTGGCACCTCAAGTCACTGTAGGACTAGGTATATTCTGTCCCATTGAGGACAGACATGGCAGCCCAGCTAAGAAAACAGGATCCACAGACAGGCAAGAGTCAGGGTAAGCCCAAGCTCCAGTTCTTGGAGGAGTTGCATGAAGACCAAGCTATGTATCTGCTATGTACATGCAGGGGACCTCGGTCCAGCCCATTTATGCTCTCTGGTTTGCGGTTCAGTCACTGAGAACCCCAAGGGTCCAGGTTAATTGATTCTGTTCGTCTTCTTGTGGAGTAAATATCCCTCTAGGTTCCTCAGTCCTTCCCCCAACTCTTATAAAAGACTTCCAGAGCTCTGTCTAATAGTTAGCTGTGGGTTTCTGCACATGTTTTGGTCAGCTGCTGTGTACAGCCTTTCAGAAGATGGTTATGCTAGCATCCTGCCTGCAAGCATAACAGAGTCATTCACAGTGTCAGGGATTGGCTCCTGCCCATGGGATGAGCCTCAAGTTGGGCCACTTGTTGGTCACTCCCTCAGTCTCTGCTCCATCTTTGTCCCTGAACTTCTTGTGGCAGGGCTATGTTGGGTTGAAAGTTTTGTGAGTGTGTTGGTGTCCTTATCTCTCCACTGGGATACATGGCTACAGGAGGTGGCCACTTCAGGACCCATATCCTCCACTACTAGGAGTCTCAACTTGAGTCATCTCATAGCCTCCCTGCACCCTTCTCTATATCATGTCTCTGGCACCTCCTAGAGATGCCCCCACACTGATTTCTGGGGTTAAGTGGATCAGGTGTAGAGAGATCCTGGGAGATATAGCTGAAAGCATGTTTCTGTTCAATGCTAAAATATATATGGGAGCATGTGTATGTAAATGTGCTCATGGTGTGTGGGTACAAGTGCACGGTGACATGTACTAGCACATGTATATGCATGTGCATGCCTATGGGTATACACAGAAACTAGAGAGAACACTTGGATGTTCTTCCTCATGTTCTGAAGAAATTCTCTCTGTCTCTGTCTCTGTCTCTGTCTCTGTCTCTCTCTCTCTCTCTCTGTGTGTGTGTGTGTATTTATGTGCATATATGTGCACATGCATGTGGATACCAGAAGTCAGTCTTTGATGTCCTTTGTCTGAAGCTATCTGCCTTGTTTATTGGAGACAGGCTCTCTCACTGATACCTTGAGCTCATGGTTAGGCTAGGCTGGCAGGATAGCAGGCTATAGAGATCTATCTGTCTGTCCTCACTTCCCTGCACAGCCAGCGTGCCCAGATTTTATGTATGTGCTGAAAATCAAGCTCAGGTGCTCATGACTCCATGGTGCCTACCTACTTCCATTTCAGAGCCAGCAGCAGCTAGAAAATTCTCCCTTCCTTTTCCTTCTTATCCTGAGTATTCATCCTCCTCCGCTGTATGCACAGAAGTAAAATCTCATTTTCTACCATTGTCTCAAATAGAGGAAGAAGAAGCTAAAATTTCATACTGGAGCCGGTCAGCACTAATGTCCACTATGACTCTTGCCTCTGTTGTCTTGCAGGACATGACAATATTAGGATAAGAGAATCTATGTTTATTATTACCGTAGTAAAATCATGGAAGGGAGG
The DNA here is from genome assembly GCF_036323735.1 of Rattus norvegicus. NCBI lineage: Eukaryota > Metazoa > Chordata > Mammalia > Rodentia > Muridae > Rattus > Rattus norvegicus. The sequence goes on along the minus strand of NC_086033.1, from coordinate 28,810,041 downwards.
AAGAAATGCATACCAACAAAAGATGCAGAAAGACTCATACTACAAATTCTCAAAGTAGATTTGAAGAATTTAAGATGGCAACAAAAATAGAATATTACATTTAAAACTGTGGAGAAGTCTTTGGAAAAAATACCAATGAGCTCCAATTCTTTATACTCCTGTTTTATTTTTAATGGTTACTGACAAAATTATGACAGATCGCTAAACCTTTCTGTTTTTAGTAAATTTCTATATCAACTAAAAATGCATCAATTTTTTTCCTAAATGGGAGTGCTTAAATAACGTGACACATTCTGATCGGTGTAATTAGCACCAAAAGAAGAATTTACAGGAAAATTGACCTGAAAGATAGGAGTGAAGGTAACCTTCAGGACAGAAGCTGAAGAGCACACCTTCCACTTCCTGTGTAGACAAAACACAAAATGACAAATGAAAGCTTCTGTCTTCCCTCACGAGCACAATCAGCTGCTTAGCGCAGTCACTGTCTAAGCAATGCCCACTCAGGAAATGGTTCTCATGGAAAAATGACAGTCTCCTCCATTCTAAAGAATTATGATTGAGCATTATATAATTTTGAAAATATGTAAAGAGATTCTAAGACGAAGTCAGACAGTGGATATTTAAACTGGAAATGAGCTGTGCAAAGGCAGCTGGGACTGCGCGACACCCCTTTTCTCCTCGCCAAGTTGAAAGAGATGCTTCAGAGAGCACAGGAGAGATCTTGTGTCTGAGCACCCACGGCCATGGGTGTTTGTGTTCAGCTCCCCCTACAGCCCCAGACACTGTGTGCTCAGAGCACAGAAGTACACAGCCGAGTCGCTCCAGTGCACAGAGGCTTTCCGCAGGTGGAAGGAAGAGTCACTCTTGTTGAATTCAGCCTCAAAGTCATTCAATCCTTGAACCACTGGGTTTCCTGAATAGTACTTGAGGAGCAGCTGCAGCCCCTGCTGTGGGTACTGGACATACCAGAACAGGGAAGGTGTCCCAGGGTAGGAATACTTGCATTTCAGCTGCAGAGAGGCTTCTTCAGAGACAGTGACATGAGCATCAGGTTGAGTCACTGACTGAGCTTGGGCAACTCCTGGAAGGGAATATTTGGTCAGTAAGTGCCGTGCAGACTTTATTGAGGACAGTCAGAATCCAGAGATGCAGAGACCACAAGCATGCTGTACTCACTCAGGAGAAAGTTGATCCCCAGCACTGGGAGGAGTGCCAGGAGCATGGCTGAGCCTTGGGAAGGCTGCAGCTCTGTTGTGGAGGAACTCTGGAACTGACCGGCCAGAAAGTAACAGAGGAAACCAAGAGCTTGAAAGCAGGAAGAGTCTGCTGGAGAAGTCTCCCACTCAGATAAAAACTGATGCTGCAAACAGGAACCGGAAAAGAGTTTCGAATACCTGATTCTTGTCACTTTCCCTTGCTAAATTCTCAGGCAGCTGCAGGAAGGATGAGGTGAGCAGGTGGAGATCATCAAAGGAAGAAGGAACAGTAGTGAGTGCAGCAGCGCCCTCTGGAGGCCACATGAAGAACCAAATGTCTTGAGAGCCCACAGCCTGCTGCCTCCTGCTATGTTCCTATTTCATAGACAAAGCAAAACTCTCACAAAGTACATTGTGTCTTTTCTAATTTGAGATATTAATTCTAGTATTTGGTGAAAGTGAATGGATTGCTAATATTCCCTATGAAACCAGATTATGAAGTGTACCTCAGATTTTGTGTGCCGTTTTCTCAGACTGAGTGTGAATGACTACCACAGCCATGGTGGTAATGCATTATGGTACAGACAATTTGCGAAGTTAGATTGCCTCTGCTATCTATGACAAACTGGGACTCCAGATGAGAAGGTTTTCTTGCTAGAGTTAGAGGAACTACAACCGAGAGACCTCCATGGCTGGTGAAAGTACTGTCCCCAGGAAGGAAACCTGTGATTAAAACCTTAGCTCTTTCTGGGCCAGTGGAGCACATTGACTGAGTCACAGCAGCCTCTTTCCTTCCAGGAACAAGAAGGAAGAGGGTCCTCTCTCATCTGTTCCTCCCTGTGGGGATTGTCACCCGGGGAAGGGTTACCTATGCCAGCAATACGCCAGCAATGTGTGAATGTTTAGCCTATGAATGAGGCTGTGGAAGCTGTGTGTGTGTGTGTGTGTGTGTGTGTGTGTGTGTGTGTGTGTGTGTGTGTGTGTTTGTCTTTCTTTCAAATTTCCCCATAACTTAAAGAGCAACAGTAGAAAAAAATAAACTCAAATCCACAAGTGTTAGAAGAATGACAATCATCTAGGAAGTCAGATATACAAATACTTCCAGAAGTCTGGTCAGAAAGAAAGAGGCACATGAAAACCAAGACCAGCAACTCAGGCTGGCTTTCAGTTTACTGTGGCAATTTACCACGCCCAGCATGTGTAAAATCCAAGAATGCCATATTGCCTAGAGCAACCCGGCTTTCTTGTCAGTGATATAATACAGCACGATTCTTTACTTGTCTACATTGACAGAATTCAACTCCCATAGTTGAAGAACATCAAAAATCACTTGAATTATTAAACTCATATTCTTGTTTAAGAATGTTAATAAGTTATGTAGGAGATGGGTCAGTGCTTAAAAGCACACAAGTATGAAGCCCTGAGGTCAGATTTCCAGAGCTCGTGTATGACTGGGCATGGCAGCATATGTCCACAAACCCGTTTCTTCTAGAGCAGCACTTCTAAATCTGTGGGTCAAGACCATTAGGTGGATGGATCAAAGGGCCCTTTCACAGGAGTCCCCTAAGATTATCAGAAGCTTCAGATATTTACGTCACAATTAAGAACAGCAGCAAAACTGCAGTTATATAGTAACAATGAAAATGATTTTATGGTTGAGGGTTGTCACAACATAGGAACTGTATTAAAGGGTGGCAACAATGGGAGAAAGTTGAGAACCACTGATAGAGCAAGATGGGAGGTAAAGACAGAATATCCTCCCAGGAAGCACTTGGAGCAGCTAACCTGGAGTGCTGAAGATGAGACCCCGTCTCAAACAAGGCAGAATGTGAAAATATGTAAATATATTATATTTTTATTTATAATATTGTAATATATGATATGCCTCAGGTTGTCCTCTGACCAACATACATGCACCAAGGCACATGAATGCCCTCAGTTACACAGATGAGATTACATATACACTATACTCAAACATCTCACACACACAATTATACACACACACCATACACAGCACTGATACCTATTGAGTACATGCCACACACATACATACACATCACAAACATCACACAGACACAAACATATCACATGTACAAACACAAATATCAACATACATATTACACACAAAATGGACACACACACTTACAGTGCCACAAGCTCACAGAAACAATCTACACGATAAATATATATTATATTTATATTATAATATATATAATATATATTTATAATATATATTATATTAAAATGATAATTTTAACTTTAAAAGTTTGATGCTTATTTAAAATACCAATGTCTCTTTAAAAGTACAGGTTTTATGTATTTTAATATTATTTTATTTAATTTATTTTATTTATTATTCTCTTTATTTCCATATCAAATGTTATTCCCTTTCCAAGGTTGCCCTCTGGGAACTAGCTATCCCATCCTCCCTCCCCCTGTTCTGTGACGGTGTTCACTACCCACTCTCTCCTTCCTCCCCGCCTGGTATTCCCCTACACTGGGATCCATGAGTCACAGGAACAAGGTCCTCTCCTCTCATTGATACACAACAAGGCCATCCTCTACTACATATGCAACTGGAGCCATGGGTACCTCCATGCATACTCTTTTGTTGGTGGATAATTCTCTGTGAGCTCTGTGGTGTCAGGTTGGTTGATTGATTCAAAAGTACAGTTTTTAATTGTTGTCTCATATAAAAATTTATCACATATGACATATATATAATGTTATTATATAATGTGATATATTTACATTACAATATATTACTTATAATATTATAATATATGATATAATATAGCATTACATAATACAACTACATTGTTATATATAATATAATGTGTTTAAATTATAATATGTAATGATAAATATATATATATATATACAGACACATATAATTTTTATAGGAGCACACAATTGAAAATTGGATATTGAAAGAGACATTTTAAATAAGGTTGAACTTTTAAAGTTATACTATATTTTACATTGTAGTATTAGGGTTACATCTTTGGGAAGAGACAAGAAATGGAAGGTTATGGATTTACTACTGGTGTTTATGTGGTGAGAAGTAAAGGGATCAACTTGTACTAGTTTTTGTCAACTTGACACAAGCAATAGTCATCTAGAAAGAAGGAACTGATACTGGGAAAAAAAGCATTTCCATTGGCATGTAAGCAAATCTATGGAGCATTTTCTTGGTTAATGATCAAAGTGAAAGTACCAAGCTCACTGTAGGTAATGGGACTCCCATTCTGGTAGTTCTGTGTTGTTTCAAAATAAAAATTCTCTGGAAACACGAGGATCAACTCGGTTAGCAGCATCCCTCCATGGTTCTATTTCAGTTCCTGACTCTGGGTTCTTCCTTGACTTCCTGCCTTGGCTTCCTATGATGATGGTCTGTAACCTGTGAGCCAAAATAACCCTTCACCCTCCAATCTGCTTTTGGTCGGATTTTATTTCAGTAATAGAAAGAAAACTAGGACAGTATGTAAACCCCGCTGTCTAAAGACAGATTTGTATACTCTCAATGTTTTTCGGTTCATTATAGCTTTATATAGTGAATATTCTATTGAACGACCATTCATACACTGTATTACTCAGCCATTCAAGTGTAGTCTATGATTATTGTATTACACACAGAACTATCTCAACATTATCAAATACATTTTAACAAAGTTCCTCACCACAAAAATCAACTTCATACCTAGTAATAGTTACGCCTGTCTTTTTCCCTCTAATTCTGCCACTGATAAAATTTTGTTAATCGGTTAATAGCTATTACATATGTGGTCTGTTGCAGTTGGTTCCTATCATGTGCTTTGTGTATTTCACACTTCATTTTTTAACAGAGGTCTCTAGGTCATTTTGTCCCATTGCTGTGACATTGCTTTCCATGATTGGCTACACATTTTCCAGTCATCTATTGGCAGACACTGGGTTATTCCCACTTTGTGAAGTTATGGGTACAGAGATATAGCACATGTATACTACTTCTTATGTAATACACATTCTCATTTCTCTTTAGTACATTACTAGAAAATTAATTACTATTTTCCAAAGCAGCTTCAATATTTTTCCTTCCCATGAAGAGTGCATGCTGCTTTTAAATTCTCCAGACTTTAGACAAAACTTGTTCTGTTGTATTTATTTTATATTTTTAGTTTTAGTGGGAGTGGTGTTCTGTGACCAAGACAACTATTTCAATAAAAACATTTAATTGGGGCTAGCTTATAGTTAATGGACATTACGGATAATAGACAGGTGTAGCCCATTATCATCATGGTGGGAAAGCTGGTAATGCTCAGTCATGGTGCTGAAGGAGATAAAGGTTCTGCCTCTTGATCCTCAGGCAACGAAAACAGACTGGTTGAACTTAAATCTTCAAAGCCCTATTTCCACAGTGCCATACTTCCACTAACCAGGCAACACTTCCTCCTAGTGCCTACCTACTAGTGCCACTCCAAATTCAAACACATGAATCTATGGGGGTGGGGGTACCTATTCAAACCACCACCTGTACAGTATACTGTTGGAATTTTGTCCTTCTTTAAAAACTCACCGTGTTCAACATTCTTCTATGTGTTTATCAAGCATTTCCATAAAATCATTAGAAGACCATCTGTTCCCCTTTTCTGCTCATTTTAAAACCTAGGTTATTTCTCTGTTTATTACTAAGGTATGTAGAGGCTTATGAATGGTGATTTGAAGTGTGATATCAGATAAATGAATTGTAAATACTTTGTTCCCATTGTGGGACCATTTTCATGTTATCATTAATGTATTTTGAATCATAAAGATCATTTTATCTGTTTTCATTTTTCTTCCCCATTCCAGTAAAATATTTAAGACTTGCCTAGACCATTCACAAGAATTTACACCATGTTTGTTAACATATGGTTTATAGCTTTGCTATTTTGTTTTTAATCTAGAATCCATTTAGACTTAGGTTTTATGTATTGGATAAAATAGAGGTATCATCACACTTTCACACAGGAACATCAAAATTTGTTCTCCAATTCTCAGCCTTATATAGAAAAAAGAAACAGGATAGATAAAACTAACCTGCAAAAAGAAAAAAAAACCAAAATTCTGGAGATATCACTATCCCTGACTTCCAGCTGTACTACACAGCAATAGTAATAAAAACTGCTTGGTTTGGGTTTGTAAACAGACAGGTTGATCAGTGGAATCAGATAGAACACCCAGAAACAAACCCACACACATATGGACACTTGAATTTTTGGAAAAGAAGCCAAATTGATACAATGGAAAACTAGAGCATTTTGAACAAATAGTGCTTATCTAACTGGATGTGTTCATGTAGAAGAGTGCAAATAATTCCTACTTATCACCCTGCACAAATCTCAAATCCTAGTTGATCAAAGACAACAGCATAAAATCAGATATACTAAATCTAATAGAACAGAAAGTAGAGAATAGCCTTAACCTTCTTGGTAAAGAGACATCTTCCTGAACACATCACCAATAGCTCAGGCACTAAGATCAACAACTAAAAAATGGGACCTCATAAATCTGAAAATCTTCAGTCAGTCAAAGGACCCCTTCAATAGAACAAAATGACACCCTACGTATTGGGAAAATATCTTCACCTACCCAGCATCTGACAAAGGATTAATATCTAAAATATATAAGGAACTCAAGGAGGTAGACACCAACACAAATGACCCAATTTAAAAATAAGGTACAAAGCTAACCAGAACAGAGTAATCTCCTGCAAATCAGAGCAACCTTGACATCCCACCTTCACCCATCAGAATGGCTAAGATCATGGAGGATGTGGAACAAGGGGAACACTCCTCCATTGCTGCTGGGAGTGGAAACTTGTCAAACCACTCTGTAAATCAATTTAGCAGTTTCTCAGAAAACTGGAAATAGTTCTATCTCAAGATCCAGCTGTAGAATTCATGGGAATAAACCCAAAAGATGCTCCACCACCCTATAAGAACACTTGCCCAACTATGTTCGAGCAGCTTTATTTGTAATATCCAGAAACTGGAAACAACCTAGATGTCCCTCAACTGAAGAATACATAAGGAAAATGTGGTTCATTTAAACAATGGAATACTACTCAGCTCTTAAAACCAAGGACGTCACAAATTTTGCAGGCAAATGGATGGAACTAAAACACATCATGCTGAGTGACGTTACACGGACCATAAAGGAAATGCATGGTATGTACTCATTTACGTGGAGAGTAGCCATAAATTTCAGGGAAAGCATATCACAATCCACAGACCCAAGGAGTCCAAATAACAAGGAGGATCCAAGGAAGGCTGATTGAGTCTTTCTCAGAAGAGGAAATAAAATATATATTGAAGGTGAATGAAAAGAGGGAACAGAGGGAAAAGAGCTGAAAATGGGAAAACACGTGTGGGAAGAGAGAACGGAAATCAGTGTTGGGCAGAAGTGGTGAGTGGAGAGTGGTCAGGGGGTTTTTCTAGGATGTGCCTGAGACCTGCACTGGGGAGGGGAGCAAGGGGTCTGTATGTGCACCTCTAGTTGAGACTCCTAGTAGTGGGCGTATGGATCCTGAAATGGCCACTTCTTGTGCCCAGGCAGGACTACTAATGGGGGATAAAGACAGTAACCCACCCACAAAAACTTCGACCCAAAATTGTCCTGCCTACAAAATGTTCAGGGACAAAGACAGAGCAGAGAGAAAGGGAGGGACCAAACAGTGACATTCTCCCCAAATTGAGACCCATCCCATGGGTAAGAACCAATCTCTGACACTACTAATGATGCTCTGTTATGCCTGCTGACAGGATCCTAGTATACTGTCCTCTGAGAGGCTCCACCTATCCCAAACAAATACAGAGACCCACAGCCAAACATCAGATGGAGCTCATGGAGTCATGTGAAAGAGTTAGGGGAAGGACTGCTAGACCCAGAAAACACAGGGTCTCTACAAAAAAACAAAACAAAACAAAACAACAACAACAACAATAAAACAGAGTCAACTAACCTGAACCCTTGCGGGCTTTCAGAGACTGAAGCACCAATCAAAGGGCACACATGGTTGGACCTAGGCCCCCTGCATATAGGTAGCAGAAGTGCAACATCATGCATGTCTGTCAACAACTAGAGTGGCGGCTCTCCCTGAATCTGATGCCTACTGTGGATCCTGTTCCCAAAACTTGTCTGTCTTGTGTGGCCTCAGTAGGAGAGGATGGACCTACTCCTGCAGTGTCTGGATGTGCATGGGTGGGGGGGTTGGGGAGAGTATATACTCAGAGAGGCTCCTCATTCTCAGGGGAAAAGTAAGAAGGGAATGGAGGTAACATCTGTGTGAAAGGGTATTGTGAGGAGGGGAACTGATACTGGGATGCGAAGTGAATAAATAAATCCAATAATAATAATAATAATAATAATAATAATAATAATAATAATAATAATAAATGTTTCTGGTTTTAGTCTTGTGCAATTCACAAGGCACACTTTGCTCTATTGTTCAGGAAGTTAAAACTGTTTGGGGAAGATCAAACCCTTTACTACCATACCTGGATATAACTAGCAACACTAGGAACACATTTACACATTTCAGTAGAAATTGCCCATACTTGAATGGGGCTCTGGCCAAGGTCATGTGTGCGTGTGTGTGCATGTGCGTGCACTCATGTGTGTATAATCATGCTATAAGGACCACAAAAGTAACTCCCCATGGCATATAAAGGAATATGATAGCAGCATTAAAAACATGGACCAATGAAACAAAAACAAAGACCCAAACACTAGTGCATAAAAATTCAGCCATCTCCTATTTGAATATGTTGCTGAAAACCAGGACCTTCCTCAAATGATATGGAAAAATTTGATGTCCACATGTAGAAAAATAAACTTACTTATCTATCACCTTGCACAAAGCCTAACCCCAGATAGATCCAAGTTCCCATTGTGAATCTGAAACACTGAAACTGATAGAAGAAAACATAGACAGTGCCTTAGATCATGTAGATGTAGGGAAAGACTTTCTTAAGAGGATTCATTTTGTCCAAAAATTAAGGCCAAAATCTGACCTGTAGGAATGTGGGGGAGCATAATTGATTGCCCAGGGTTATGGAGGAAGGGCTAAGGGAGATTCAATCCTGAATACCTCAAACAGGAGGATGGCAGAAGTTGGCTTCCTCCTTCCTCCCAGTCAGGCACCATCAAGCTGACTCTCCCACCATCCACCCTAGGAAGAATTTACTGCACTGCTTGTTTCACCTCATGAATCCCCGCCCTGGTTCAGCCCCTGAGTATGCAGATGAAGTCTCTTCAAACACCTCTGCCCTAGCCAAGGGTACACAACCACACAAATCTTGTCCCAGAGACCCTGGCCACCTCCCCAGGGGCATAAATGCAACCTTTGCCCTAAAAAATCCAAACCGGTTCTTTGAAGCTGGGCCCAAGTGTGTTCCCAAGTGTGATGCTACACTGCACTCACACACATCCAGTTAAGCTTCCCTCCATCAAGTTGAGCCTGGGGAGAAATGGGCCTGGCTACCAAATGAGGTAAGAGGAGGGCAGCATGTGACTTCATAGAACTATAAAGTGTCTACACAGTAAAGAAACAAGCCAATTAAGAGGAAGCTCACAAAATGAGAGGGAATTATTGCCAGTTAGATACAGGACCAAGGACTACTATGTACATAACAGAATTTTTAAATTGTCATAACCAAACTACTCAGTTACAAAATGGGCTATGGTTTAGAATAGAGAGCACTCAAAAGAAGAACTAAAAGTGGCTAAGAAATATTCAAAGTATATAATATTCTTAACAATTATAAGATTAAAAACACTTTGAGATTTCACCTTATCCTAATAAGAATAGCTAAGATACACAAGACAATTGACAACAAATCGTGGGAAGGCTGTGGGGACCTGGAGCCCTCACTGACTGTTAATAGGAATGGAAGCTGGTCCAGCCACTCTGGAAGCCAATGTGGAGAACCCTAAAAATAAATCTACCACATGACCTAGCCATACTACTCCTTGTATATGTTCAAAGACTAGACATTCTATTCCATTAATACTTGCTTAGCCATGCTATCTGCTGCTGTATTCATAATAGCTAGGACGTAGAAATGAGCTAAATGCCCTCAACTGATGAAGGGCTAATAAAAAAATGGTGCATTTCCTATGGAGTACTATTCAGGTATAAAGAAAATAAAACCATGACCTGTGCAGGTAAATGGATGGGACTTGGACCTAGAAAATATTATACTGAGTGAGGTGACCCAGACCCACAAAGCCTCTCTTAATTGTGATTTCCAGATTACAGTCTTAAGATGTGAGTAATTGGCCTGAAGAAATGCAGAAACTGGAAAACCAAAAAAAGTATCATAGTGGGGAGAAAGCACTCTAGTGAGAACCTTAGAACACCAAGGTTGCATTTTTTTAAATAAAGAAATAGGAAAAATGGGAGATACTGGATAGAGAACAATATACAAAAAAAAAAAAAGAAGAAAGAAGGAGGAGGAATGACTAACACTACCTGTATTTTAAAATCCATAGGAAAGCCTGGTTTAATAGCACATGGCTTTAATCTCAGTACTTGGGAGGCAGAGGCAGAGGTGGTGAGGTCAGCCTTTTATTCAGAGTGAGTTCCAAGACATTCAGAGATGCATAGTAAGACCATCTCAATTGAAAAAGAGAAAGGGGGAGGAGAGGGAGGAGGAGGAGGAGGAGGAGGAGGAGGAGCAGAGGCAGAGGTGGAAAAAGAAGGAGAAGAAGAAGAGGAAGAGGAAGAAGAAGGAGGAGGAGTAAGAGGAGGAGAGAAAGAAGAGGAAGAAGATAAGGAGGAGGAGAGGCAGCCAACATAGTGAATAATATCTAATGTTTATCTAAAATAGTATGTGCTATATGTAAATGAAATACATATCACACAAACATATATCAAGTTCTGATACTTGAAAATATTGCTTTCTATTTTAATGATTTTCTGTAGTGTCGATTAATATCCTAGTGAACATACTAAGTACCATTATTAAAAGATAAGAACGTTTGTATTATGGATATTCTCCACCAGTTGCACTGATGTCTTTAGAGTGGGGGCAATCTAAATGGCACCTGTCGATAAACTCTAGAGTCTTGATATCTAACTAGTTATTCTCACTAGGACATCATTCACGATGCTCTAGCACTCATTGTATGTTTTAGAAACAAGATTTTAAGATGTATTAGAACATCTGTTTCCTAAGCATAAAATACAGGAAACCCCTGGTCTCAACAGAGGAAAATGCATCTGTCTCTGGCCCTGGTCTCAGGTTTATGTGCAGACAGGATGTGCCTGAGGAGCACCGTGCTCTGACTGCACAGAAGTATTTGGCAGAGTCCCCAAGATGGGCAGCTGTAATGTTCAGCAAGAGACGTTTGTCGTTCTTGTTCAGTAGGACAATGAATCCTTGTCCTTCTTTTATTTCTGTACTTGAGAAAACCTCCATAAGCAACTGAAGACCTGCTCCAGGTTCTTGCTTGTACCAGTAGAAGTAATAATTATTAGGGTCTGTGTAGGTGCAGACGATAGCGGCACTGTCTCCCTCCCGGACACTCAGGTGAGACGGGCGCTGCTCCACCTGCTCTCCTCTGCTTACACCTGTGCAAAAGGAAAGAGCAGGAGACCATGAGGCTGCCATTCTCCAGACATTGCTTTCCTTCCTACAGTGATTTCAGAAAATCTGGAAAAGGCCAGTCTGCTCCTCAGACTGATAATGAACACTGACAAACACCTTGTTCCCCCAAAGCTCTCACTCACAGTTCAGCTGCAGCCAGAAGAACAGGAACAAAGATCCAGTCAGTGTCTTCATTGCTCTCCCTCTGGACTGTGGCCTTCAGTCAGACAGGATGCTCTGTGATCAGCTCTGTGTCAAAGCATTGAGGCTTTTTCATCTGTCTGTGCAGAGGGCTGCGGATTGCAGGCTGCTCTTACCAACAGGCAAGCAGAGTCTCTTTGTGAGTTTGCAGCCATGGAGATGCTCTGCCACCTTGTGGATAGCTCCTTTCTGCTGCACCAGCTGTTCCAGTCTCCTTTATAATATTACTTTTCTTCATTTATTATTTTTGTTTTTATTCAAAATTTGTCTTACAGTTATAGAATGCAGAGCAGAGACTGATTGAATGTTATCTACCTATAGCACACAGTTTTATATATTTCTATAATCTTAGTATAAATATTTCTGAGACATTCCTGACAGATTCATCCATCATACAGAATAGTTAATGCTAAGCAGAATTAGAAGACATTGAGACAGATACCCCATTAATGGATCTCACTGTTCTCCTGCCAGCCCAACCAGGATACATTGCCTGTTCAGACACTAGTTACCCCATGATGTACAAATTTGGAATTTCTGGAACCAGTGAGAACCTACAAAGTGAAAAGATTTTAACACTGATAGCAATCAAACAAGACAAGTACATAGAGATGGACACACCTAAACTGAATGCAACCCTTTTGAGCAACTGGCCCTTGAAAACGCAGAGAGAGCGAGAGCGAGAGCGAGAGCGAGAGCGAGAGCGAGAGAGAGAGAGAGAGAGAAAGAGAGAGAGAAAGAGAGAGAGGAAGGAGGAGGGGGAGGAGGAGGAGGGGGAGGAGGAGAGAAGAGAACAAGAGAATGGCAGATATTTTACACACTAAACTACATTCCTTTCTATATAACTGCTTTAAATGTACCTAATTAAGGTTTTTACAATTTGTGATTTATTTTTCATTTTATTCTAAGAATTTTGAAGTTTTTCCATGTTTGTTTTCAATGAATCATTGGCTCTTTTCCCATCTCCATGTGTTCAGTTTCTCTTGCTATTGACTTCTGATCCTATCCCACCACACTCTTATAAGAAACAAGCATTCGTTTTAATTCTTTTGTATTTGTTAAGGATTAAATTATTACCAGTAGTGTGATCTGTTTTAGAAAATGTTCCATGTGCTATTGGGAGGAACGTGTACTCTGCAGCTTTAGGTGAAGTGTTCTGTGAATGTCTGTTAGATCCATGGTGTCTTTTAATTCTGATATTTCTTTCCTCATTATTAGTTAGCATGTTCTGTGTAAAGATGAATGGGGCTCTGATGGTGTGATGGTGAGCATAGTTACCTTCCAAAGACGTGTGCATATTTTATCCATCAAATGTTAGCCTCTCTCTTTCTCTCTCTCTCTCTCTCTCTCTCTCTCTCTCTCTCTCTCTCTCTCTCTCTCTCTGTCTCAATATAAGTTTTAGATAAAAAATGTTTACAGAACTTTTCAGTTTTAAAAGAATGGTTTATAATTATAAAACTTTCATTAGAATAGCAGAGAAAACCTCTTCTGGTGAGATCCACTTATACCACCTGGGAACTAAGCTTCACAACTGTCTATAGGCACATGAACCAGACCCACCAACAGCTTCCAGGAATCCCTTAAGTTTTGCTCCAGAAATTTATCATACTCAGCTTCCTACAACAAGTAAGCAACATGGATTCCTATGCTTAGGTGCCTACCTCACCGAGAAACTTAGTAAACAAGAAACACAATCCATGGGCTTCCTCCAGAAAAGGATTTGTTTCCCCTGCTTAGCTGGCCAGCCTGCTGCACTAGTTCCATCTAAAACGTCGAGGAACTTCGTTCCAGCAGCCCAGGCCACACACAGTAACAAGTAGGCTACCTGACTGCTCCAGCTCAGGATAACACATTCCATTCTGGAACATTCTGTACCAGGCCCATGTAGGAAAATTACTCACACTTAATCTTTTCTGGTACATTATACGTGCCTCTACTAAGAAGAAAGGCAGATTGAACAAGGATCATGGGATGGGGAGTAGTAAAGGAAGAAAAAGAAGAAGGAAAAACCACAAGCAACGATGTACTCTAGATGTGAAATTCCAACACAGAAACAAGTGTAAAACCAAGATATAGGTCTACTCCACACATCACTAATTCCATACACATTTCCTGGAAGAAATTCCAGACAAAGAATTCAAAAGAGTGATTATAAGTGTGCTTAAACAACTGAACACAGACACAAACACAGTAAAAAACAAAACAAAACAAATCTAAAGCAAAGCAAACAAATGAAAGAAATGAATGAAATAAGGAAGTATATCCAAGTCCTGAAAATATAGTTGAACAAGATAAAATTGCTGAAGAAAACCCAAACTGAAACATTGCAGAGTGTTAAACCATCAATGAATTGAGACTTCGGAGAAAAGTCTTACCAATAGAATAGATCACATAGAATATTGAACCCAAGCACTGAAGAATACACATACTTCTCAATGCCCCATGACAATGTTTACAGATTGACTGTGTATTAGGACAGAAAGCAGTCTCAACAAATGGAGGACATTTGTAATAAAATCTTGTATTATATCTCATAATAATTCAATAAAGATGGCTGATAAAAGCAGTGGAAACTGCAGCACGAGCACAAGCCATGGAGCTAAGTACCACACTAGTGACTGGCAATGGAGCCAAGATGGAAAATGTTAAATCCCTAGAATTCAAAGAAAATGAAAACACAACATAACAATATCTATGGGGCACACTGAGGCATTTATAAGAAGGAAGTTTATTTGTTCTTTTTTTTAGAGACAGTCTCTCTATTTCTAATCCTGGTTGTCCTGGAATTGACTATGTAGTTGTGAGTTCTCACCAGGTTGGCCTCAAAGTCACAAACATCCACCTGCCACTACCTCCTGGGTGCTGGGGTTGAAGGCATGTTTACCACACCCAGCAAAGGAGATGGACCTACATCAAACAAATTGAGAAATATCCAGTTTGTAGCTAAATAGATACTGAAAAGCCTTAGAAAGTTCTTAGAAATGACACTCCTAAAATAATAAATAGAAAGAAACAATCAAATCAGGGATGAATTTAATTAAAAGCAAGAAATGCAATTTATTTATTAAACCCAGGCTTGGTCTTTAAAAAGACTATTATGCTTTTACCCAAATTAACCCAAAGAAAGTGATAAAGTCAAAATGAATCAAAAGAAAGTGATAAAGTCAAAATTAATAAAGTTATAGATGAAAAGGAGATATTATAACAGACACAAAAGAAATTCATAAAATCAGAAGAATGTACTACAAACATTTATGTTTAAGTCTCTTTAGAAAATCTAAAGAGAACAGATCAATTTCCTAAGACGTACCAAAGTTAAATCAAGATGAAGTAAAAACATTGAACCAGACATGTTACAACCTACAAGATGAAAACTGTAATTAAAATCCCCTATCCAGAAAGGGAAAAGACATGTGCTGTTAATCCTAGCAGTAGGAAGGCAGAGACATTTATTGAATAACTCTGAGTTCCAAGCCAGCCTTGTCTACATAGCATGCTCCAGGACAGTGAGTGCGACAACACAGAAAGACTTTGTCAAAACAAAACACAACAAAAACAAAACAAACAAACAAAATCCTTTCTCCATCCAGAAAAAGACAAGGGCCAGATGAATTCAGCACAGAGTTCTACCAGACCTTCAGAGAACTGATACTGACTTTCCTCAAATTATTCCATAAATCCACAAGAAAGGGATATTTCTAAATTCTTTTAATGAATGCAGTATTACCCTGATACCAAATCCAGTAAAAACAATCAATAAAAAGAAAAAATTTTGACAAATTTCCATAATGTACATACAAGCAAAAACTCTCAATAAAGGACTTTCAAATCAAACTTAAGAACTCTTCAAAAAGAACACATCAACCATGATAGACAGGCTTTCTCCTACAAACTATAATTAGATCCTTATATTTCACTCTGAACAAAGCTCAATTCCAAGTGTATGGAGAGCCTCAGCATAAGACCTGATGTCCTGAACTGTTAGAAGGGAAAGTAGGGAATTATCTTCAACTTAAAGGCACTTTCTGAACAGGCTCCAGTGGCACAGGCACCAAGACTGTCAATCAATGATCAGGACTCTGTGAAACTGGAACCTTCTATACCGCACAGAAGACCATCATGTGAGTGAAGAGGCAGCCTAGGGAATGGAAACACATTTCTCAGATATACAGTGCTGAAGACAAGTACGAAATAGCAAGACAGACATAACCTAATTAAAAAAATGGGATTTGAAATAAAGATAGTTTTTAAAGGAAAAAAATATACCTAAATTTTTTCATATAGTCAAATCATTACCCATCAGGGAAAAGAAAATTAAAGCTAATTTTTTTTGTTTTTTTTTCTTGGATAGTTTATGTATTTACATTTCAAATGTTATCTCCCCCCCCCCATACTTCCTCCTCCTCCCCCTGCTTCTATGAGAATGTTCCCACTCCGACCCACCCACTTCAACCTCAACACCCTGGCATTCCCCTACATTGGGGAAACAAGACTTCACAGAACCAAGGGCTTTTCCTCCTATTGATGCTGGACAATGCCATTCTCTGCTACATATGTAGCTGGAGCCATGGGTCTCTCTATGTGGACTCATTCATTGGTGTTTTAGTCTCTGGGAGCTCTGGTGGGGTCTAGTTGGTTTATATTGTTATTCTTCCTATGGGGTTACAAACCCTTTCAGCTCCTTTAGCCTTTTCTCTAACTCCTCCATTGGGGTCCCCAAGCTCTGTCCAGTGCTTAGCTGCAAGCATCCTCATCTATTTCATTAGGGCTCTGGCAGAGTCTCTCAGGAGACATCCATATCAGGCTCTTGTCAGCAAATACTTTTTGGCAGCAGCAATAGTGACTTAGTTTGGTGGCTAAATATAGAATGGATCCCCAGGTGGGGCAGTCTCTAGATGACCTTTTCTTTAGTCCCTGCTCCACTCTTTGTCCCTGTATTTGCTCCTGTGAGTATTTTGTTCTCCATTCTAAGAAGGACTGAAGTACCCACATTTTGGCCTTCCTTCTTCTTGACCTGTGAATTTTTTCATATGATCTGTGAATTTTTTCTTTGGTGTTCCAAGCTTTTAGGCTAATATCCACTCATCAGTTAGTGCATACCATGTGTGTTCTTCTGTACTGGGTTACCTCACTCAGGATGGTATTTAAATTAAAACTGTTTTAAGCTTTAGTTTTATTCCAGTCAGAATGGCAAAGAGAAAAATGACAGATGATGATGTGGAGACAGGGGGGATTCTTAATCACTTTTGGTAGTGTAAACTAGTGTCACCACTATGGAAACTAATGTCGGTGTTACATAGAAAAGTTAAAATAGCCCAACCATATGATCCAGCTTCAGGACAGATTCTCAAAGGACACTATATCCTTACTACAAAGATAACTGTTTATCGTTGTTCATTGCTACACTGGTTGCAATAGCTAGGACGTGGTAACAGAGTAAGGGTCCATTAGTGATTGAATGGATAATTGGCTGTGACACATGCACAAGATGTATACAATCAAATCATCCAAAATTACCAAATAGATGGGGGAGAGGCTCATGGAGTCAGTATTCTTCAGTCATGTTGCCATGGACATCTACCGATGATCTAGGACATGGTTCCACATTCATCCACATACTGAAAATTCTAAGTAGACTCAGTAGCTCTAAACAAAGATAGGACTTGAGGTTTATGGGGAGGGTGTTATGAGTTGAATAGGAGAGGGTTTAGAAATTGGGGAATGAGGATTGAATTTGATTAAACATAAGTTATATATTATGACATTCTCAAGTCACAACTAAAAGATAGGCAAGATAAAAATAAAGCAGGAGAATCATTAACTAAACAAACTAATGTTAATGATGCACCTCAAGGTCCTAGAGAAAGAAAGAAGCAAAACCTCAAAACAGAAGAAGTAATAGAACAGAAGTAATACAATGCAGAAAATGAAATGGAAGGTATAGGACAAAAAATTAAAAATAAAACAAAGATAGTTTGTTAAAGGAAAAGATTGAAAATCCTTATCCTCATTAACCAAGAGATGGACTAACACAAATTCATAAAGCTATAGGTAAAATTGGTGGTATAAGAGTTATACATAAATCCTGTGGGCTGTTAAGGCTGTTTATTTTAAAACTATACTCTAAGAAGCTGAAAATATAAAAGTAGATGAAAATATAAAAGTAGATAATTTCCTGGATATATATATATATATATATATATATATATATATATATATATATATATATATATGAATTGCCGGATTTACTTCAGGAAGACCTAAACCACATAAATAGATCCATAGCAGGCAATGAAAGCGAAGCAACCAGAGCCTCCACACAGAGAAATGGTCAGGACAGGACACCGAATGCCAGATTCTCCCAGAACTTTAACGAACTATAACCATGCTTTTCAACATGTTCCATTTGTAGAAACTGAAGGAAATCTATGAAAATATCCTGTGATATCTGCTTTACCTGCTACAAAACTCAAGTCACACACACACACACACACACACACACACACACACACACACACACACACCAGTGGAATTGGACTTTAGGAGTTAGAAGTAAAACAATACAACTCTAGCACATGCAATGGTGAAAAGACATTTTCTTCAGTAAATGGTGCTGGTGAAAAACAGATTATGTAGAAGAATGAAATGATGGCTGTCACCCTGTGCAAAATTAAGTACAAATTAACCAAATTTAAGACAAGACCTTCAAACACTAATTACTGAAAAGATAAGACAAGGGAAATCACATTAAGAATATACCAGGCTTTTTTTTTTTACTATGATTGTATCTTATGTACATTCTGGTTTTTGTTAGAATTGCAAGTTTTACAAGATTAATTCATGTAAACCTTAAACAAAATTTCAAAGCCATTTTTCATAGACAAAGAGAGAAAAACAATCTACAAAATTTGTATGGAGGTACAAAAGACCAAAGAGAGTTAAAGCGATCACAAACAACAAAGATGGTGAGGGAGTTACAGATTTCGAACACCGATAAGAAAGGGGAGGGGGGAGGGGGATGTTTGCCCGGAAACCGGGAAAGGGAATAACACTCGAAATGTATATAAGAAATACTCAAGTTAATAAAAAAAAATACAGATTTCAAATGTACTATAGAACCAAACAATTAAAATGGCAGGATGAAGATGTATAGACATAATTTCACTGGGGATCCAGATTAAAGGAGTCAATGGTGAACAGCAGGGAGTGGCCTTTAATGAGGGTGCAGCCTCAGCAGAAGTAGACTCTGACATGTTGAAGACATTAGGACTTGTGGGACAGTCAGTCATCAGGAACAGAGGCAGCTGTAGGGTGGGCACACCTTGAGCCTATGAAAGAAGCCACACGTGCTGTGCATGGCAAACTGTTGAAGTGGAGATAGCCAAGCCCCTTGGAGCTCAGAAAATCATGAGTGAGTTCCGGACACCAAACAATGAACATTCATGCTGGTGGGCTTATCTTTAATCTGATTGTAGCTGTTCCCTTGTTTTAATTTGTTCTTATTGTGCAAGAATCCATCCTTAAGATATTAAGTTGGATTTTAACAGCGTTTAAAAGGTCTCTGAAGATGTGAATTGTTTAAAGTCTGTGAACATTTTAAAGTCATACTCTGTTATATATTGTAGCAGTAACATGAAATCCTAGGAATCATCAAGAAAGGGAAGGTTATGACTTAGTACTGGTATGTTTACGTCAAATTGACAAGTGTTCCACTGGGGCATTTATATTAGGCAACTCAATATAATCTACAGTCATTTGGGAAGAAAAAAAAACTTTAACTGAGCAATCTCTTCACTCAGAATGGCGTCTAACCATATCTGTGTAGTGTTATCTTGATTAATAATGTCTGTGAGCAGGCCCAGTCCACTACAGATATCCTCCTTGGACAGGTGGTCCTGTCTTCTCTAAGAAAGCTGGTGGGCCAGAAAGCCAGAAAGCAAAATTTTTCTATTATCTCTGCTTCAGTTCTGGCCTCCTGTCTTGAGTTTCTACCTTAGATTCCTTGTAGGACAGGCTATAATTGGCAAGGTGGAATAATCCCTTGTTGATGTTATTTTTATCACAGCAACAGAGACACAAGCTAGGACAAAATGTTTATGTTTATTCCCATAGGCTGCTGGTGGTGTCAAAAAGCTTCTTTTTGCGTTGGGCACCATTCAATGCAGAAATCAAAGAACGAAAAATAAACAACTGAGAGTGTTCAACCCTAACTGGGACATTTTTATTAGCCTCTCTGATAAAGGCTCACGGAACATTCAAGAAAAGGAGGTAGAACAAATATCAAAGCTGGGTGGTGGTGGCACGCACCTGTAATTCCAGTACTTAAGTCAAGTTAATCTCTGAGTTTGAGGCCAACTTGATCTACAAAGCAAGTTCCAAAACAGCTGGGGCAAGAGAGAAAAACCCTGTCTCAAAATATTGTGAAAAAATAGATAGATTAGGTAGATAGACAGACAGACAGGGAGGTGGGGAAGTAGATATAGAGACAGAGATCTGAGAGCCCGAAGATAGGAAGGATTGCTGGGGATTGCTGTTTTTCCAACATGACATGGCTGTCATAGTTATGAATTCCTAGCATATGTGATTTCTTACATGACCTTTCCTTACATGAAACTAAGCCAGCCAAATATGCTACATGAATAGGGAACTGCTTCGTGGGCCTCACTCCATGCAAAGGACTATTGTCAGCTGATAACTTCTGGAGAATGGCAAATAACTCTTCTTTGAAGATGTAGGCATTTGTAGGTTTCCCGTGCACACACCAATATAAATATTGACCAGACTTCGTGGAATTGGTATCTGTTGCTATGACCACAACAAACAAACAAAGCAACAACTTGGGAAAGAAAAAAGCTTTATCTTAGCTTATAATTCCAGATGATAGTCTATCCCTGAGAGAAGTCAGTGCAGAAACTTGAAAGCAGCCCTGCCTGCTATTTTATCCAGTATTACCTCTGGCCACTTTCCAGCCAAAAGGATAGAGCTTTTACTCTATCAAAGATGCTGTTTACTATCTGTCCTGCAGGTCACCTTGTACACAGAGATTTCTTAGACAATGTAGGACCATCTGGCTAGGATGATCTGGCCCATAATGGGCTGGACCTCCCAGCAGTTATTAACAACCAAGACAATTTCCAAAGACAAATCTATGAAGGTCCCCATTCAAACAGGACAAATATTCATGGTTCATCAAAATACAAAGAATAAGGTGATAAAAGCTGCAAACAGAGGTAGAATCAGTTTCCTCCAGCAACAAACTCCCACATAGGTTTTCCAATCCTGTCTCATGAGGCCTAAACACATGTACATATGAACAATACCAAATGGATTCAGTAGGTTGCATGTACTATACATGTATATGTATATGTATATGTATATGTATATGTATATGTATATGTATATGTATATGATGTATATATGATGCATATGTATATGATGTATCTGTACATGAGGTATATATATGTGTATGTGTAAATATGTATGTATACATATATATGGAGAAAAAGGGAGAGACAAATGCAGACTGGGAAAATTTGGAGGAAGATAACACTAGCAGGAGTAGGGATGGTACAAGGGATGGTGCTGAGGTAAATATGAGTAAACGATGATATATTTGGATGAAAATGTCATAAAAACACATTATTGGGCACATTGACTAAAATAATTAAGATTCTCTTAGTGACTGTAATTTCTTCCCCTGTGAGAACTCTAACAAGCATTTCATTGCAAAGGAATGCAGCTAAGCACAGATGTGTCATTCATTAAGGCAGCATACTCATACAAGAGCACAGGAAAGTCAAACTGTGATGGGCATTTTGTGGAACTTGACAAGTATTCATTTACTCATATACACAATTTCAGTTTCTGTAATTGACTTTTTACACTTTTTGACATGGGTTACTAAGGATTGGCAGCCATCATAGTGAATTTTGCCATAGATATTACCAATAATCATATGCAGGAATGAGGAAACCAAGCACAAAATTCATAAAGCAGTCTGCTCAAGTCCCCTCAGCTACTAAGTGGATGGTTCAGAACTTGAACCCAAGCCCTATTCTCCTGAACATCGCTATGCTGTACCAGGACGGGAGATTCAACAACTTTGGCATGTCTGCTAAGTACTAAACAAGAAAGCACATGGAAACCACACAGCTCAGAAGCACCCCTACTTCAAAAGCTTAACTGGATTTGCTTACCATGCACTCCATACAAACTAACAGGCATGCTCTGAAGTTCCAGTGTCTCTCATAAGACAAACTCATAGAGTCTTCTGAGGTCTGTTTGACAGTGCATCCTAACGACAGCTCTCTTGGCTTCTCATAGTTATCTGTGATCAGTCTCCTGTCCTACTGGCAATGGGGAAACTGTTCATTAAGTTGGAAGGGTAGATGCAAGATAGAAGGCAACAAGAGCTCAGTATGATACACTACCTACAGCAGTTTCTTCTCTATCAGTACATTGTTCCTAGATCTCAGGATATTTCTGTAGTACGAAGAAGGTCAAAATATAGGCATATATTTCACTTAGCAAAGAAAAATGCCCCACCTTGGACAACAAGGCAAGCCCCATATCTTAAGTAGTCTTCTGCTAACCAGCCAGTGCAGAACATAGATGAGTTATACTTGACACTCCATGATTGTCACAAAATTCTAATTTCAAATCAGCAATGATAGCTACTGCTACCACTAGGTGTTCTTCCAATGTAACTTATGAGCACTAGAGGGCAGCCAGGAGCTCAGCTCAAATATCAATAACTTCAGTTAGATGTCTGGTGGTAGATTTGGTCAAAAACATTTTTTCTTTGTCAGAAAAAACACTGTGTGATTTTTAAGGGATATTTTTTATTTACATTTCAAATGTTATCCCCTTTCCCCCACCCAACCACCCAACACTCCCCACCTCCCCACCCTGACATTCCCCTACACAGAGAGATCCAGCCTTGGCAGGACCAAGGGCTTCTCCTTCCTTTGGTGTCCAACAAGGCCATCCTCTGCATATGCAGAGGAGCCATGGATCTGTCCATGTGTACTCTTTGGATGGTGATTTAGTCCCAAGGGGCTCTGGTTGGTTGGCATTGTTCTGGGGTGACAAGCCCCTTCAGCTCCTTCAATCTTTATTGTAACTCCTCCAATGGGGGACCCCATTCTCAGTTCAATGGTTGGCTGCAAGCATTTGCCACTCTACTTGTCATGCTCTTGTAAAGACTCTCAGGAGACAGCTATATCAGGCTACTGTCAGAATCACTTCTTGTCATCAGCAATATTGTCTGGGTTTGGTGGCTATATGTACATGTGTTGGATCCCCAGGTGGGGCAGTCTCTGGATGGTCTTTCCTTCAGTCTCTGTTCCAAACATTGTCTCCATATCTCTACCTGTGAATATTTTTGTTCCTCCTTCTAAGAAGGACTGAGCTATATGCACTTTGGTTATCCACCTTATTGAACTTCATGTGTTCTGTGGATTGTATCTTGGGTAATCCAAGCTTTTGGGCTTATATCCACTTGCCAGTGAGTGCATACCACGTGGTGTGTGTGTGTATGTGTGTGTGTGTGTGTGTGTGTGTGTGTGTGTGTGTGTATGTATGTATGTATGTGGTTTTCTATTTAATTTAATTTAATTTAATTTTATTTTTGTGATCGGGTTATCTCACTCAGGGTATTTTCTAGTTCCATCCATTTGCCAATGAATTTCATGAAGTCATTGTTTTTAATAGCTGAGTCGTTCTCCGGTGTATAAATGTACCACATTTTCTGTATCCATTACTCTGTTGAGGGACATCTGTGTTGTTTCCAGCCTCTGGATATTATAAATAAGGCTGCTATGAACAAAGTGGAGCCTGTGTGCTTGTTTTATGTTGGAGCATCTTTTGGGAATATGCCCAGGAGTGGTGTAGCTGCGTTCTCGGGTAATACTACATCCAATTTTCTGGGATATCAAATCACTGAGAAGCACCTTAGTTATCAGGGAAATGCAAATCAAAACAACCCTGAGATTCCACCTCACACCAGTCAGAATGGTTAAGATAAAGAACTCAGGTGACAACAGATGCTGGCAATGATGTAGAGAAATAGGAACACTTCTCAGTTTTTGGTGGGATTTCAAGCTGGTACAACCACTCTGGAGGTTCCTCAGAATATTGGAAATAGTACTACCAGAAAATCCTAGTTAGGCAAGCTACTTCTTAATTACAGATATTATTAAAATGTGATTGAGTTTGTTTTTAGAAAGAAGAGAGTAAAGAGATTAACTGAATCAGGTGGGGATTTTCATCCATGGTTCAGAACTTAGATAGGGAAAAATTAGTCACTACCTCCAAGTAGAGAGTTGTGATAAAATGTCTGTAACACCAAGGAGAGTGAATACAGGCATATATTTTAGAAGTTAATAAGGTTAAAGAAAAATCTGTGGCTCCGGGTAGAGAGCTTAACAGATTGAGATATTTTGGGTTAAATTCCCGAGTTTTAAGTTGTTTATTGGTATTAGAATTGATAGAAGGTGTTTAAATTTGTTTTAAGGAGAGTAAAGAGATTACCCGAATCACGTGGAGATTTTCATCTATGGTTCGGAACTTAGATAGGGAAAAATTAGTCACTAACTCCAAGTAGAGAGTTGTGATGAATTGTCTGTAACACCAAGGAGAGTGAATGCAGGCATATAATAGAAGTTATTAAGGTTAAAGAAAAATCTGTGGCTCCGGGTAGAGAGCTTAACAGATTGAGATATTTTGGGCTAAAGTCCTGGTTTGATACATTGCTTATTGATACTGGAATTGATAAAAAGTATTTGGTTTGTTTTATGAATTACACCACTAAAGGCCATATGGCTCGTTGATGCTGGCTAGCGAGGGTTTGTGGTTACTTTTGATATCTCCCACCACAGGAAGCTCGGATTCTCTTAACGTGGGCTCCACAGGAATTTTGGGTTAATTTCCCGATATCACAGAGTACAAAAGCCTATCAGGCTCATTGTTTAGCTTACTTCCTTTTTTAAAAAATTGTCTAATATTCATGATGGGTGTGACTTTGAGTTTTATGGTTATATTATTACTCTGGGAGAGAGTGCAAGATACAAGCTTTTCTGGTTTCAGAATAAGGAACACAGTATTTTGGGAGAAAGATTTTGTCTTTGTGCTTTGAAAAAATGTGATTAGGCTCTGGAAACCTCACAGAGTCATACTGATCAGATTTGATAGAGGTAGATCGCCTGAAAAATTTATTTAGGAGAATCAAACAAAAAGATATCTCAATTCTAAACTTTTTCTTGAGAGTTCTATTTTACAGAGTGTGCCTACTTGGAATCCTGGTCTCAAGGACTTTCAGCTGGGTCCAGTCAGGACACATCCTGCTACAGCATTTGCTTCATTCTTCCTACCCCCTACCCCCAAGGATATCTCAACGCCCCTGTACAGCTTGAAGAAGTTATGGAGGGGTCATCACCCCAATTCCCTGGACTTTGGGGGGACTGCAAGTGGTTATTCTAAAGTTGTTTTTATGAGAAATTTAGAAATGATTGTAATTTAACAGGGAGGAATTAGGTAGATTGAGTTATAGAGTCGTAATCTTATTTGTTAACTAAGCTAAAATCATATCTTTGTTTTCATATAGAATTTATTTGTTAAAGAGTTTAAAAGTACAAGGTTTAGAGCCAGTCCTTCTATTGATGTCATTACAAACTTCTGAGTTGATTACACATGTGAGTTAAGGGCCAAATAGCAAACATATTACCGACGTTATGAGAGAACTTTCAAGATATTATCAAGATATAAAGACAATAGTCCAGATTGTCTTATATAGATATATGGTTTTCAAAAACGTCAGAAATCCACAAAATTAGAGATTTAAAGTTATTTATCTTTTGTTGAGAGATATCTGCTCCTAACAGTTCCCCTTTGGTGGATTTAACGAAGAATGTGAACATCTCTACCTCCAGGTGAGACAATACTTTGTGGCTAGGCAGCCACTACACAAAACTGCCTGTTTCATCTGCAGACTATGCTGTCCAGAAAAGGACAAATTATGCAGAATAGTTGACTGATAAACTCTGCCAAGACAGGGTGATCAGCCCTTCAAAATCTGCATTTCTAGAGTCTGTCAGTTGATTTTGGGCCAGAAGGCTAAAGACTTGTGCTCACGAGTTGCTAACAGGGGACTGTGCTAGTGGAGATTTGTCTCTACAACCTCTCAGTTCTAGAAGCCGTGTTAGGCTTCCTATGTGTATAGATATTTGGTCATTCCCAGATTTCTGACGGGGTTGAAGACATTATAGTCTGATAGCCTATCAGGCTGTTTAACTCTAAATATACATATTTTATTGGATAGTTATCAGGTAGTATACAAGCTAGCCAAGATATAAAACAGATTTTAAGCCTTTCTTAAGTTGGAATGGATAACTAAATGTTCTGTTTAACTGATATAGTGTTGGACTGGGTGTTAGATATATTTTGTGCTCTTAATTACAAAATGATAGTAGTTATGCTCAGCTTATATTTAAGAGAAAAGTTTTTTTTTAATTAGACAAAAAGGGTGAAATGTTGTGGTTTGCCCTGAAGTTACTGTATTTTGATGCTAATTCCACTGCCCCAAGGACAGCTGCCTAGTCAAGGACTCAGAACTCAGGTGACTTCACCAGAGCCACCTCTCCATTGAATTTGTAAAGTACTGGTGAGGGGCAGGTCCAGGATAGAAGGAGGCCTGTCATTGGAGGAGAAGGAAGGATGGGTTGGAGAGAAGTTTGAAGGGATAGGAGGAGACTAGGGGAGAGAGAAGAGAAATGGAGAGAGGGGAGAAGCCAGGGCAGGACAAGATGGCAGGTGATGTTAAGATTCTGCTCTGTGTATTTACAGGTTGTTATTAATGTTCTCAAGGGATGGATAGTACTGGGCTTTGTATGTTTAAGTGGGCAATTATATCATACCAATTGGGTCAAAGATTATTGTATTGTGTGTTCTTTTATGTGAGGGTTTGAGAGTAGGAAAGTGTGCAGTTGGGCTGTGTTTCCACCAAGATATCTAGCAGATATCTTGGGGCACCGCGGTGCAGACCTAGCGGGGTTAAAAGACAACAATACATTTTTATTTTTATATTTTTACAACAACAGGACCCAGCTATTCTACTCCTGAGGAATCTTTAAAAAGGGCAACTACAAACAAATTCATAGGATATTACACTTATTTATTCATTAAAACATTCTTTAAAATTTGTGTCCCTTGTTGACTTATCAGGCTTTTGCTTCTTACAGTAAAGATCATAAATTTTACATCTGCTAAGATTCTGTTGCTTGCATTCAGTGAGTTCTCTGAGTGCACATTGGCTTCCCTTCCCTGCCTGGGATTCTCCTGCCAAACTCAGAGAGGTGGGCTTGCAGAATCTTTTGCTTTGCAGTTTCCTTGTAGTTTTTTAATTTAGGAAGACTTGCTAAAGTCACAGGGAAACATTGAAGTCTAAGATCATTACTGATTAGAGACCCATGTGACATTTTCTGTCAATTAGAGTTTATTTTGTTGAACGGGGAGCCATGCTCCATGTACTCACATGCACAAGACTTACCCTCTGTGGCTATGCAGTGACTCTCCTCAGCTCTCTGACTAGCTGTGGTCTGAAGTCTTCTTTGTCAAATATGAGACGTGCAGTGCCATGACTACAGCTCTCAATTACGTCCGATGCTGATCTCTATGGTTTGACTTTCAGTGTTTGATGTACTTAGCTGTAGGAAGTGTTTCCTGGAGACACAGATAGTATTCTTTGTTAATGCCCCCAGGTAGCCTATGGTTTTTAATTGGTGAATTGAAGTTATTTACCTCCTTTATCATGTACAGTTTATACAAATTACGTAGAAACAGGACCTGGAACATACACTCACTAGTTAAAAGCAGTCACTGCTTTAGCAGAGGACTTAGATTCAGTGCCTGACATTCACATGGTAAATCCTTTCCTTCGATAACTCCAATTTCCAGAATCTAATATCCCCTTCTGGCCTCAATGAGCACCAGACTTCACCCAGTACACATATATACATGCTGACAAAAAGGTTACACACATGATATAAAAAATAATCTTTAAAAACATATCTGGAAACATGTTGCTGTGTTTTGGGGGTGGACATGGAAAAGGCAACTGTAGAAGAATTAAGAAACAGGAGTGATATATTTAATTATTTTTATATAGCCCTGCAGATTCAGGCCCCATAAATATTTGATGTCCATTAGATTCCAGCTGACTTTACCATTGACACTCTACTCCTCACTTCTGCAGCTTTTCTTTATTCAGGTTGAGTCTGTGTGTATCACGTTGGCAAATGGCGTGACTTCTTCTGATGCTCCCCCAAACCAGAGGGACTGAGGAGGTGAGGGAGGTTTATCCTTCTAGATTCCATTGGCTTTCTGAGTCTCACTGAATTCTCACAAGTCTCAGGACAGCCAGGTGCTATACTCATTTACCTGTCCTCCCCAACTGCTGACCTTCAGTACCTCAGGCTCAGTACTAGATACAAAGGTAAAGATTGGTGGAGTAACTCAGTCACCACCAGTATTTCATGGAGAGAAATCCTTATAGTCTGTCTCTGACTACTTCACTCATGCTGGATCTCCTTCTGAGTGTAACTTTCTCCAGGAAATTATGCTCTTTGCTATTCCAGATGCCTCCTCTGAGGTATGTTCTGTTAACAAATTAAAGAGAAACTTCAAATTATTGTGGTGCAAGATTTCCAAGTGTAGAAAATATTACACATATTCTCAGTGATCTATTTTTAACTCTGATTTAAGATAATGTAGTATAGAAAGCATGCCCTGAGGTTTTACTTAGAAACACAGTTCTGATGCAGACACAGACGGAGCATCCACAGTTGAGATCTTCTTGTTCAGGATGTGCAGGTGTGCATCTCAGCTGGGCTCCCTCCCTCAGAGGGCTTCTGTTTAGGGAGCCCCAGTTTTTGTTCAGCTTGTGCTGTCACTTCTAACACTGTGTCAAATCACTGAGAGCACAGAAATACTTCCCTGAATCCTCTGGCTGAGAGGCTGAAATGACAAGGCTGATGGACATGAGTGATTTCTGGAAAACTACAGAATAGCGGCCACTCCTCTCTTCTGCAGTAGAAGAAGAAATTTGGCGAGTAAGGAAAATTATATCTCCACTAAGAAGCTGCTTGTACCAAGAAAGATAATATACGACATAACTTGTCTCATATGAACAGTCCAGGGTGACTTCTTCCCCCTCCTGCCTGCTTGCTGTTGACTGGACCTGAGTCACTTCCTGGGCCACAATACATCCTGCAAAACAACCAGAAGAATGAATTAAAAGCTTATTCTGTGACAGTGTGAACCAAACATTGTTGGAATTGGGCACCTTGGAACCCAAGGAGAAATCTCATTGAATACACATTGCTCTGGCTTCCCTCCAATCCCTCCTGTCCCTCATGTCTATAGGAATTGTCATATGCCTGGGGCAATGTTTCCTGTTTAATACCCTTAGTTATCATGATGCATCATACCAGACAAAGCCAAGGCCACCAGCACACAGAGCAGGCTCTGAGGAAGCATGTGGCACTTGTCCCTCTGCATGAGTGTGTCCGTTCTGTCCCAGCTCAGCTCTTAGTCTGAGCAACAGGCAGTGTGCACATGAACTGCCTGTGTGTCTTATTTTACCTCAAGCAGGAAATGGGGTTTTGTGTGATCATAGGCCACAAGTTCCATATACAGTGATGAAATGTGTAGCTCACCACAGACTTTTAGTTGCTTTCTTGTTTTTCTTAGCAGTCAAAAGAGGCAGCACTTAAAAAAGGGAGCTTCAGAAAACTCATGCCTGCTGAGGGTGTAGCTGCTTTACACATGTGGGTGCTACTCTATTGTCAAATTCAGCTTAATAAAAATAATAAGTTCTCAAGGATCTCACAAATTTCCCCGCAAACCACTGGGATCTGAAATTATCTTCCTTTCTTAGTGAGTGTGTTGGTCTATCTAAATTCTGCAATGAACAAAGTTAGTTTTAAATCACATGGTGAAGGATAGTAGATCAGAATTATTAAAGATCCCTGTTTGTTCATAGTCTGTAAAATAGTAAGCGGAATGACATAATAATCTTTAGAGGCTAAGTAGATGCTCAGTGTGTCAGGGGTCAGTTATGAATCATGAGTCATCTCCAGCAGTCACATATGAATTCAGCTGCTATGGGTGCACCTGAAGTCTGAGCACTAAGAAGCAGAGATGCGAGAATCCTGGAATCTCACTGATCAGTCAGTCGGTGGGCTTCAGTCTCAGTGAAAACCTCAACCAAAGACACCAATCAATCAATCGATCGATCATCAATCAAACAATTATTCAATCAATAAATGTAGAAACAATAGAAGAAGATACCCAATGTTGACCACTGGTTTATACACAAAGACACACACATACACACAAACAAACACAAACACACATACACACAGACAGGGAGAAAGATGAACACAGAGACATATATATGTATATATATATATATATATATATATGTATACACACACACACACACACAAACACACATATGCAGGCAGAGAGACAGATGAACAGAGACAGAGAAACATACATACAGAGATGGGGCAGGGAAGATTGATAGACATTATACCAATTAAAAAAACCCACTGTTACAAAAGAATGATTAGGTTTTTAAAGTCTAACATCAAGTTTTATTCAGAAGGTATGTTCATTTCTCTCCAAACAGAGAAATATACTTATTACACATCCTTGAAGTTTCTATCTCACTGACAAGAAGTATTCAGTCTTGCTTGTTAAATTCTGTGTATTATTAATTTACAAAACGGTCTCATAATAAGCTTGCCAGGTCTCTCTGTGACTCAAACCTATTACATGTCCATGCTACATATAAACCGTCTGTACTTAGAAACATGCTAATTCCAGGTGACTTGGTGGTGGAATTTTTGTGTCCTGCTGTATCCTATTCTGAATGTAGCTCTTCATCTTCCAGGTGTAGTTGTTAATCCAACGGGTGAATTAAAATAACCCAGGAAGCAATCAAAAGAGAAAATACAAACAAGGTCTCTGAAACAGATCCAGCATTTCTGAGATCAAGTGACCAATAAGCATGTACATCAGAGACTACTGTCTGAACTCTGAGGTATCTTCCTCTGCCCACTTAACTGCTGAGAGCTGAGATCACATGCCCTGGACTGCAGTCTCTGTACTTAGCAGGAGACCATGGGAGCCACAGCAGCCTGGGGAGCTCAGGATGGCAGGGCTCTGCCCCTGCTCTAGTTCTCCACAGAGCAGGTGGATGTTCTGCTGCATGACCACAGCCTCTGAGATGTGGCTTTGGAGTACACTGGATTTGAGTCCTGGGCTGAACAACTGGTCTTATTCTAAATGCTCCTGTGTCTTTCCTTGTGATTTATTGATAGACATACTTCCTAGTGAGGATAAAGCTTAAGATTGGTAGAGAGACAGCTCATCAGTGAACAGCACTTGCTGCTAATAATAAAGGTAGAAGCTCAGCTCCCAGAACATTTGACAAGCTAAGTGTCCTGCAAAAACTCAGACTCCAGCCTTGAGGGATTGGACACCATCTTTTGTCCTTCACATGCACACAGGAGTGATCAATCATGTATATACACAAGTCTTTGTGTACTCACACAGATGTGTGTGCTAGCATACACACACATACACAAACACAAAACCAACCAACCAACCAACCTATCAATCAATCAATATAATCTTTTAAAAAGAAAGGAGCTTAATATTCAAAAATAAGAAAAAGAAATTAGTAATTCAGGAAAATTGGGATAATGGTGTGCTTAGTTAAGAAGTTGGGAGGAAGTTCAATACAGAGAGAGAGAGAGAGAGAGAGAGAGAGAGAGAGAGAGAGAGAGAGAGAGAAAGAGAAAGTATAAATGCCACTGAGGATGTTTGAAATAGCCTTAAAGATACTTATTGTTTCATGTTTACCTGAACTACACTCTGTATTTTTTAAGGAAGTTATCCCAGTCAAGGTGGCAATACCCCTCAAGAGACAGATCATCTAATAAGAAACCAAATGCCAGGCATGAGAAACTTCTTTCCATATGTGGATCATGGGAATCCAAGAGGCTCTAGGAAGAGTGCTGGCTATTCCTGTTGCCCTTGGATCCCAGAGATTGAAGTTAAGTCCCTATTGAAGATACAGTGCACGTTGTTCATAGGACTTTAAAGACTTGAACTGGATCTGACCTGAAAACCTCACTGCTGACCGCTAACTTTCATAACATCAAAAGGTGCCATTCAAGTTGCCAAAGCAGGGAAGACACCAATAGTTCTACCTTGACGTGATTCTTATGAATCACATTAGTGGAGAACCCTGCAAGGTACTTACAAAGGTGCAATGGTAGCACTAATAAATTGGTTATAAACAATGCCTCTCTAATGGGACTCATGGCCCACTCAGCAAGAGGGAAATAAAGCTTGGCATTAAAATGTAGCTAACTACTCAGACCTCATGACATAATGGGTCTTAGAGGAGAATCTACTATTGCCTCTTACTAAACCAGAAACCTTTTATACTGTAATCTAAATACTCCTCCTTATGCCCATGAGTAAGTGTAGATCTCCTACTTCTCAAGGAAGCTTTCCTTTGCGGTAGATGGAGACTATTATAGGAAACCACCACGGGTCAAAATATAGAGAACAAGCCATGGGATAGTCAGCCCCTTCTATACATCTACAACAAGGTGCTGAATCTCTCTCTACATCTACATCTATGTTGAATGCTCAGAAAACACTGGAGAAAAGAAGGTAGCAAGAAAGTCTAAGAGTGAGAAGGCCAGGAAGTCTGCTGTAAGACTGTCTGTTAGAAATGACAGGGAAGCAATGCTCTTGGTTGATACCACAATAGACTGCATAACTAGTCCTGAACAATGATGGCGCCCATAGACATAGTAAATGTCATGGGGCTCCATCCCTAGACAAAGAACTACAGACAACTGAGTACAGAGACAAATGGACATCCCCAGGGAGGAGCATTTGATGAATGCTACAGCATCAAGTGGTCAGCACAGAAATCATATGGACACAAGCAACACCAGACTCAACAGGTTTATTTATATAGTCATGTACACACACTAGAGGGGTGTGTGTGTGTGTGTGTGTGTGTGTGTGTGTGTGTGTGTGTGTGTGTGTAAAAGGGTAACCATAGAAACAGTGGCCACGGATTTGAAGTTACTATTGGAGAGCTTAGGTAAAGCTGGAGGTGGAGGACACAGAAGATGTTTCAGGGAGAGAAGAGGAGGGGAAAATGAGATAAATATGTTTTAATCAAAATAAAAATAATAACCTAAAATATCAAAGTTAATAAATTAATCTGTGATCTGTGATAAGATCTGAGGGGCCATCTCAGAACTAATTTTTTTAATTTTTATTTATAGCATCATAAAACAAGTTTTTCATGCAATATTTTTGATCATATTCTTTCCCCTTACCCCAACACCTCCCAAATCCTTCCCCCTACCTTCTACCTAACCCAACTCCATGATCTCTCTCTCTCTCTCTCTCTCTCTCTCTCTCTCTCTCTCTCTCTCTGTCTCTCTCTCTGTCTCTCAAAGCCATTATTTTTTAAAAAATGTAATAGATTAAAAGAACAGTGAAAAGATAAAACCAAACCAAAACAAAGAGTATGTGGAAACCATTATGTGTTAGGGGTCCTGCCCTGTAGTGTAGGTGGAATGCAGACTACCATGCTAATTAGGGTAATCAGGATTATAAGAGCCCTTTAATTTTTGGCCAGTGACCAATAAAATGGTAATGCCTTAGAGTCTCTTGGTGTCAAAGGTGTCAAAGGTCAGGCATACACCATTTTTATAAAAACCATGAAAGACAAAGTTATATCAAAGTTCAGCTAGTGTCTTAGTAACTTTGTAACTTCTACTTTGATAGAACATAGTAGGAATTTCAGGCACAACACAATATTTATTTTGACTCTGTCTTCAATTATTTTATTTCATATTTAGTCAGTATGAATATCATTTTGGTTAATATGTCTGGACCAAGGTCAGGGCTACAGAGATTCCCAATGTGTGGTCAAGGCAGATGCGACTGAGAAATGTGAAAACAGACATAAAATGGAGTTAGGAGACAGAGCTGCCTCACTGATGTCGTGGTTGACATGGAAGAAAAGTGGTTTCATTTAGCACCAGGAACCAACTGCAACAGCTTCTTCCTTTTTACAATCAACACTTTTGTTCATGTAGCATATTTATTCAGGTTTTCCCCTCCCATTATGCCTGCCATTTCAGTTTTGCTTTGTTTTGGCACGTTTAAATGTATTGGCCTGTTTGTTGTTTTGATTATTATTTTGTGGGTTTTGATTTTGTTGTTTGGGGTGGGTGATATTTTTGTTTTATTTTGTTTTTTGACGCTGAGAGAGGGAGAACGAACATGAAGTTGGTAGACTGGAAAGGGGAGTTGGGAAGATACGCATGAGTCCCCACTCTATTGCCTAGACTCACTCAACTTTCAACTGTTCTGACTCCAGTCTGATTAAAGGTGAAACATGATCACCAATCCTGGCTTTTTGCAGAGACAAACCAGAAATCCTTACCCTTCCTTCCTCCTTACCCAAAACCACTGGGAATTCACATTTCCAAAACATCACAGAAAAATAAAATCAAAACAGATTTGTGAGACTGAACTGTTGTGTTGGGTCCTCAAGAGCCAATGGTCCCGACAAAGGCTTATCCGATGACACAGCTCTGGGAATCTTGGCAGAAGTCTGGAGAATGAGAAGCATGAGAGTGAGGAGCTTCTGTATCTAGATGTTCAGTGATGCCATTCACTGTCACAGGAGCATGGCCACAGTTGGTGTTGTTCTTCAGTTATTGTTAGAGTTTTCAGAAAAAGAAAACTCCTCTGTAAATCATCTTTCTCTCACAAAACCATGACTATGTCAGCATTGCCCCAAATAACATTTCTTTCTCTACACAGAGGTGAGTGACCAGCAGAAGGAGAGACACTGAAGGCATGGAGACCCCCACATACAATTGACTGCAGGCTGAAAATGCGTCTGGCAAAGGAATTTATGTCAAACCTTAAACTCCAAAAGCAGACATTTGATTGCCCACCACAGGAAGACAATGAAGTGGTTATTGTTATGTTATACTACATCAATCTGTCAAAACTCTCTCTCAGCTCTCTTTAAATAATTTCCAGCCTTCCATTCCAGAGGAAGCTCAGGTTTGGCCTCAAGGTACCCAGAGTTTCCAAATTCTCTGTGGTACATCCTTAAGTATGCATTCCCTCTCCTACTGATGTCCAGCTCAGTGTTTGCATTCTGTGAATCCTACCCCAATCAGATGCAAATACTGTTCCCAATTTCTGACTCTAGTTTAAAAGGTGACAAGGATAGAAGATTTTGAAGGACATGGGAAGGTCACTTACTGGTATTTTGTGATATATCTCCTATGCTTAATGCCAACTGGCTTTATTTTCCTTTGTAACTTTCCCTTTGTGATACTGAAAATCAATTCACTGTGGATGAGAAAGAGAATTTATAGCGTTCACATTCTTAAATTAAATATCTTCCACAGTGCTTTTGTTCATTTTGTTTTCCTGAGACAGAGGTCCACTGTGTTGCTAAGGTGAGATTCCCAATCCTAGGCTCACATTCCTCCTCACTTGGCTTCCATCTTGTCACATCAACTCTGTGACAAGAAAATATTTAAACGTATAAGACAATGAAAGTTTTTCCATTAGAAATCTGGTTGGCATTTCTATAGCACCAAATGAGTAAACCTTGCAAAGTGTTATGCAATGAGAGATCCTTTTTCAATTCTATCCATTGCAGATAGCCATAAAGATGGGAGCTGATTTTATATGATAGAAATTTTACATCCATTTGATATTTTGTTCATCTATGAAATATACATGTGAAATCATTTCTTTAGTGAAGGTTATGCATTTTCAGTATATGAGGAAATTGAATTCTTCATTCCCCACTGATGTCTTCTGTCTATTGTAGACAGGACTGCATCCTTGTGAAAACCTCCTGCTTTGCGTACTTGAATTTGTTGGAGGTAGATGATGATATGAGAGGCAAAACAAGAGGAAGTGGTCATGTGAATCACCACTACTCTGGTAATCAGAGGAAACTAAGGTGAAAGAAAACTCTATGTGATTCCTATCCCAGGAGCCAATGTCATTGTCTCTTGACACTGCACTGTAACACCACACATTCAGAACATTGTTGACAAGAGTGCAGGGAGACAGAGCCTCTGTAATTTATAGTTGCCACAAACCAATCACATAGAGAACTATTTATACAACTACACAGCAAAGTGGTTCATCTAAACTAGCTAAGGGAATGGATGGAAGACGCCAGCTGCTCTCGAGGGAGACAGGAGAAAACAAGCCATGACTCCAGCTTGGTCTGTCTCTGGACCAATGGTTTAATCCTTACACTCACTGAGTGACCACTTCACCTGCTCCTGCACATGACAACTCCTGTGCATCTCTGCCCGGCTCAGCCCGCAGCAGGGCTTTGCTGGAGCCTCAGCTGCAGGTTTGGGTCTGGGCTGCAGGTGTGTGGAGAGCACTGTGCCCTTGCTGCACAGAAGTAGGTGGCTGAGTCTCCAGGCTGAGAGTCTTCAATGTGCAAGGAGAGCTGTTTCTCACTTTTCCTGAGGAAGACTGTGAATCGTCCATCTTTCTTTTTATTGGACACTGAATATATGGCTATCAGGAGTACAGGGCCTTCCCCAGGGAACTGCTGATACCATGGGAAGTAGTCAAAAGTGCT
This sequence comes from Rattus norvegicus, assembly GCF_036323735.1. Taxonomy (NCBI): domain Eukaryota; kingdom Metazoa; phylum Chordata; class Mammalia; order Rodentia; family Muridae; genus Rattus; species Rattus norvegicus. The sequence continues at coordinate 28,773,292 of NC_086033.1, read as the reverse complement.
GTCCTCATAACTGCAGTTCAGAACTGTGGTTCCTCCTTCCCAGACTGTCAGAGATTGGGGACTTTGTTTCACCTGCTGCTGGTCACGTCTCTCCTGCTGGCCACTCACCCCTGTGTAGAGAAATAACAACTGTTGTTAGCTTCCCAGGAATTACTTCCTGCTTATGATATCATGACTTCCTGGTGCCCCAATATTCTTGTGCCTCCACATTAATCCCATATCCTCGGGTTTCTCCTCCATGACTCACCAGACAGGTGAAGGCCTAGGAGTAAAAACGATGCTGTCAGGATCTTGTCCATTCCTCCTAGACTGAAGCTTGTGGGGAACTCAGGTGGCCTTTTATCTCCCCACAGAACAGACTCCAACTTCACAGGCACCTCAGTCCTTTCAGCAGGCTCCACCCTTCACAAACACTAGTCTAAGGCTATTTCTGACATAGGAAGTACTTCCCATTTTGCTCAAGAGATACCTGCATATGCGCATTTATTTTAGCACTAAAACCATTGCCAAAATGGAGGTGCAACTCATGCACCCCCTGTCTACTGATGAATGGAGAAAATCTTGTACCTAAAACAACAGAGTGATATTCATCTATGAGGAAATAGCAACTCACAACATCTGTAGGAACATGGATGGTATTGAAGGACGTGATATTATAAGTAAAGCAGACATGTAGGGACACACAACACATAAGTATTCTTCTATATGAAAACACACACACACACACACACACACACATACACACACACACACAAATATAAAAAGATGGGGGAAAGTAAAGATGACCTAAAACTGTAAGTTAGACAAATGCGTAAGGGGAGGGGAACAGGGGCAGAGAAAAAAAAGAGGACAATGGAGAGTGAAGGCAAGATGAATATGAAAAACCTCACCACATATGTGTATATTAATATTTCACAAGTCAGTAATTTGTACAATTAATGTGTGCTGATAGCTTGATGATATGATGAAAGAAAGGATAAATTTAAAGGTTCTCAATCCTAGAAGCATATAGACACACACACATAGGCTAAGAAGAATGCTCCTACAAGACACCACAGGCTAGCAAATAAAAAAGCCAGCGCAAAGGATGGGCTGCCTCTTTTGGTGTGTGAATTAGCTTTGTTTTTCTACTGCCAAGATAAATATAATGACCAGAAGCAACTTGGAGAGGAAATGATTTCTGTGGTTTACATTTCAGATTATTGTGTATCCCTAAACCAGTCAAGTCAGGATTTCAGGCTGAAATCGTGTCAGGAAACATAAACAAAAAGCGCTCACTGGCTTGCTCTCCTGGCTTGCACATCTTGATTTTTATACAATCAAGGACCTCTTGCCCAGGGGTGACAGTGCTAACAGTGAGCTGGGCACTTCCAAATCAATTATTTTTAATTATTCTTCCTTCATATATAACATCCCACGTACAGTTTCCCCTCTACCCTCTCTTCTCAGCCCCTCCTCCCACCTCCATGTTCTCCAGATTCTCTCCTCCTACATCTAACTTTGGAAAAGGCAAGCTTCCCAGGGATATCTACCAAAACGGATGTCAAACATGGATGTCAAGCTCATATCAATTGTGAATGAAGAAAATGCTCACACACATGCCTCCGAACCGTTAGTAAGTCAAATACAAGTTTTGGATTGTGGTTCCTTCGTCCTGGGTATCTACTTTGTGTCAAGTTGACAAAAATTATCCATCACAACTTACCACTTGTCAACCTGATACATAAAAATCATTATTAAATCATAATCTTTCTTTTCTTGTTGCGCCCCAAGTTCTCATTTTAGTATCAAAATATAAAACAAAATATAACTTTTAAATAACCAGACTTTTAAAAATTTTAAAGACTTTAAAAGTTCAAAACCTTTTTAATATCTAAACTTCTCTAACACTCTGTTTCTGTAAAATCCAAAACAAGTTACAAACTTCTTACTCCAAGTGGTAAGAACCAGAGTCCACTTAGAGCAGACAAAGTAAATTCCTGGTGCTAAGCCTTAGCTTCTCACATGTTCCCTTCTGTCCTGCAGCTTCTGCTCTGCAAAAACGGTGTCATATGTGAGACTCTTACACTTTGATTGCTATGTTGCTTTTACAGTTGAAGCCCTGATCTCCCCCAGACCACAGTTTCTGTGTGTGGAACCTTAGGAGAGAATCCCAAGAAGATTTGCTTCAGTTAATCCCATGTTCATTACAACCGACTCTTCAGGCCTAGCTCATCAGAACCGATGGTCCCCCAAAAGCAGAGGTTTCACTTGCACAGATTCTTAATTCAAATCATCTAATCAACCGTTCTGGTAGGGTTTTTCTTCTCTTTTAAATCTTCTAAGCCAGGCCTACACTGTCTGTACATCTCACATCATTCTTATGTCCTAACACCCCAGCAGTAGAGCTCATTACATTCTGAGCACTTATGGCCTTTCTCTTCCACAATTCCAAAACACTCCCATAATCTTCCCAAAAGGCAGCATGGTCAGGTTCGACATAGCAACACCCTCATGCTCCTGGGATTCATTTCTGTATTAATTACTTCCTGCTATGATGAAACTCTGACCCAAAACAACTAAAGGGTTATTCCGTTTTACCAGTTCTACATTACAGTCCTGCACCGAGGGTAGTTAGGACAGGATCCGAAGCAGAGAAAATGGAGCCACACAGCACAGTGACACCTGAACAGTCCTTATAGTGACACATGGCTGCTTGGTAAAAAAAAAAAAAAAGTCCTGTAACATGCACAGCAGGGAGATGTTGGCCAAAGCTGCTCCATATCAATGGTGAGGGTCTCTGATACTGCCAGAGAGGATGGGTGATTTCAACTATCTCTAAGATTCTCATTGGATATTTATTTTAAGACTGTGACTGAATACAGAGACTTGAAAACTGAAAAAGTCAAAGAAGGATGAGGAAGAAGTGCTATCATTCGCTGAGTGCCTAACTTCTTCCTGTGTGGGTTGTGTTTCTGTGTCTTTCCATGACAGGCACAGTTCTAGCCTTTGAACTAGCCTCAGCACTCAGGAACAGAAAACTGAAGACGACCACAGATACCTGTGTGTCTAGAGAAGATGATGAAGGAAAGAGTGTGGATATCGCCTCCCCATCCAGTCAGAGAAGATCTTGATGGAGAAGATTGAACTGGCTTCAAATGAAGAACAGATTTCCCAGTGGAAAGCACTGGGTTATATCAGTGTGGCTTGAGAAGGACCACATGTGGGTGACAACCTTAGAGATGGACAATAGAGAAGTTGATGTGCCCTTGGCCTTGAAGGATAATGGTGCATCTGCATAGTGTTCACTTGCAAATTCCTGTTTGTTGACAAGATGGTCCCAGGATTAACAGATATACTATAGGTAAATGACTGAATAGATCCATGGATTTGATCTCTAAGTAACCTTAGGCAACATAGGAGATAAGGCTTTACTTATTTTAAACAATTTAAATTCCATCTTACTGAGGGGTGCAGAAGAGCCAGCGCCCTCAGCCGCTCTGAAGCAGCACTGCCCCCCTGTGGCCACATAGGGAAGTCTTCCCTCAGCAGTTTTTTGAGCTTAAGGCCCAGGCTTGAGGAAATGCATGGACACTCTGGGGGACAATATTTCTGTGATGGAAAGAGATTTTGCCTATGTTGAGGTCAGCTACAGGATGGTTTCCTTTCCTTCCCTTCCAGCCTTTTCTCCAAGTCTCCATCTCCCTATCTTTCCTAAAACTACTTCCTTCTGGAAAAATGAGAGAAACCACTCATAAGAAACGAGGAAATGAAAATGCGCATTACTTATATTAAACCATCAGAAAATAAGTAAATGGTTTAATTTGACATGAGTTATATTTTATTTACCCCTTATACAGACCACGTGTACAAATGATGCTTATTAAATTATAAACATACCTTTTCCACTAATTTTTATGTTTCTCTTAGTTTTGGGGATTATATATAATCACATCAACCCTCCTTCCCTTCCCTCTTCCCCAAACTGCCCATCTATTTCTCCCTGCTCTTTCAAATGTATGGCGTCTGTGTCATTAAATGTTGTTACTGTTACATATGTATGTATATACATGTCTATTCGTCCATACAAAAATGCAACTTCTTCAGTTCATATGTTAATTGTATGCCTTCAGGACTGACCAGTCAGTATTGGATAACCAATTGGTGTGCTCATCTCAGGGAAAGACCATTTCCCCACCTTCGGCATTCCTGGTTTCCAGTAGTTCATTGTCTAGAATGGAGACTGTGTGTGCTTTCCCCGTCCACTTTAGCTGCTGTGTTTCAGCTCCTGTTGAGGCAGTTATGTTGGTGAGACCTCATCTGTGCAGTTTCCAACATTCCTAGGAGACACAGTTAGTTACACAGCATCACCTGATCCTCTGACTCCCGCCATCTTTCCTGCTGTCCTCTCCAGGGTTTCCTGAGCCTCAGCAGGAGCAGGGGTTGTACTGTAGACACGCCCACCGTCACTAGGATCCACAGCTCCTCACTTTGATTTGCTGTGGTTTTCTGCAATGTCCTCCATGTCCTAGTAAAATCATGGAGACCCCACAACCACGCTGTACTAACCCAGACAATCCCTAGCTGCATTCCAAGTATTTGTCCTTATCCCGTACATGTGCATTTAGAGTCTGCTCATTTTGTTCATTATAGAATGAGTCAATCATTCTCTTTTATCAAGTTGTAAAAACTTTGAAAACATTCTATTTAAAGTTATTTAAACTATGTGTAATAGTGTTATATATACTGTTTAATAACAACACATGGTTGAGTTCTTTTTTCATATTTTCTAGTTATTTTCTTAAAGATGTTCAGATGTCTGTCTAGAAAAGCTCAAAGCAGTGACAAGTTAAATGAATGAAAAGATGACTCAAAATCATGAATTGGAAGGTTCAATAGCTTCAATATACCCTAAAGTTTTCTGTAAATTTAATGAAATAGCACTATAACGCCAAGCAGCATTTTTTGATGTATTGGAGACCAGCCCACTGCGGGTGCCACCATTCTGTGGGAAAGTGACCAGGTCTGTGTAAGGAAGCTAATGAGGAATGAGTCTGTGAGTGAGTTAGCAACAGACTCTCTCCAGGTTTCTATTTGAATCTCCTGTTTGAGTTCCTGCCTTGATTACCACCAACGATGAACTATGACCTGGAAGTAAAAGTGCAATACACTTTTTCACCCTCTAGATTGCATTTTTTTCATAGCAGCAGTAAGAATGCTGGAGCATCCAGCTTCCCTGGATGCCTGCCTTTGATTTCCACTCCTTTTCTCCTCACCACTTCTTGCCCTTTCACCCCTGATTAGAAATAGAGAAAGAAACACAGATGGCTGTCATTGCAGCACCCATGAGCCCTGTAAACACTCCCATGTCCTCTGAGAAGGTGGGAGCTCTGTAGAAGAATGGAGCAGCTTTCCTCACCTCTCCATTTCCTGAGCCAGATCCTCTCAGGTGCCCTGAATGCTGACAGCCAGACTCACAGCAAACCTGGGTGCTCAGAAGCCCCAGCAGAGAGCACAGCAGCTGTTTTTGCAGTGTGGCTTAAATGATCACATTGATTCAATCCTCCTGTCAGCTTCTCTGTTAGTTCTAGAATGGAAATTTATGGCTCAGAACGAAGTATGTATTGAACAATAAAGATAAAAACCAAAGTCCTGAACCTCCTGGGCCAAAGCTTACTTGAAGTTAAAATTCTACAAATATAAATAAAAAAATGATATTAACCCTGGCAGACATTCTGTGATGTCTTCCTGATGTGTTGTGACTGGTTAGGCACTCACCCACCCAGCTGAATGTTTGTGTACAGGCTGCAGGTGTGTGGGGAGCACTGTGGATTCATAGCACAGAAATAAGTGCCTGAGTCTGTGGTCTGGGAGGAGGAGATGTGCAAAGAGCTGCTTCGTTCTTTAGGGACTGTCGTGGATGTCAGTCTTCCACTCTGCTTTGTTCCAGAAGGATTGAAGAACAGGCTGACGAGGCTTCCCCCAGGACGTTGGTAAAACCACTGCACACTGTTGAAAGTTGTAGAAAAGGTGCACTGCAGCTCTGCTTTCTCTCCCTCCTGCAGAACCAAGGACACAGGACTCTGCTGCACTTGCTGCCCCTTCACCCCTGATTAGAAACAAAGAAAGAGACACTGATGACTGCCATTGCAGTGCCCACAGAGCCTTGAACATGTCCTCTGAGAAGGTGGTAGCTCTGTCCTAAGCTGCTCTCCCCACCCCTCCATGTGCTGAGCCAGATCCTCTCAGGTGCCCTGAATGCTGACAGTCAGACTCACAGCAAACTCGGGTGCACAGAAGCCCCAGCAGAGAGCACAATAACCTCTTCATGGTGCTTGTGTGTCTGCTGGAGACAGAACCAAATAACCAACTCTTGGGCTGTGGTGTTAGTGGGGATGGTGAAGTGACCCCTCCTCCTGCAACTAGTCAGCTCCACCCAGGAACCCTACCAGGCCACACCCTGTGGTGTTCCCTCCCTGACTTCAGAGACTGAAGCTCCTCACAAACCAGACCTGCCTAGAATCTGGGTGGAGAACAGTGAGGGAAGGGTACATTTTGAGATGACCCTGGGGTTCTATGTACTTAGGAAACCAGGACCAGGGGAGGACTGGGCACATCAAAGAGAACATGCTTCAGCCGCACAGTAGCCTGGAAACTCAGAGAAACAACAACCAGGGAACAGGTACATGCTCTCCCGAAAGACCATGAACTGGGGTCTGAAAGATGGGTCAGCAGATAATGGTGCCTGCTGTCCTTGTAGGACCTTAGTTCCCTTCCTAACATCTGCATCAGGTGCCTCACAGCTGCCTGTAACTCCAGCTCCAGGGATTCTGATGCTCTCTTCTGTCTTCCTCAGAACCTCTGCATGGGTTGACATTGACATAGACTCACACTCACAAACCTTACAAAGAACAGTCTTCACTGTGAAATAATTTAAATGAAACCACTGCAGGAGGGAGAGGGAGAGGGAGAGGGAGAGGGAGAGGGAGAGGGAGAGGGAGAGGGAGAGGGAGAGGGAGAGGGAGAGGGAGAGGGAGAGAAACATAAAAATATAGCTTAAGTGCAATGGTTTCCTAGCTTTGGAATGCATTTTAAAATGTGGGACAGTCCTGGAACAGTCAAGATCTGTTCTAAATGCTGGAGAAAATGGCGACTGTGTAAGGAGGAGGAACACTGGGGAAACTAATGCAGGAGTGTGCAGTCTAGAGTGACAGGGGCAGGGTGGGGCAGCAGCCCTGGTGTGCTGGTGCATGGTGACTGCAGGAAACCATGGGCTTGCATTCATAACAATGCAGGAGTGCATTTTAAAGTTTCACCATAATGACGGTTACTTGAGAAATGAAACTAGTAACAACCACACACACACACACACACACACACACACACACACACACAATCTCCTCAAAACTAATTCACAGTAAACATTATAGCATCTAAGCCTGCAGTTGTCTCATACAGTATTAAAACAATTAATGACCTCTAATTTGATCAGAATTCAGTAGTGTAATTTTGTACAATTTTTATTCTTGGGTGAAAATGTTCCTTAAGAATCAGATTTTTTTTTCTAACAAGACACAAGTAAATGGCAGCTCAGACTTATCCCATAGGAATGAAGCACTTCCCAAGATTCCACTTTCTCTGCTTGTTGCTTTCAGGGACCATGCCAACTCCCTGAAAGTGCCTGAGGCTGGGACCCTGGTGTCCTACTCTGCAAGGCTCAGGTTGTGTCCAGCTCAGCACTTGTGACTCAGGACAGAGGAGCACCCAGCTCCCTTGGTCCCATTGTCAGGGGATCCTCAGGTGGAGAGATGTTCACCCTACCTGCACTGATCCTGAAAACTCCCCATGAATGAGACAAGTCATCTTCCTGTGTGAGCTTCAGGAGTCACTGGTGAGACTCCCAGATGAGAATCTCACACATGCAGGGAAGGATCCTGAGGGACAAGGGGTGAGCAGCTGCTAAACATGCACAGGTGCAGCCATCATGGTGGGGCACCCCTGGGCTCTTTACCTTCTTACAGCGTTAGTGCTGTGTGGGGAACTCAGCCACAGGAGGGTCTCTGCTCAGACTAAAGCCACACACTGTTCTTTCTGTGAAGAAGTACTGAAGCAGAGTGATACTCACAGAGCTCTCCAAGCTTTCGTATACACAGCAAGGTCACTAAGGTGAGTAGAAAGCAGCTCACTCCTTCCTGAGAGATTCCCAGGAAGCAAATAAAGTTTGACGAGGTAGACAGAGGTTGCTCTGAGCTGAAGGAGATTTAGAAAACTTCATCCTAATAACACTGAAGAAACAACTAGGAAGGGACATTTTCTTTCCCTTGGCCTGCCTCTACCCTCTGTGTAAGGTAGAGTAAATGTGCTGTCACAACATTTACTGAAAGTGGAGGAGGTTTTAAAAAAATAATTATTCAGTAATTTCATATATGAACATATTATATTCATGAACACCACCTCCCTATGCCTCCTACAAAACTTTCCAGAACCCACTATTATCCCACTCACCCTCTCAAAGCCAGAAAACTAAAATGGGGTCATAAGACAAGAATGAGCTTAGTAAGAAAATAGGTCAGTAAGCACAGGTAGTATAAAGCTAAATATGCCATGGGGAGAGGTGAGGCTGTGTGTCTTTCCCTGGGAGGCAACAGTACGCGTGAGGAGGTACACTTGTTGCATTTTTGTTAATGTGTTTATTTCATTCCAGTTTGATTTATTTTAATTGTTGATACTTAAGTTGTCAGTAGACAAGCTTTATTTATGATATATTTCAGCTTAAAGTTGTTTTTTTATATGTGGATATAAATATAGACTTGGTGTTTTACAGTTAAAAAAAAAGATGAGAGGACAGAAGGACAGAGATGGGAGGTTTCCTTGAGTTGACTGTAATCTATGGCAAAGCCATTCATTTTGCAGAGAGGAGTGTCCTCAAGAGGCTCAACTGAGAACTGAGAAGTTCCCAACTGCCGTGGACTTTCCTCTGTTCTTGCTGCCTTCCTAGGGTGAATGAGGAGGATTGCTGATCATCCACAGGGAAAGGGTATGTGTGTCTAAGTGTAAGACTTGTGGGTTTTTAAAAGACAAATATAAAGTTATGAAATGAAATGGGAGAAAAATATTTTAGAGTGATATAATCGCAGCTTCTCTACACATTTCAAACAAGAGCCAGGAACATAGAATTCAGACACTGAGGAGTTACTAGATTTCTAGACTATGCCATCAAAATGCCTGAGAAAGATGTGTGATTTATACAGCTAAGAATATTGCATATGTGTTTCCATATGAGCAAGTGAGTTAAGAAGTATATATTCAAATAAACATTGTGAAAGTACATTTAAAATAACAAGTCCAGCACAGACAATCTTCACTTTGGTAAACTCTAAGTCCCATCAACAAATGGTAAAGTGATGAGAGACTTACTTACCTGTGCAGTGCCTTGGCCTTTCTTATAAATTCAACATAACTTAGGATTGCCACCTGCCATACTGTAGGTCCTGCCTACAGGAGGAGACTATGCAGAGCATGGACACCAGGGGGCAGTGGTTATGAGAATCGACTTCCAGTTCCAGTACCACAAGTCTCACTCTAGCAAGGGTTAGTTTGTAACTCCCTCTCCCTCTCCTTCTCCTGCCTGCCTCCCCCAGTGTGTGTGTGTGTGTGTGTGTGTGTGTGTGTGTGTGTGTACGCGTGCCTGTGATCAATCAAAATGAGGGCATTGAGAACCTTAACAGGTCCATTCTGTGAGGCAATTTTTGCAAAGGCAGCTCACTAAGGACAAAATCCTCCTTAGACAGATCAGAGAGCACATAGTGTTGAAGCAGTGAACAGTGAGAGCAGAAAAGCTTATTAGAAGCAGTTAGGGAGGAGGGAGAGATTCAGATTCCACGACACTGTCTGGAAATAAACCACTTTGATTTGAGTTAAGGAACCAGGAAGCAAATACTCATAATGTAAACCAGCATTGGCTAAAAGCTGAGAAAGGATGTTGGCAGCATCTACAATGAAGAGACTGTGGACTCAGCCATGCAACCGAGCCAGATCCGAAATATGTTTATGGCCACTTCCTCATCACCTGGTGGGTGAAATTGTAATTGAGGGGTATTTGGTGAAGAACAGTCTTCAAAATGTTGAATGGTTTAAAACTCAAGACCATGCCATGTGACCCCACCACTGGTACTTCTTATACCTGGAGTCTATCTGGATAAGGGACTCTGGAGCACAACTGGGACTGGACATCTCATAGCCATTTACTCTGCATTCAGGTCAGTTGTCATCGCTGTAGTGGCCTCATCTGCTTCAAAATGAAAGTTCTTTGATGAGGGCTGAAAACTACATTTGTCTCTGTGTGTAATTATAAATATTTTGAATACAGTTAGGAGCTACACTGATTTAGGAAAGCGGCTGTAGTGGGTTCTCCTTTAGCGTCTATGACATTCTCAGCCATGGGGACTTTACTAGGTTTAGAGTTTTAGGCTGAAGTTCCCTCCTACTGAACGTGCCTTAAGTTCAGTAAGGCATATGTTAGCTTCTCCCAATGTGGAAGTGCTGCTATTACACCCTGTGGATATCCTGACACGTTGGTCATTGTTTTCTTTCAGAGACTTTACATTTTGGTATGATAATTCATTGCTTTTCTCCAGTGGAGTCTTACAGAGCATCTCTGCACACTGTGAGAACTCACCTCAGGGAGGAGTCTTCAGGGCAGTTCTAGTTATATATTCCTCCAAGCCCTATGTCTGAAGTACATGGTGCCCTAAACAAAATGGTCTTACCTTCATGTTCTATGAGGCAATCAATGGCAGTGGTAGTAACCAATTTTATTTGGAAGAAACTCTAGAAATCCCCTGACCAACAACTTTAAAGGAGGGTTCCCTTGCCTGACACTGGGATTTTTTATTAGATTTAGCACTCATTCCAGTCTTGACAAGCTCTCACCTGAGAGACTCTGTTCTATGCTGGGCCATTAGTAAGAGTTTTTGGAGTAGAAACACAATTTGACATTCCATTTTTCTCCATAAACTGTAAGATAACATTCACTTCTTTATGTACAGAAAACTGAGTCTTTCTTAACACACATTACAGTTTGTTTTTTTATTTTTTAAATTTCAGGTCTTTCTTTCTTTAGAAAGAGATAAACATGAATACCAGAGCATTTGAGTTTAAACTAATATTTTGTTTAGAGAATTGAGAAGATTCAAAACCTTTCTCTCCTTTCCCATATTATCAAAGAACCCAAATCCCAGGTGAGTGGCTACACCACATTATCAGGATTTAGTCAAAGTGCAACGGAGGAAGAGAGTGGTCATTAATGGGGAGAGTTTTCTCGATACACAAGCTCCCTCCTTCACAAGATGTAGAACTGGGAAGGGAGGGAAGGAGCTCCCTCTCCGGGCATCATCTTGAAAGCTCCACCAGCTGTATTTCATGAGCACATTCACTAAGTGAAGACTGTCACGGAGTATGGTGGTTTGAATGAGAAGGGCCCCAATAGGCTCAAATATCTGAATGTTTTGTTCTTAGCTGGTAGACTGTTTAGGAAGGATCATGAGGTGAGATCTTGTCAGGAGAAACATGTCATTGGTGGTGATCTTAGAAATCTCAAAGTCAAAACCAGGCCCAGTTCTCCCTCTCTCTGCCCCTTGCTTGTAATATGATGTAAGCCCTTAGCTACTGCTCCAGGGCCATGACTGCCTGCCTGCCTGCCTGCCTGACTGATTGACTGCTACACTCCCCATCATAATGGTCACCCTCTGATACTGTAATTAAACCCTCAATTAAATGCCCTTTTTGTAAATTGTCTTGATTGTGGTGTCTCTTCACAACAAAAGACAAGAACTGAGACAGGAATAAGGAGGGAATCTTTGAAAGATGTACCTAGGAGAGGAAAAATGTACATAACTTATGGAGTGAGACTGAAGCAGATTTTGAAAGCTAGAGTTTATGTTCTTCATTTGTCATAAATTCATGGGGTAATAACAGACGATCGTTGGAAAACTTAAATCACTCAATTTTGTAAGACAGCCAGGTAGAGCTAAGTTCCATGGTAGGGTGTCCCTGGAGGTATTTTCTGGGAGAGGTCTGGCGCTATTTCTGGGGATCAAAACCTGGGTTCTTACTAGCACTGACATCCATCCTATCTTGTCAAAATAACCACAAATACCTACATTTCTAGCAATTTGACCTGTGATTTGTAGGTATTTTTTAAGCAGCTAGGAAAACAATCACTTAGCCAAAGCACATAGCCTCCCTCCCCCGGCCTTCCCTCTCCTCAGCCCTCCTGCACCCTTGGTTCATGTGCAGCTTCCCCTGCCGTCTCCCTCACTGTGTCTCCACAGCACAGTAGTACAGGGCAGAGTCTGACAGCTGTGCTGAGGGCTTCTGCAGACGGAAGGAGCGGCTGCTCTTATGGAGAGTGGCGTGGAACCCTTCGTGCTCGGTCCTCTTGCTGTCTGTGGAGCTCCTCAGGAGTAGCCGAGGGGCTTCACTGAGATATTGCACATACCAGAACAGGGTAGAAGCTGAGTAAGTAGTCTGATAGGTGCAGTTCAGCACCACAGGTGACCCCTCTGTGAGACTGACCAGGCCTTCTGTCTGAGTCACTGAGTCTCCATTGCTCCTCCCTGAAAATAAATAATAAAAAAAATGAATAAATAAGTACAAAAATGCATAAATACAGAGGAATTACTTTTTTATTTGAGAAGGAACACTAAAGACTTCTAGAGTTGTAAGAAAAGGACATGATTAACCCTTAGAGTTGAACATAACTTACGGAGCATTAGGAGGAGCACAAGAACAGAGCAGGTTTCAGGAAGCGTGTTCATAGAAGAAATGACACTTGGTCCTTGAGTGCACCAAAGTCACAGGGCAAGTCCTCTGCAGGCTCTCCTCAAACTCCTCCCTCAGAGACAAGGACCTCTGTCTGCACAGTGAGTCTGTCCTTTTAAACAACCATGTGAATGAGATGTTAACCACATCTGAAGCGGCAGCGCCCTCTGCTGATTTCCCTTCAACCTGCACCACAGAGATCAGGAGAGCACAGTGTAAATAAACTTGGAAGCTCCACAAAGGAGGCAGGTCTCCAGTCCCCAGTGGATGCCTGAAATCACTAGTGCTACTGAACTATTTGTATCCTACGGTATTTAGTGTGGTGAGCATATATAAAAGAATATACACATTCAAATACACCTCTGATAAAATTTATCTACCTTTTCTCATTTTATTCGTTCTTAGAGAATGTTATGCAATGAAGCTTGATTGTATTTATCTGTTCTTTCCAGTCTAACCCAGTTCTGTGTCCCCACCCCCTTTCTTTTTTTAAATTTTATATTTCTTGAATATTTTATTATTTACATTTCAAATGTTATCCCCCTTTCCCCTTCTCCATACTTCCCCTTGGCCCCGCTTCTGTGAAGATGCTCCCACGCTTCCAGGACTAGACTGAGGCTAGTATACACAGGCAGTAAGCTCCAGAGACTACAATTACATCTGGCGAATAAGAGATACTTTTATAAACATGACTTCATAATAGAAGTCCTGAAGAGACTAGACACAAGGGACATGGCTCAACAAAATAAAGAATCAATATACAGCAAACTCACAACCAAGAATCAACCTAAATGGAGCAAATTTTAAAGCATTTCCACCAAAATCAGGAACCATACAAAGTTGTCCATTTAATCAATTTAGTGATTGAAATCTTAGCTAGAGTTATAAGACAATTAAAGATCAAGAAGACACAAATAAGGAAGGAAGAAGTCAAGTATCTTTACTTGACAATTATATGATTTTTATATGTTAAAGACTCCCCTAGGAACTCCTACAGCTGATAACACTTTCAGCAAAGCAGCAAGAGAGAAAAGAAACATGTATAACTCAGTAGACTTCCATATAGTAAAAACAAACACATTAAGAAAGAAATCATTGAAACAACACATATCACAATAGTCTCAAAAATATAGAAATATCTTGTATAAACTCTACACATGTAAATGAAAAGTGTATATAGAACAGTTTTAAAACACAGAAGAAATAGAAGAAATCAGATATGATACCCCAGGCTTATTGGTTGGCAGGATTAATATAGTGAAAGTGGCCATCCTAACAAAAAGCAATTGACAGATACAATGCAATCTGCATCAAAATTCCAACAGAAATCTTCACACAAGTAGAAAAATACTTCAGCTTCATATGACACACCAAAAACATAGATGGCTAAAACAATCAAGAACAATAAAAGAACTGCTTGTGATATCACAATCCTGGATTTTGAGTTGTTCTACAAAATTATTGTCAGAAAAAGAGCATGGTATTGGCATTAAAACAGACATGTTGATCAAGGGAATATAATTAAAGACCAGACATAAGTCCATAAAACTCAAGTATAAATAGAACAAGGACATGAATAGATGTAAAGATATTCTGAATCTAACAGAGAAATGTGGAATAGTCTTGAAATCATTGGTACAGGAAAAAACCTTCTGGTCAGGACATCAATAGCACAGTTGCTAAAAACAATAATTGATAAGTGGAAGTTCATGAAACTGAAAAGATTGTGTACAGGCCATGATTTGAACAATATGGGACTTTATGGAAGGAGAAATTATCACTATCAATTATGCATATGATATAGGACTGTCATAGTCAGAGTTTCTATTCCTGCAAACACATTATGCACAAGAAGCAAATTGGGGAGGAAAGGGTTTATTCAGCTTACACTTCACATTGCTGTTCATCACCAAAGGAAGTCAGGACAGAACTCAAGCAGGTCAGGAAGCAGGAGCTGATGCAGAAGCCATGGAGGGATGCTGCTTACTGGCTTGTTCCCCTGGCTTGCTCAGCCTGCTTTCTTATACAACACAAGCCCAGGGATGGCACCACCCAGAATGGGCCCTCCCACCCTTGATCACTAATTGAGAAAATGCTTTACAGCTGGATCTCATGGAGGCATTTCCTCATTTCCTCAAGGGAGGCTCCTTTCTCTGTGATAACTCCAGCTTGTGTCAAGTTGACACACAAAACCAGCTAGTACAAGGAATTATATCTAATATAAATAAATAAAAAATAAAAAGACTGCTCATCAGGAAAAGAAACAACCTAAGTAAAACTGGGAATGATCTAAACAGAATGTTCTCAAAATATAAAACACAAATGGCTGAAAAATATTCAAAGAAAATTTCAACATCTTTAGACCTCAGGAAAAATGTGAATTAAAATCTCTATGAGATTTCACCTTACATCAGTAATAAGGACCAAAATCAATAAAATAAATACCTTATGTGAGTGAAAATGTAGTGTAAAGGGAACACTTATCCACTGCTGGAGAGAGTGCTAACTTTGACAGCCACTATGGAACCAAGTGCGATGTTCTTCAGGAAGACAGAACTAGATGCATTTCAATACTCAACTACCCCACATTGGGCACATCCTCATAGGACTCTGTCCTACTACAGAAACACTTGTTTTCTGCTCTTCAATTCATAATAACTAGAAATTGGGAGCAGCCTAGATCCCAGGAATAGTAATGAAGATGTGGTACATATACACAATGAAATATCACTCAGTATTGAGCTATGAAATTTACAAGTAAATGGTTGAAACTAGAAAAAAATCATCCTGAGTCATGTTACCCGGACCCCCAAAACAAATACAGTGTGTATTTGCTTAAATGTGGATATTAGCTTTTAAGTCTTCAATAGGCTTCTTACAATCTTTACACCTACAGAAGTTCAGAATAAGATAGTGATTAGGGTAGAGGGATTATTTTTCCTGAGTAGAGGAAAAATAGAATAGATAGTAAAAGAGACAGAGTGAGTATGGAACCGGAGGACTAAACAGAAAGTAGGAGGGGTGAGAGGATAAGGGAGAGGATAGAGGATGAGAAACTAAGCTCCAACTGAGACGTCATATGGAACCTGCTATAGAGGAGGCTTCTTAATAAATACATTCATCTGCGTGTGCGTGTGCATGTGTAAATGGAATCTAAATGAAATTATCAAATAACAGGGAGACAAAGAACCAAGTAGACATCACTTACCAACAAGTGAATCCACCAGTTCCAAGAATGGGTATCATCTGGGTTGTTAGCCAAAGGTGCCCCATGGAAATATTTAAAAAAACTCAAGCGATTTCCTAGTTTTCAAGGCTATTGGTTTCTCTCCACAAACTGATGGTAACACACTGTTGTTGAAGACAATACATACACATCCCATTAAAAATGGCAATGTCAGGCTGTTGCCTAACTAGAGTTTTCAGCCCTGTGGATTAATAATGTTCATGGTATAGGAAAGTACTCTGAACACTGCCAGAGGAGAGAGGTAAACACAAACACAGCTCTAAACACTTTGACCTACAATGTTGACCTGCCTAAATGGTACACTAGTGCAATAATGGCACAAATGATACTGGACTACCTCTGAATGGAACTAAGGCCCACTCCATGAGGAGGAACCTGTGCCTCATTCTTCTGTGGTGGACAAAAACCTCAAACTAGATAGGGCATAGACCCTGGGAAAACCACATATTGTTCTCCTAAAGCATGTATCAATATAATGACTTCTAATGACTTCTGCTATAGCCTGAGATCATTGTCTTGTTTGGAAATAAGTAGGGAAGCATCCTCTGTAGTAGATGGAAACAAACAGAGAAACCTACAAGTCCATGACTGGAAAATGCACAGAAATGAGAGATTCTGAAACTTCCAGTGCTAAATAGAATATTTTCATTGAACTTCTTCCCTCAAGTAATTTTATAGAAGAAAAGCAGAAAGATTGTAAGATCCAGTGGACATGGAAGGCAGTAAGGAAATAATGCCTTTTAGAACCATTAAGAGTGATTTACATGTGAACTCAGTAATAAGGGCAACCTACACAAGGCCTGCACAGATCAAATACAGATAGAGTTTCACTTACGACAGGAGGAAATGGGCATGATGCTCAGGCCTAAACAAGAAGTCTCCAATTGACAATGTCAGAAAAACAAAAAAACCAAAAAACTTAGTTTTCTCCAACAGAGTTCGACTGTGTACATAAACCACACTTGAAGGCAACCTCATGTCCAGAAGTAGATGGCAAACTCATATAAATTCAAAGTATTTTCAGAAATATTTTCTCCTCTCAGGATGTTCTGTCTGGGGATTGTTTACCATATTTGTCATTTTCTTGTACATGATGGTTTTGAAATTTGTGTTTTTATGGATTTTTGTATGTGCACATGTCCCCATGTGTTTGTGCTTCTCATGCATCTTATTTGGTTGTGTTTTTTTCTGATTGTTTCTTTTGTTCCATTCTGATATGTTTATTTGCTTGCTTGTTTTCTAAGAATAGAGGGAGGGTGTAGAGTTCTATGTGGGGAGGTGAGGAGGTACTGGTAGGAGATGACGGAAGCAAAGCTCTGGTCAGGATAGATTACATGAAAACCATATATCTTCAATTAAAAACAGAATAACAGTTGTTCAGTCTGTGTCTTGCTTGCTCCAAGTACCCATGTTACACAGATTGGAGCTCTTGTTTCTTGTTGGTAGACAGATTGGACCATGTCCTTTCCAGACCCAACATACATAACTGAAAATGGTGGATTTAACAAGAGGTGATGGTTCCTGCAGGAGTGAGGTGGAGACAGAAGCCTAATGCCTGGCTGGAGGATACCTCCTGGTTCTAGGCAATGACAGAGGCCCAAGATGAGGAAAGATTCACTTTTTGGATTGAGCCCCCTTGAATAACCACTGTGGTCTGTGATTCCACAGGATGCCATGTTGCTGTTGGTGGTCCATGCTGCTGTGCCAGGCTGCAAAAAAGCCTGAGAAACATGAGGACTTACACAGTCTGTACTACTTCTTGATGCCTTGGTGAAGTTCTCGGGCTTTGCTCCCTCGTGGAGCCATGTTGAGGTGAGCAGTATATGTAAACCACCGGAGACCACATTGAGGTTCCTCGACTATGCAGTCACTGAGGGCCATGAGTTGGTCACTGGTCCTGATGTACCCAAGGTCAGTGTTATGTCTTCACCTATATTACCACCTAAGCCAGTGCTGCCTGAAGCCATGTTATTGCCCAAGACTACGGGAGGAGTTGGCCCCTCCCCTTAGTGGCAGTCACACAGAGGCACTAGCTATGGATGATGGAGAGCTGGCCCAAAGCACTGCAGTATGGGAGGGTAAGGAATGGGAAAACTAACTCCAGACACCTCATAGCTCTCTTCAGATGATGGTTTTTGGCATGGATGCAGGAGGAGGAAGATTCTTTCTCTTTTTGGGGTATTGCCACTAGGAATTTGATGATGCTTTGGTGACGAAATGGACCATACAAAAGGGACATTTCCCCTCTTTTATGTGGGAGGAGGTCAAGAGGAGAAGGCATGGGTATGAGACAATTGAGAGGTGAGCATGGTCAGGGCATATGCTGTGAGATTCCTAAATAATAAACTAAAATTAATAATAATAATAAAAGTTCATTTTATATCTTGTCTAGAAAACATCTAAAATTGCTATCTGTAGTCCTCTAGCTCATTTGTTTATGAGACAAACTCTTTCAAGTCAAGGCTAATCAGGAATGGAACTAGGACAAAGCTCTATTGGATCAGTTAGGAAGCATTTTCTGGGTACCACATTTCTGGACCATGTTTCCATGTTTAGATCTAACCTAATTCAATAGCCATATCCTACCAGGAATCTATGGTTACGGTCGGTGGTTGCTAATTGCGAACTCTCTGAGATGACTGAATCAATAATTCTTACTGCAAAGGCTATTACTCTAGTAACACCACTTGTAGCTATGCTCACAGAAATCTTACTGGCAATTAGGAATTGTTTATTGTCTAGGAAGCTCAGAAAAGTCTGTATTTTAAAGGCATGTAGTTGCAATAGGGATGGAAGCTGTCTGAATCACAAGGGGGTCAGTCAATCTGTGAAGCTCCAGAAAGAAAAGGTTTCAGCCAATCCATCATCATTGTAGCCACTCAGCTGCAGTTGTAAAGGGATAACAGCAATGGACAGACAATACGTGAATGCGTAAGGCTGGATGGTTTCCAGTTCCTCACAGAAAGTGGCAAGGCAGGAGTTTTCAACTGTGCAATGTAATCTGCCAACCCTTGGGGAAAATCAGTTGTTAAGATTACATTTAATTATTTAATTAAATAATTTGTCCAATATTGTATGTTATTGGGGAGGTTTTCACTTTTTATTTTGAAAGCACTGTTTTAATAGGTTTTGCATGTGTATACTTAAATATATAGATAGATAGATATACTACTTATAGATATATAATATATTATATGAAAATATATTATTATATGACATATAAACATTTTGGTAGATCCATTGCTAAAAGCAGGACTGTGATAAAAGTTGCAAATAAGGTCTCTGTAATTTATAATTTAACTTTTGGCTTTGATTCTTTCTAAAGCAAAATATTTTTATAATACATAATTAAATGTATTATATTTTTAAAATGTAAAAACAATAGAAACGATGTCTTGATTTAATAATAAGATTTGTTTGTCTTGCCTTTTGATGACTTAATTTATTATACCTTCAGGAATTAGTACTCTTATTAACTTCATGTTGAGCAGATTAGCTGGAAGAGTTGTTGGTGCTCTCTAAACAGAGGATGGAAACCATTGCTCTCAGTTCTCATTTTGGGAAATGACCCAAATGACTCAGCACTATTTAAGAGGGGTTTATATTTTATGATAAAAGCACAAGAATTTGATGAAGTGTGGTGTATATTTTAATCACTGATGTTTCTGAGTTTTTAACATTCTACAAATCAGCATCATTCAGTATGAATTTAACTGTGCGCTTCTGCAGTGAGATTTTTATTTTTCCTAATGCATTCTCTATAATTGGTGGAGATCTGATGAAGCCACAGCTGTGCAAAGCCTCCTGCAGAGTCTTCCTGTGGCAGGGGTTGTAGTCGCACACCCAGCTGCAGTTTGTGGCCAGGCTGCAGGCTCACTGGGAGCACTGTGCCTGCCCTGCACAGAGGTAGGTGCCTGAGTCCTCCAGCTGGGCATTGCTGATGTGCAGGGTGCTGTAGCGCTCCTTAGAACTGAATGTTGAGTTTAATCTCCCGTTCTCCTTTGTTCCTGAAGCCAGGTAGAACAGGTTGATGAGGCTGCTCCTGGGATTCTGTCGGAACCACTGCACAGTTGTAATGGTGATAGAAAAATTGCATCTCAGAACAGAACTGGTTCCCTCATGTAGACTCAAGGCTGAAGGACTCTGCTCCACTGAATCTCCTTTCACCCCTGTTAGAAACAGAAAAAGAAATCAGAACTAAAGAGAGGTATCCACCCATATCAATCAAATACCCCATGAAACACCCATGAGGAAGAATGCACAGGAGATTTTCATCTACTTTCTCCCCCTCCACCACCGACATTTCTGGAGAATCCCTAAAAGGAACTTAGCTTAGCACAACTCACAGCAAATCTGCACCCACAGAATCCCCAGCACAGCTCCCAGGTTCCTCTCCATGGCCCTGTCCACTTGCTGGGATGTCTTCTCTCCAGCTCTGAAGGGCGTCAGTCTTGTGCCCAGACAACTTGTGCTCACAGACTACAGGTTCTCTCTGAGTCACTGAGCTCCCTCATTCATCTGAACAAGGAACTCCACCCACCTCCACCTCATGACTCTGCACTGTCATTGCTCCAGGACTGTGGAGGGCATTGATGTAGAGCCCAGGACACTGTTTCGAATGTAGTGTGTAATATAAGGAGTTTGGGGGGAAATGTGTGAGGAAGGGGAATACATTAATGAAGAATGCCAGTGAGGAAGGTAATGGCTCCAGTGTGTAAAGCAGAGCCTTGCAGAATCCTAGCGAGACTGTTTGACGTTTTGTTGTTCTGAATTTTTTCCAGACAATATGATCTGGTCATTGTCTCTACTCCTCCATCACGTCCACGATCTTTCCCACCTCCTCACCCACCTAACTCTATGCCCTTTCTTTTTTCTCTCTTTAGAAAGCAAACAAACAGGGGAACAAGTAAATACCCCTTAAAACACATTTAAAATAAAAATAGCAAGAAAGACACACACACACACACACACACACACACACACACACACACAACCATAAAAACACAAGGCATGTAGCCCTAAAATAGAGATGAAACCAGTATGACAAGAAAAAGAAAAGAAAAAAGGAAGGAAGGAAGGAAGAAGGAAAAAGAAAGAGCTCAAATTAAGAAATGTGACACAAGGACACCACTGGATTCATTCTATATTGGTCTTCTAATGATGAGCGTAGGGCCCACCCTTAAGTGTGATCATTGTACCCAATTAGATAAGCCCTGATAGGACTCTTAAATTACACAATGTAACAAATCAGCGTGCAATGTGCTACACAAAATGAAAATAATTTCTTGCAATTAAAATATTCTTATGCGTAGAAAATGTTCCCAACACAGTTTTAAGAAAAACAAGGCATGTCTGTGTTTTCACCTTGATTTATTTTCTAACTCTTGGCTTCTTTTGCTGTGCTCATTAGGAAAACAAAACTGATTCAGAACAGGCTACAGACGACTGGTCAGATTAAGTAAGGCTCTCTCCCTTCTAGTTTTTCATACATTAAATTGACCAGCTTTCTGCTCAAGAAGTAGTTATTATCTTTTGTTCTAATTTAGAATGTATATTACATTTATTATATATGATATAAAAGATATTGCAATAATCTCTAGTTCTTTGATTTTATGAAATTTTAGGTATAAAACTAAAAAATAGAAAGCAGTGGAGATTTTTTTTCTCTTGTGCGCCCATCCTCATAATAGAGGAGTTTCTATTTTGTTTAAATCTGTTCAGAGATTTGTCCTTTAAACAGGCTCTAGCTATCTCTGCTTTCATACAGAATGACCAAGTGCTAATGGCTGTAGTGCTAGGTAGCTACACTCCATCATCCCTACTCCTTTCTTTGTGAGTGGATTGCCTTATGTCCTTATGTCACGTCTCAGTGCTTCAAACCTCAGGGAAACTTAAGAAAAAGTAATTTCTAGGAACCCTGCAGTGCCCCCTAGTGAACCCACACAACCAACAAAGTCACTTCAGACCATCCTCACAAGCCTCATTACATCAGCCCTTTGCATCCTGGTGAAGGAAATGCAGAAGTCAGAAGACAAGGGTGTCTAAAGTACTCAATAGAAGAAATAAAAATGGCTAAAAGACATCTGAAATTTTTTCATCAGCCTTAGCAACCAGGGCAATGCAATTTAAACAACTTTGAAGTTTCATCTCACTCAAGTAAAAAATACAAAGTAAAACAACTGATAGCAATTTCTAGTGGTAGCTACGGGGAAAGGAACCCACATTCATTACTGGAGGAGGTGAAGCTACTCTGGATATTAGTGTGAAAAATCTTCAAACATCTAAAGATAACTGTACCACATGACCTACCAGTGCCACCTCTTGGTATATGTCCAAAGAATGCTACCTCCCACTCCAGATACTTGCTTAGCTGTGTTCTATGCTGTTCTATTCACAGTATGTTGGGAATGGAAACACCCTAATGTGCTTCAACTAGTGAGCATAATGAAAATGTGGTATCTATATGTAATGGGATGTTCGTCAATGTAAAGAAAAATGGCATCATACACTTTGCAGGAAGATCGATGGAATTAGAAATGATTGTAATGAATGACTTGACCAAGGCTTGGAAAGACAATGGCTGCATATTCTGCCACTGAATTCCTAACTCCATAGGAAAAGGTAGAGGTTCCTAGCTCCAAATTTTCAAATAAAGTATATGACCTGGTGTAACCACAGAGACCAGAAAGGTACAAGGGATCATGTGTTTGGGGAGAAGCACTAGAGTAAGAAAGAGCAGGACAAGGAAAATTTAATGGGAGAAATAGGAAAAACGAAGCCAGGGTAGTTGGGAAAGGAAAGGATGTCAACACAGAAGGAGAAGGAGAAAGATGAAATAACAATAACCATGCCTTTGAAAAGAAACATAAGGATCTTGGGACTGAACTGAACTGATCCAACATCTCCCTGCACTCAAATCCCTTGGAGGAGATTGCTGAACACCCAGAAGTGCAGACAATCCTGAGACCACATGACAGACCGCCTCTTCTGCCCACATCTGCCCACATCTCTGGCCCAAGATGAAACTGCATAGCGCCTCTGAATACAGGAGTATAGGATCAGTCAGCAGCAGAAACCTGCTGGTGTTGGGAGCGATGCCCTTGAAGCCCTCCATTAGTGATGTTATTATTATAGTTAGATTTAAGTATGACTGGGTTCATGGAAAATCCTCAGCCAGCTGAAGAAGACTAATACAAATCTAGTGGTCAAGATGAATAATAATATGATAAATTCTCTTGCTGAGAAATACATCTGACATCAAGACGCCCAATGTGATGACTTGTAACCTTTCTGAAAAACTGACATCCTGCTGACTAATATGACAAACATGTGAACTTTCTGACATTCTATCAACATCAGCCCATTCCCCGATCGTATAAATATTGTGTCCTTGGCCTGTGTAAATGTGTCACACTACCCCCTCCCTCTGTTACCCTTGTTATAGTATAACTTCAGCCTTGGGAAAATAAAATTGTCACCTTGATCAGACTCTTGTCTTGGCATCCTTCTTCCTGTCTCCTGTCCCCTATTCTCTTCCAGGTACCCAGCACCCTCAGTGACATGCTGGGTCAAGCCTGGGTCCAGAACTGAACTGAACTGAACTGGTCACACAGCTCCCCTCACCCAAACCCCGTTGGGGGGGGGTGCTGGACCCTAAGAAGTGCAGACACTCCTGAGAATTCAGAGTAGGCTACTCTCTGCCCACATTCCCGATCCAAGAGGAAATCGTCTAGTCTGTTCCCAATCCGATTGAAAGAAAACAGGTCTACAGGAGTGCTGACACACAGGACTACAGGAAGGTCAAGCCACTGTCAGAGACAGCTAGACAAGCTAACGCCAGAGACAACCTGATGACGAGAGGCAAGCCCAGGAACCTAAGCAACAGAAACCAAGACTACTTGGCACCGTCAGAGCACATTTCTCCCATCAAAGCAAATACTGGATATCCAAACAAACTGGAAAAGCAAGATTTAGGTATAAAATCACATTTTATGATGATGATGGAGGACTTTAAGAAGGATATACATATCTCCCGTAAAGAAATACAAGACAACACAAGTAAACAAGTAGAAGCCCTTAAAGAGGAAGCATAAAGATCTCTTAAAGAATTACAGGAAAAAAACAACCAAACAGGAGAAGGAAATGAACAAAACCACCCAGGATTTAAAAATGGAAATAGAAACAATAAAGAAGCACAAAGGGAGACAACCCTGGAGATAGAATACCTAAAGAAGAGATCAGGATTCATAGATGCAAGCATCACACACAAAATACAAGAGATAAGAGAGAGAATCTCAGGGGCAGAAGATACCATACAAAACATTGACATAACCGTCAAAGATAATGTAAAACATAAAAGGCTCCTAGCCAAAAACATCCAGGAAATACAGGACACAAAGAGAAGATCAAACCTAAGACTAATAGGGATAGAAGAGAGTGAAGATTCCCAATTTAAAGGTCTAGTAAATATAATTTGGTAACTAAGTAAAATTATCCATCCTATATAGATATATTTAGAGTTCTTTATCTAAATATATTTTATCCTAACTAGCATTACCATGCTAAGACCTTCTTAGACTAGATCATCATCTTAAATCCTAAACAACTTAAGCTTATAGTAAGACTATAACTATATAGTCTTCAATCTCATCAGAGACCTGAGGAATAAATTTTACCTGGGTAGGCAGGGACTCAGCTTCCAAATATTATACAAATGGCAGAGACAAGCAGACTGGCTGGACAGTCCCCACAACAATTGTGTCTCCACAATGTTGGAGTACCCATTTTCTGCCTCAGTATATCTGACAGATGTTTTATGAAGCAGGGATTATGAAGGAGTTGCCTTCCCTGTAATGGTAGAGCTTGACAAGCCACTTCCCTGCATCCATATTTTTTTGGACAGATTTTAGTCTGTAGATAAGATTAGAACATTTTTTTGTCCAGTGCTGAGCTTGCCACAAATTAAGTATGTAGGGTATATGCAATCACATGTGTGTATGTATGTATGTACGTACGTATGTATGTATGTGCATGTTCATGTGTACATGTAGAGACTAGCGAAAAACCTTGCATATTGTTTCTCATATTCTGAAGAGGTAGGTGTGTGTGTGTGTGTGTGTGTGTGTGTGTGTCTGTGTGTGTGTCTGTGTGTCTGTGTGTCTGTGTGTGTCTGTGTCTGTGTCTGTGTCTGTGTAGCTTGTATTCCAATTGGGTCCATCAAAATTGTTTTGATGAGAGGGTCTGCCTGTAGCTTCTGGGAGTACACCCCCAGTTAATTCTGATTGGTAAATAAAGATGCCCGTAGCCAATAGCTGGGAAGGAGAGACATTGGTGTGGTTTAGGCTTCCTGGGCTTGGAACTACCAGAAGGAGGAAGGAGGACGACACGGAAGTTGCCATGGAGGGGTAATAATGTGAGGAGGGAGAAGCAGTGCCACCATATAAGGGACCAGGAGAACATGACCCAGAGGGCTGGTCAATTTGGTCAAAATCAGTCAAGATGGAACATAGAAATTAGTAAGTTGTAACTCAGAGTTATTGGTAGGAGGTAGATTCTAACAGCATAGAGGATAGACAGTCATCCAGCTATTGTACTGCTTAAGGCGTATTAAAATTTAAAGGCTGTTTGTGTGACTTTCATTTGGGAACATAAACCACTGAGGTAGGTATTAACTCTGTGCTGGGAATAATATAATATAATATAATAAAATATAATATAATATAATAATACTATGCATGTGCATGAATATGTTTGTTTAGCTATCCATATGTGCATATTCGTGAGGAGCTCAGATGTCAATCTTGGATGTCATTTTTCTGAGGCTATCTACCTTGTATATTTTAGACAAGCTCTCTCACTGATGCCTGGAGTTCATTATTGATGGTTGAGTATCAGGCTACAGGGATCTCTCTGTTCTTACCTCTCAGCACAGCCACCGTGCCCTACTTTTATGTGTGCACTGCAAATCCTACTCAGGTGCTCACGGTTACATGGCGACTACTCACTTGCATTTCTCAAGCCAAGCAACAGCTTGAGAATTCCCTCTTACTTTTCCTTTTTTCCTTTTGTTTACTCCTGAGCATTCATCCTCATAGGCTGTGTTCATAGAAGTAAAATATCTTCTTGTACAATCATCACCAGTAGAAGGAGAGGAAACTAAAGTTCTGTCCTGGAGCCAGCGAGCACTAATGTGCTAGCACTGCGACTCCTGTCTGCATTTCAGCAGGACATGGAGATGTTAGGATGAAAGAATCGATTTCTGATGTTCCCATGGTGGAATCATACACATCAGGGAGAAGACAGTGCATATAAAATATTCATAAGCATACAAAATAAAGTCGCAGAAGGAATCATACTACAATTTTTCAAGTAGATTTCAAGAATTTAAGGTGACAACAACAATAGAAGAATACATTTATAACTGTGAAGATTGCTTTGGAAAAAAATACCAATGAGCTAGAATTCATTATTCTTCTCTTTTATTTTTAGTGGTTGTGAGGAATGACATAATTATGAAAGATTTCTAAGAATTCCTGGTTCTGGTAAATTTTTATATTAACTAACAAGCAACAAATTCTTTCCGAAATGGAAGTACTTAAATATTATGACCAATTCTCATCAGTACATTTAGCATTGAAAGAAGAATATACAAGGAATTCAGCATGAAAGACTGAGTAGAGAAGGCAAATTTTAGGACAAAAATTGAGGAGCATTCCTATCATTTCTGTAAAGGCAACACATAAAATGAGAAATTGATGTCCACATTCTGGTATTCCACTATCAGCCATTTCGTCTAGTCACTCTTGAAATAATGTCCACTCAGAAAATAATTCTCATGGACAATAACTCTTGTCTCCTTTATTCAAAAACAATTATCATTGAACATTAGAGAATTTTGAAAATACACAAAGGACTTCTGAGACAAAGTCAGACAGTGGATATTTTAGGTAGAAATTAGTTGAGCAAAGACAGCTGGGACTGCTCAACTTTACTTCTCTCCTCACCAAGTCCAAAGAGATGCTTCATAAACCTCAAGGATAGAAATCGTGAGTCTGAGAATCCCCTGAAATGGGTGTTTGTGTTCATCTCCCCCTACAGACTCAGACACTGTGCGCTCAGAGCACAGAAGTACACAGCCGAGTCGCTCCAGTGCACAGAGGCTTTCCGCAGGTGGAAGGAAGAGTCACTCTTGTTGAATTCAGTCTCAAAGCCATTCTCTCCTTGAACCACGGGGTCTCCTGAATAGTACCCGAGGAGCAGCTGCAGCCCCTGCTGTGGGTACTGGACATACCAGAACAGGGAAGGTGGCACAGAGGAGGAATACTTGCATCTCAGCTGCAGAGAGGCTTCTTCAGAGACAGTGACATGAACATCAGGTTGAGTCACTGACTGAGCTTGGCCATCTCCTGGAAGGGAATATTAGGTCAGTAAGTTCAGTGCAGTCTTCAGTGAGGACAGTCAGAATGCAGAGATGCAGATATCACAAGGAAGCTGTACTCACTCAGGAGAAAGTTTATCCCCAGCACCGGGAGGAGCACCAGGAACATGGTTGAGCCTTGGAACTCTCAGGAATAGGATAGGTAGGAAAATCACTGAGGAAGGCAAGAGCTTGAAAGCTCTTATGAGGAAGGGTCTGCTGGAGAGGTCTCCTGCTCAGGTAAAAACAGATGCTGCAAACAGGAGCCTGGAAAGTTTTGAATATCTGATTCTTGTCACTTGCCTTTGCTAAATACTGAGCCAACTGCAAGAAGGATGCGGTGAGCAGGTGGAGATCTTCAAAGGAAGAAGGAACAGTAGTGAGTGCAGCAGCGCCCTCTGGAGGCCACATGAGGAACCAAGGGTCTTGAGGTTCCCCATTCTGCCTCCTGTGGTGTTCCTGTTTTACAAACAAAGCAAAACTTTCACAACACATTGCTCCTTTCCTAATCTATGATGAGGGATTAGGTTTAGCATCTGGTGGACATGGATGGCTGGTTAATATTCCTTATGAAACCAGGTTTTGAACTAAACCCTAGACTTCAGATGCAACTGTCTCAGACTGAGTGTGGATGACTAGCACAGCCATGATGGTGAGGCTTTATGGTACAGCTATAGCCCTTGGTGGATGCCCTGCAGCACAGAGACAATGAAAAACACTCGGAGTTAGATTGCCTCTGCTGTCAATGATTACCTCTACTGTCAATGACAAGACAGGACTCTAGATAGGAAAGGCTGACTGCTAAAGCTAGAGGAACTACAACTATGAGACCTCTATGGCTGGTTAAGGTACTATCCACTGGGAAAGAAACAGGATTAAAAACATTAGGTTTTTTCTGGGTCAATGGAATGCAATGGCTCAGTGTTAATACATATGTTTTTTGACTTCAGGAACAAAAAGGAAATTCATCCCAAGGGTCTTCTCTCATCTGTTTTTTCTTGTAGTGATTGTCTTTCCTGGGGAAGAGGGGCTTTATCAATGCCAGCAATTTGTGAGTGTTTAGTCTATAAATGAACCTGTGGGGTGTGTGTGTGTGTGTGTGTGTGTGTGTGTGTGTGTGTTTTCCAGGTTTTTTTTCAAATCCCCCTCAAACAAGGCAAAATTCACAAGAGTTAGAAGATAACAGTCATCTAAGAATTCAGGTTTACAAATACTTGAAGAAGATGGAAGGAGATAGAGTCACATTGAAACTTGGTCAGAAAGAAGGAAACTCATCAAAAACAAAGACCAGCAATTCCTGCTGGCTTTCAGTTTACTTTGGCAATTTGCAGAACCCAGCATGTATGTGTGCATGCGTATGATTCTGGTAGTTTGAATATGCTTGGCCTAGAGAGTGGCACCTTGCTGGAGTAGGTGTGGCCTTTTTGGAGGAAGTGTGCCTTCTAGCTAACTGGAAGTCAGTTTTCTCCTAGCAGCCTACAGAAGAATATGTAGAACTCTAAACTCCTTCATTGCCAACCTGCCTGGATGCTGCCCTGCTCCCACCTTGATGATAATGGATTGAACCTGTGAACCTGTAAGCCAGCCCCAATTAAATATTCTTATAAGACTTGCCTTGGTCATGGTGTCTCTTCACAGCGATGGAAACCCTAAATAAGACAGAAGTTGATCAACCAAAATGATGTAATTGAGACCTTAACAGGCCCATTCAGTGAGGCAAGTTTGTGCTAAATACAGCACAAGAAGTACAGAATTCTCTCCAAACATATCAACTGCATATGTAGGGAGTTGAGATACCCATTCCAACACCAGACACTGTCTGGAAACAAACATGTGATTTTTGAATTAAGGAGCCAAGGAGAAAATACTCAAAATATAAACCAGCATTAGCTAAAGGCCATGGGTCACTTAAATAAGTCCAACTCAGTCATGCATCCTAGCCAGATCCAAAATATATTTATGGACACTTTATCATCACCTGGTAAACAAAATTTGTAATTGAGGAGTATTTGCTGAGTAACAGTCTTCAGAATCTTTTACTTTTAGAATACAATTTAAAATTCAAGACCATGGCCTTCACCCTTTTCTCATAGTACACTGTACCCAGATCCCTTGGGGAAGAGAGTTGGACTCTCAGAAGTGTCGACAATCCTGACAGCTCAGGTGACACCACCACTTCTGCGCATATTCCTGGCCCTAGAGGAACCCACCTGGAGCTGTCTGGGCACAGGAAGCCTGGAGCAGTCTGGGACAGGATCCTTCCAGTTTCTGCCTGCTCCCTGAGCTGACCCTGTGACCCATCTCTCTGTACCCAGACCTGGAGTGCTGACACACAGAATTACAGGAGGGTCAATCCACTGTCAGAGACAGCAAGACAAGCTAACACCAGAGAAAACTAGATGGCAAGAGGCAAGCACAGGAACCTAAGCAACAGAAACCAAGACTACTTTGTAACATCAGAACACAGTTCTCCCACAAAAGCAAATCCTGGATATTCCAACACACAGAAAAAAAAAGATTTAGATTTAAAATCACATTTCATGATGATGATAGAGTACTTTGAGAAAGACATAAATAACTCCCTTAAAGAAATATAGGACAACACAAGTAAACAAATAGAAGCCCTTAAAGAGGAAACACAAAAATCCCTTAAAGAATCACAGAAAAACACAACCAAACAGTTGAAGGAATTGGACAAAACTATTCAGGATCAAAAAATGTAAATAAAAACAATAAAGAAATAATAAAGGGAGACAATTCTGGAGATAGAAAAATTAGAAAAGAGATCAGGAGTCATAGACATAAGCATCACCAACAGATTACAAAATATAGAAGAGAGAATCTCAGGGGCAGGAGATACCATAGAAAACATTAACACAATTGTCAAAGAAAATGTGAAACGAAAAAGCTCCTAACCCAAAACATCCAGAAAATGGAGGACATAATGAGAAGATCAAACCTAAGGGTAATAACTATAGAAGAGAGTGAAGATTCACAACTTAAGGGCCAGTAAATATCTTCAACAAAAGTATAGAAAAAAACTTCCTTAACCCAAAGAAAGAGATGCCCATAAACATACAAGAAGCCTACAGAAATCCAAATAGATTGGACCAGAGAAGAAATTCCTCCTGTCACATAGTAGTCAAAATACCCAATGAACAAAACAACAACAGAAAAGAATATCAAAAGCAGTAAAGGAAAAAGGTCAAGTAACATATAAAGGAAGACCTATCAAAATTACACAAGACTTCTCACCAGAGACTACAAAAGCCAGAAGATACTGGGCAGATGTCACACAGACACTAAAAGAACACAAATGCAGAGGTGGATGCTGGCAGCCAACCATTGAACTGAGAATGGGGTACCCATTGGAGGAGTTTAGAAAAAGGATTGAGGGAGCTGAAGGGGTTTGCAACCCCATAAGAACAACAATACCAACCAACCAGAGCTTCCAGGGACTAAACCACCATCCAAAGTGTACACATGGACAGAGCCATGGCTCCAGCTGCATATGTAGCAGAGGATGGCCTTGTTGTGTACCAATGAGAGGAGAAGCCCTTGGTTCTCCCAAGGATGGACCCCCCAGTGTAAGAGAATTTCAGGGCAGGGAGGTTGGAAGGGGTTGGTGGTTGAGTAGGGAGTACCCTCATAGAAGATCAGGAAAGGTGAATGGGATAGGAGGTTCATGGATGGCAACCAGGAAAGGGGATTACATTTGAAGTGTAAATAAAATATATGCAATAAAAAATTCAAGACCATGACATATCTTGTGATCACACCTCTTGGCTCTTCTTATACATGGAGTCTTTCTGTATTTCATGAAAAGTTCATCAAGTGAAGGCAGTCAGAAAGTGTGAGAATTGGGTTCCCGGTTGATAGTCTGTTTAGAAATCATCATGAGGGTTGGTCTTGTCAGAGGAGCCATGTCATTGTTGGTGAGCTTTGGAGCCAACATCTCCCTCTTTGTGGTAAGTTGAAGGCCTCAGGTACTGGTCCAGTGCCATGCCTGGTTGACTGCTACTACACTCCCTACCAGGATGTGAATCTGTAATCAAGCCCCCAGTTAAATGCTTTCTAATAGGTTGTCTTTTTTTCTTATAAAGAACAACATTAACTTGGAGCTGGCTTACAGGTTCAGAGGTTCAGTCCATTACAATCAAGGTAGGAACAGGGGAGCATCTAGGCAGGCGTGATGCAGTCAGAGCTGAGAGTTCTATATCTTCATCTGAAGGCTGTTAGAGGAAGACTGACTTCCAGGCAGCTAGGATGAGGGTTTTAAGCCCATGCCCACAGTGCCACACCTACTCCAACAAGGCCACACCTCCTAATAGTACCACTTCCTGGGCTAAGCATATACAAATCAAATTCCACTCCCTGATCCCCATAGGCTTGTTCAAACACCTGAGTCTGTGGGGGCCATATCTACCTACAGCATAATAAAAAAAAACACATTTAGTCCACCTTCCAAAGTTCCCATAGTCTATAGCAGTTTCAACAATATTAAAAGTTTAAGTTCAAGGTCTCTTCTGAGATTCATCCAATCACTTAACCGTAATCCCCAAAACAAGACAGGAAACCAGCTGGGCAAACTTCAAACTCTGCCATCTCCATGTCTGATGTCAAGGTGGTCTTCAGATCTCCAGCTCCTTTATCATCTTTGTTGACTGCAACAAACTTCTTTCTCCTGGGCTGGTTCCACTCCCTGTTAGCAGCTTTCCTCAACAGATTGCCCATGAATATGGCATGTCAAACATCTTGGGGTCTCCTAGGCAACATATGATTTTCTGGGCTCCTCCAAAGGCTAAATCACTTCTCCAGCTCTGACCTCTGTAGCACTCTAAGCTCAGGTTGATCCACTCCAGTGTTGCTGCTGTTCTTGGTGATCATCCCATGGTACTGGCATCTCCAATACACTAAGGTCTTTTGCTTCACTAATAGTCTCTCATAGGCTCTCTTCATCATGCCAAGCCTCAAATCCTTTGCATGACTCCTTCAGTCCTGGGCCATCAACTGCAACTGAGTCTGAACCTTCACCAATAGCCTGCCATGACCTCTCACAGCGCTATGCCTCAGCTGCTCTTCATGACTTTAAAACCAGGAACACTTTAGTGACTCTTACATGAGCCAAATACAGCTGCAGCACAAGGTACAACCTTGGCTATCTCTGAATCACAACTTCTTCATTCTGTCAGAAGACATTTCCCAGAAGATTTCATCTCAATGATGCTGGTCTCTTCTTTTTTTTAAATTTTTTATTCGATATATTTCTTTACTTACATTTCAAAGGTTATTCCCCTTCCTGGTTTCCTATCCATAATTCCCATCCCCTCTACTCCCCCTCCCCCATACAGGTATTCCCCCCATACATCCCCCTTTCAGCCCCCCATAATCCCCTGCACTGGGGGTCCAACCTTGGGAGAACCAAGGGCTTCCTTTCCACTGGTGCCCCAACAAGGCTATTCTCTGCTACCAATGCATTTGCAGCCCTGGGTCAGTCCGTGTAGAATCTTTCAGTAGTGGTTTAGTCCGTGGAAGCCCTGGTTGGTTGGCATTGTTGTTTTTATGGTTAATAGATTGTCTTGAACATGGTCACTTCACAGTCATAGATAAGCAAGCAAGTCCAGAATTTGGGCTACATTCTCTGTTTTATGGATCAAGGAGAGGAAGAATATAAATAACTTAAGGAGTGAGCCTGAAGAAAATATTTAAAGACTAGAGTCTCTGTTCCTCATTAGGTTATGAATTAATGGAGATTTGCGAAAGATTGTAAGAGAATTTAAGCCACTGAATTTTGTAAGACATTTTCGTAGAGATAAATCCTAATCAGGGTTTTCCCAGATATGTTTCCTGCGAGAGATCTCTAGGGAGAGAACAATTATGTCAGGTAATCAAATCGTGTTTTGGTTTGTTTGTTTGTTGGTTGGTTGGTTTTTTATTTTGTTCTGTTTTTTTCTTTTCTTTTTTGCACTGATGTCTATCCTACCCTGTTAGAATATCCAGCAATTCCTAGATTTCTAGTTATCTGATCTGACATTTGTTCATGTTTTCAAGAAACCAGGTAAACATCACTCAGTGAAAGCACTTAGGCTCCCTCACAGAGCCTCCCCCTCAGCCCTCCTGCACCCTTGGTTCATGTGCAGCTTCCCCTGCCGTCTCCCTCACTGTGTCTCCACAGTACAGTAGTACAGGGCAGAGTCTGACAGCTGTGCTGAGGGCTTCTGCAGTCGGAAGGAGCGGCTGCTCTTATGGAGAGCGGCGTGGAACCCTGCGTGCTCGGTCCTCTTGCTGTCTGTGGAGCTCCTCAGGAGTAGCCGAGGGGCTTCACTGAGATATTGCACATACCAGAACAGGGTAGGAGCTGAGTAAGTAGTCTGATAGGTGCAGTTCAGCATCACAGGCGACCCCTCTGTGAGAGTGACCAGGCCTTCTGTCTGGGTC